>NC_134043.1:35957145-36257145 GCF_965140245.1 Athene noctua | reverse complement strand
TCTCACTCTGCTGTCACCAGGTGTTCTTCCAGAAATGCGGATTACGGAGAGGCAGCGGGTCCGTGCCAGGAAGAAGGGTGTTAATGCTGCCACTTAGGTTAATGGACATTAGTTCTGCTGACTGTGGGTCTAATGATCTAATCTGCACAGTCACTGCCTTTTCCTTACAGTTGTTATTCCTTGATCTAAATTAGGGAACTAATAGTTGTAAGATCATAACTTGCTCTAATGACTTTTAACCTAGAATCAGAAGCTGCTTTTGCATGTCTCAGAATAGATTGCTCTTCTAACTAAACAATTAAAATTTTCCCAGCTCAGCTGGAAGCTGAGCCTGTGTCCCTCATGTGTAGTCTAAACTGTATGTAATTAGCTCTTTAATTTCTATTAGAACATGAAAAGGCAGCCTAAGGTTCGTCAAAGACAAGACAAGTCCCGTAACCTTTACACAAGTGGTAGTAGTTCAGTGTTTGTGTGATCAGATTGTGGTCACCGTGGCATCTCATTCAAAAGGAGTTTTGCTGCTCTTTGCAAGGATTCCAGCTTCTGGGGTTTTTTACCCTAAAATCCCTGTTTAGGAGAGTTGATCCTTGATGATGATGTAGAGAAAAAAAAAAAAAGTATGTCAGAGAGCAGTAACCAATCTGAAAGTGGGCAGGAGCTGAGCAGGCACTGGACCGTAACACGTGGGTTTCTGTTGTTGGAAAAATCTTTTCCCCTTCAGAAAAAAACCTTTTCTTCTGCCCCCACCTCCTTATTTTACCTCCTTACCAGGAGCAGTGCTTTCAAGTGCCACAGCAGGGGAGGATGGGTGGACAGTCGAGCAGGCTGCAAGGGCAGCGGGTCACCAGCTCATTTCTCATTTGTGGAGGCTGAGCCCAGGAAAGGGCCAGATCTGTCTGTAAGGCCATGTAAAACTTCTTGGAAATGCTTTTCCTGCTTAACACCTTTCATCAAGAGTAGCTGATTGTCAGTGCCCTGAGAAAAGGGTCGGTCTAGCTTCAGTACGTGTTGTTCTTGACCTGTGTTCTTTTAATATTTGTCCCTCTCCTTAATGGAGGGGGATTGAGGAATAGTACATGCATCGGCTTCTGTGTTCAGCTTCTTACTGCAATTAAGTGTTTAAAATGTCTTTGCATCCCCTGGTACCATAAATATTTAGTTAGCTTATTGTATGATTATATTTTTGCATGTCTCTTGTGGTATAGGCTGATGAGGATTTTGAAAAAATCCATAATGCCAAGAAATTGGGGAAAACTGAAGAGGTCCACGGGGTTTTGTACATCTCTAGGCATATTTGTTTGTGTTGCATGTAGCACACTATGCCATTTATACAGCTAGAATATTTCACAATTTTTGCTTCCTGCAACAATTACCCTGCTAATAGTAATTTTTCATTATTTAGACTGCAGTAACCCAGGTGTGCTATCTGTGTTCCAGAGACAGAAGCTTCATCTCCAAGTCAGATAAAATCTAGAAAGGAAGAAAGGATGTAGACACAGAAACACAAGAGTAGGGGCGGGGAGCATGTAGAATCAAATGTTCACAGTAAAGGCTGGGACAAATCTCATCATGTTAGACGTGTGCTTGGTTTTCTGTGTTAAATACATTTATTTCCTTTTTCCCATCATATAAAATCAAATCAAATAAATATATTGCTAATGTATAGTGTGCCAATTCATGCAGACTTATTAAACAAGCCTTCAGCTAATGTGAACAAAGATACTTTTTTATCTGTCAAAGGAAAAAATCCTGGTAAAATTTTAGTTTAAAAAATATCGATGGATTTTTTTTTTTTTCCATTCACTATTGTAGGGCCAAGACTCAAGTCACCCTTTCTACTTCACAGACAGTCAGGAGAGATAAATAGCACCCTTATTTTTCTCTAAAAATGTCCTTTGTTAGTCAACAGTGATACTGTGTCTTGTGTATATTTTTAAGGGAACCATCCCAATATCCCATATTTTGCTATTTCAAGATGCTTGCCTCTGGTTTGTCGCCATTCTTCAGGGTAAATCCAGAGTCATTTGACTGAGGTCAGGGGAGCTGTACAAAGCCAGTCTAAATGACGGATGAATCAAACCACACAGCTAACTCAGACAAAGTTTATGCATTGCTTGAGTTGGGTATAGATTTTTTTTTTTTTTTTCTGATCTTTCTGCACACAGATGAATTTCGTTTCCAACAGTCATCTGCTGGGAAAATAGAGAGGCTGTATTTAGCACAGTCTAACTCAAAGTGCAATGAAGTGTGCAGAGACATTCCTGTTGATAACTATGAGTTTTAGGTTGGACCCATACAGTTTTGAACAAAATTCACATTATATTGATTAATCAAACTCTCAAAAGCAGGAACATTGTAACGCCTTCCAAATCTCATGACAGCTGCTTGCAGACGTGGCCTTCCAGCATATGAGAAAAGCAGTTTCTGTCCAGCAGTCTCCTGCAAATGAACCTGTATCACAAAGCCAAAAATTGCCTCTAGTGAGCACCCTCTGACCAGGGAGAAGGTAGCTAACTAACAGCTGTTTTCCAGCTGACTCAGAGAAAACAGCTGCTACCAAAACAGTTGCATACCACTCAGCATAACTGCAGCCAGGTTTTTTGAAGTGCCTTCTAGGTATAAAGCCAGAACTTAGCAACACAGCATCTGTAATTTGCAGGCATAGTTTTAAGTGTAAGGAAATGCAGCCAGCAGGGGAAAAAAAAAAAAAAAAAAAAAAAAACCAACACCCAAACCACAAAACCCAACAACAACAAAAAGTCAAACTCTGCTTGCACAGTGGATGCAAAGTGAGTTTATGTTCCAAGATGGGGGAGAAACAGAATGTCACTTCTCACTTTTGGGTGACCATATATACAACAGCTGTTGTATCTGCATAACTTTGTGAAAGATGTGGCTACCTTTCAGAAGGCAACTTATACCAGCTGTCCTCACACTGTAAGCAATTCAGAGGTGTAACTGGAACCCAACTTTGCGAGCAGATGAATGGTAATTCAGTGGTCCATCTAGAGCTGGCAGATATACCTTGTTTTGCTACCCAGAACTTTTTGCTGGTTTGGCCTCCTTTAGTTTGGCACTGTAATAGACAATGTTACCCAGGTATAACACCAGGGGCATTCCGCTCCTTTAAGATCCACTTAGCTATTTTCAAGCTGTGTAATCTCTTGATCTGCTTAGATACAAAAAATCATGGATAGTTATATCATTCTGTATGCATTTTAAGTGGAAGACAAGTGGTCCAGCAATATAGGAGTGCCATTCTTACTTTTCATTATCCTCTGCACAACAGTAAGATGATCTATGACTGAATGATAAAGGGATCTGTGGGGAGCCACTTCGTTTCTGTCTTTGTCCTGGACTGCCTACTGTATATGAAATGGGTAATTCTTTCATTTCATCCAGATGAAATAAATAGAAGTCACCTTACTTAGACATTTGACATTTCAGATTTTTTTTTTTCTTCCAGAAAGGGAGATGGTTTGAGACTAGCAAAAGGTGAAGAGAAAATGAAAAAGATGATCCTAAGCAGAGCAGAATTTCCACCAATTAACAAATATTGAACTTTAAAGAAAAAAATAATGAAGTGGAAGGGGAAAAGAAAAATCTATACACTATACATTTGAGGATATATTTGTAGAGTGTGTGGCAGAATCCTGGGATGCCACCTCTTTAGATGCTTTGGACTCTTCCTAAAGTTTCACTCTGCAGCCACAAGCTGTTCCTCTAGTGTTTCCCAGGCCAAGTACATATATTGAATCACCTGGAAGGAAATAATTGGTAACAAAGGATATCTGGTCAAAAAAAGATGAGAAATGAGATATGTAAAAATAATTGGGCTAAAATCTGGAAGACAAGTTATGTAAAAGTGGGAGAAAAGGAGGCCTGTATGGTAATTTCACAGTTTTCTCCAGGCTTAGGTATCTTATCTTTGTCTTTGAGATGCCCCCTTCACGTCCCCACACTGTGTGAGTACCTTACTATCTGTAACATGTTTCTTTATACAGGCCAATGCTGTCATCCTTTTTGTGGATGAGGATTTGTACAATGATGCTAAGACCACCCAGAAGTGTGTGGTAAAGAACAAATGTTTCCCCAAATCTTAGGACAGTGTCCTAACTTTGGACTACCCGTTCAACTTATCAGACATTCGTGCAAAATGCAGGGTGTATGCAGCAGCTGAGGGCAGCTGGTACAGATTCACTATGGCAAATATCTGCTGTGACTTCCTGATGCCTCCGGGCACATAAGGAACAGCAGAGTTCGCATGGCTGGAGGATACTGTGCCTTTACCATTCCTGTGCTGCCGATTGAATCCAGTTCAGAGCGGTCTTGTAGTATGTCTTGGACTCAGAAGGTGTAGAGCTCTAAGAGCATCAGTACTAGATTTATGTCTAATGACCTTTAACAAAGGTCAAGGTTTCACATGGATTTTACCTGTAGTTGGGATCATTCAAGAATCTCCTCTTCAAGTCCTTTGGTATCTATTAATGAGCTTTGTTCAGAGCATGTCTAGGGTCTCTGTCCTTTTCCTATTTGTCTACTTCAATGAAACTTGTAGGAATTTAATTACTTTTGAGAAATTTGTGATTCTCTACTTTGGTTGAAAACAGACAGTGAAATAAATAATGGATGAGGGAGGAAAGAGTTGCATGCTCATAATCAGTGTGATCACATAAGCCCTGTTTCCACTGGAAAAAAGGCTGAGACCTGACCTCCTCACTGTACCATAAAGCTGTTTGACATTTCTGATTTCAGCAGTGGGGATGTGGCAGTAGTTATCTGTGCTAAAAATGAGCAATAACTGAAGATGATTAATGCCTCTACAAAGAAAGCACACATAAGAACTTAATACCTGTTGTTTCTTTGAAGTCCTGTATGAAGCTTTTTCCCCTAAAGTTTTCACAGTGTACTTTTATGAAATTATTTAGCCCAAATGGGCACATACACACAAAGCAGTCTAAGGTTGCGGAAGAGTGTGTGTGTTGTAACAAGGTCAAGTAATTTCTCATGACACCTTAGTTCTCTTGTGGTTATTCCTCTAGTTAGCCACGAACCAATGGTGATTTCATTAATAGCTTGCAGTGTTCTAGTACTAATGGAAGTCCTGATTTGAGTGACTTAGCTTTTCTAGCAATAGAGAGACGATCTCATTATCATTCAATGAGCCAAGCAACTTCTGCTGGTTTGAACTGCTCAAATTGATGGGACAGTGATTGTCATCGTTTTGAGTGTTTCTGTGATTACTTCCTGAGGGTATTACCTGGGAAGACTCTCTTAACATCAAACACCAGTTACTGTTTTGTCCACTGTTGCATGATAAATAACAACAAAGAAAAGTCTGTAATCTTTCTAATCTACTCTTTGCCAAGCTGTGCATTTTATAAATAGGGCAAGGGGAAGACAAACCACTCCTTCCCATTTCTCAGCATAGATCAAGTGACAGAGGGTGATTTCCTCTGTATTCCTATGGTTTCATTACTTTTTATAAAATACAGTGTAGCCTGTTAAGAGGAATGATAAATTATTAAACCTAAATTACAGTTCTCTAAATCAATACACAATATATATTTTGGTCACAGTATTTTTTTTCCTCTCTTTCTTCACTTAGTAATTAACAAAATCCTGTAATGTGCTATGGGTCTCCTAGGTATTACAAACAGAGAGAGTATGTGGTAATTGCAATTGAAAACCCCAAGTTAGCTATTTTCTTAATGCTGATGTGTCTTCATGCTTTGTCACTATCTACAGCAGTGCTGTAATTTTGCTTAGATTTTGTACGTTTTCCAGAAATCTTCTTTCTAAGCTGTTTGATGGTCTTTAACAAACATATCACTCGCAGAATGCAATAGAGCATCTGCCCCTGGAGCACCAGCTTTTGCGGTAGGGGTTCTTCAGATAAGTAGTCTTGCCTCTGATCCTCCACAGGCTTGTGCATGCCCTTGGTCACTGCTGATCTGGGCTGGGAGCCCAGGCAGACCCCACCACCAGCCCGTGTCCCTTCATGCCACACCTGCTGCAGGGCCGCTTGGCACAGGGGAGGGACAGGCCACGTGCTCAAGTGTGAAGTCAGAAAATCCATTTGAACCCACATTTGGGAAGCGTTCCTGAGTTTAGATCCAGCCACTGCTTCCCGCCCCTTTGAGTCAGCTGTAGCCAGTGAATGCGACTCGGGCGAATGATGGTGGGCAGCTCAGGTCTGCCCTGTGCAGCTTTTCTAATGAGCTACGGGGACGTTGTCTTTTACATCTCTACCGGGGCTGCTTCCTGGCACAGAACAAATTGCTGCAATAAAGTGCTTGTATGCTGTCTTTAGGTACTATATAGAAGGGTAGTGGTGCAGACATACTGTTGCTTTTAGGAAAGTGTTTTCTCTATATTTCAAGGTGCCAAGTTGGTTAAAAGTGCTTCTGAAGGTTAAACAAGAAAACAGTTAATTTTGGTTCAGCAAAACAACCCAAACATGTTTATAACAATACTAAAGAGGATCTGACCAGGCAATCCAGACTTCAATCCCCAAATCTTTTTTTATGTTCTCTGAATGATATGTGCAAATGTCATGGGTATACGTAGGACAGAAGAATATGATTGGGGAAAGGTTTTGGACTGGATCTTCCCCATTACTATTACAAAACAATACACAGTTATGGCAGTGCAAATTCTTCGCAATGGTTAAGCCTAAGAAAGAAGAAACAAATATTTTATTATATACAAAATAATTTTTACTTTAAATAAGTATTATCGACACAAAAAAGGGCAACTCTTTACTCTGATAAAAAAGTGAAAAAAGTTCTAAATAAAACTTGCTGCTTGAGGTGTTGAAAATCCCCAACACTGCCAGAAGGTCTGTTGTACAACAGCTAGTACAAGGGTCACTGCTTCCTACATAGAGTCAGGGTCCATTACAGAAGGACTGCAGAAAAAAATACTCCATCTGGGTTCATAAGCTCTCAAGGATTCATATAATGACACTACATTTAGTGAGCAGTGTTAAGAGCAGTACTGCTGTTACCAATAGTTCTACCTTTTGCAGTCCTGAAAGCCTCGAACCTGAGATCACTTTGCTTCATCTGCTGAAGATGTTATGTTGGCACTAACCTCAGCTCTGAAGACATGTGATACTAAAGAATTTTGTATGCAGTGTTCATATCCAATCCAGATTGTTTTAGCTTTCTATATGGATAGAGCTTAGAAGGTGCTAATCACCTTTCTATCTCCCAAATACAGTTTGTGCCAGCATGCAGCATTAACAGGCCCCTTATATTTGATTGTGCACAGCTGGAAAGCGTTATGCCTCAGTATCAAAGAACTTTTAGTCAGTAAGCTATTAAGGCAGTCATCATTTAAATTAAAAAAAGATGCTTTGGCTTAAGTGTGAGTAATAGGCACTGATATCAAAACAAGGGCTGAAACTTCATGATGCCACCCAGCAACTGAGACAGGATTCCATGCACTCACCCAATTAGCTTTTCCTACTGTTTGCATTTCCCTCACATAACTTTGGGCGTTGGGTATAACTAGGACGCACTAACTTTGAGAGGGTCACCAGACTGAAGAGGGCAGGCACTGAGCAACGTTGGGATGTTCAAACCACTCTGATCCCCAAACATTGCTCAGACAATCTTTCAAGTAGCCTGGTGTGCAGAATTTCTGCCTTCTGGTCACTCAGAAAATACTTTTTTTTTTTTTTTTTTTTTTTTCACTTGTGGTCCCGTATCTGTTTAGAGCTGGATTCAGGAAGTACCAAGATAAATTAAATGGTTTTACTTGTCTGCTAAGTAGGCTTTTCTAAATCTCCTATGCTGTACAGTTTGCATTAGTTTTAGATTAAGTTTATTTTTTAGATTATCCATACTGGTTCAGCAATCCCTTCTAAAGCCCAAATGATGCAATAAATAATAGCTGAGGAAATCAGGAACCAGACTCCACGTGGAAGAATCTTCTTTTTAAGGCACACCAGATGTTCAGAATGGGAGACTGAATCAGGGCATGGATCCATAAAATGAGAAGTATAATAAGTGAAACTCTGTATTTCATTTTTATCAAATTAGTGTTCAAATATTCCCATCATCCCTCACCACTACCAGAACAGTTCTGTAGGGGAAGCCATGAATTCATTAGATAGCCCATATCTGCGGAAGAACCACCTTGTCTTCCACACTTCAAGGTGAGCTTTTCTTTAATAGATTCTAGTACTGTAATAAAAAGAAATGAGCACGAGATTCTCCAAAGTTCATAGGAAGATAATAGCATGTAAATCAAGGACTAACTATATTAGTCATGAAAGCTGATGGAAAAAAATCCTGGCAAACTAAAATAACAACTAACTTGCATTGATTTCAGTGGGATCAGAATGTCATCCAACTTTCTAATGATGCTAACACCAGTCTCTACCTCCTTATATGGGAGGAATTTTGGAAAAAAAGAAATTATCTTGTGGAAGAATGGAAGCTCTTTTACATGACCCAAAGCTCATGGTACCCCTATTAGTATGTTAAAGGCTGCAGTTCAGGGATGTAATTTACACTGACGTAGTTTAAGTTCTTTAACCTGAGAGCAGACTTTCATGTAAGGTTTTAAAGAGTACCATGGGTTGAGTGACATTCATCTTCTGTAAAAAGCACAGTGCAGAAACCAAAATAAAGCAATTTGATCCCAGCTCAACTCAGCCCAATTTCTCAGCTGAAGTTCATCCTTTTCTTAAAACAGGCTGAAATACGAGAAATCCTACCTGTTTTGCTTGAAGGTACACCTAACTTACCTGGCAAAACTAACTCAGCTACTTTCCTTAAATTTTCTCTGTAGCCTGTGGTAGGAGTGGAGTAAGAGGGAGCAAGAGGAAAGACACATACACACGCACACAGACTTAGGAGCAGGACCTGAAATTAGGAAGTATTGTCCCTCTGGAGGACACAGAAGGAAGGCAGATCACTCAGGGGACTCCGAACACTGGACAGTGTCAGTACATGCCCTGTGCCTTCAACCTTATTTTGCTTGTGGCCATGTACATGGTTTTGGCATGCTGTGTATAACAATAATACTATATATTATATCATTCTACCATATTATATAATACTGTAATATTCCATGTACTTCCACTATTGCTTGCTGGGGGGGAAAAATACTACAAGCCTGCATTTCTCCTTCCTGTTATGATGGGAAGCAGCAGCTCTACACCTTCACTTCTATAGCTTCGCTTCTATAGCTGCCTTTATCAGGCAAGATTGAGAGAAAAAGGTATCATTAGTCTAATAATGAGTGTGTGAGCTTTTAGCAATTACATTTTCTCCCTACTTTGCTCCCGGAAAGTGCCAGGTACCTATAGGGAAAGAGATTATGAAAGTAAGTTACATTTTCTCACTAGCCTAATGAGTACAGATACATACAGAGAAAGTGTTCCCTTGGCTAATTATTTAGTCAGCAATCACTCCAGTTGTCACTGCCATGAAACCAAGAAACAGAAGGAGTATAATAAATATAGACTGGGATTGCTGACCAGGAAAATATATCACAGTTGGGTGGCGCAGGCCTCAGGACATGCTATGTGGAAAAACTGCATTTAAAACATAGACAGAAACAAATTTAATTAAAATTTGAATACATTTTCAAGCAGAATTTCTAGTTCATACAGTACATGGCCAGCTGTCTGAATGAAGTTATGTTGTACAAATTCTCTCCCTTGCTTTAGGAGTGATTAAATAGCTGGAAGAATTTGATTGCTTTTGCTTTTGTTATCTGTCTTTGTTCAATTCACAAAATTTAGGCTTGGGATATAAATCACTGCCCAGCCTGAGAACAAGATCTCTCTTCTCCTCCCCTCTCCCTCTCTGTCTCTTCTCCTCCCCTCTCTGGCAATTAAATGTTATCTACTGCACTCATACAGTACTAAAAATTCATTTCAATCCTCTGTAGAATTGCTAACTGTGAACTTCCCTCCTAGACCACCTCCCCTTAGGGGTGTTAGTTCATATGCTTGAAAAAAACAACTCTAGACATGGCTCAACTGTTTAGTTAAGAAAATTTAACTTATTAACTACATAACCCTGCAGGGACTGGCAATACCTCTTCTTGCACAGAAACAGGGGTACTGCAGAAGTATTCTCTCAGCTTTTTCCAGTCTGCTTAAACAGCTCTTAAAAAGCAATTAAAGAATTAAAGGAGAATTTTGAGCAAGCTTTACTGAAAGGGGTTGCATTTTTGCCTTGAATTATCAAAAATAACTGAGAACTTTATTTTGGGTAGGTCTGGAGAGACAATGCCCCAGTTTCACACAATCTCTGTCCTTTCACCTTTCCAAAATACAGTTTGAGTTGTTATTTTCCTCCTGGACTGCAACAAAAGCAACTATTATTCAATAACCAAGAAGTTGTCTCAGTCCTATGAAAGACATAGGCCTCATATCTTGAGAGCCATCTACTGGCACCTTATCTATTATCCACATATTATATATCCACACATTCTTCTCAGTTACAGAGCTGACACACAGCAGATTTTACATCTTCCTGCTATGACATAAATAAGCACTATTTAAAGCAGTCTAAACTCATAAATCATCTGCAGGGGATCTCTTGGAGACTTTATACCACTGGTCTCCTCCATGCCTTGTCTGCATGGCGTACAGCAAGGCAGTGGCTAATGCAGGACATGGGACTGCAGAGAACTTTTCATAACTGCCGTGTATTTCTTCTTCACAGCAATTAATAGTAATTGTCTTGTTCCAAAATTGTGCCACATTTTATGAAGCAAAGGAAAAACACATGGCAAGGCTGTATTCTGGGCAGAGTGTGCCATTTCCATAGGAAGTAAAAGCCTTTGCCATTCATACCCTGCTTCTTCCCAGCCCACTCAGCTGGGACTGAGACCCTCCACTGGGACTATGGCAGAAGGAGGGTGGACACTCGACCGAGGTGGCTTTTTGTACCAGAAGGTCCCACTTCTCCCAGAAGCATGGGACCATTGGAGAGCAGGGTGCACGCTGTGCCTCAAAACCTTGTACAACAGGGCCTGGGAGCAGAGCAGGGTCAGCAAAGACACAGGTCATCAGCAGAGCTAAAACACGGATGAGAGATTATGGAGAGGGATGAGTAACTTTGTGGATATCGCAAGTGCAAAGACATCTTGTTCCCCTTCAGTTTGGGTCTCCCAATATTAGTAGATGCAAGAGGCAGTTTTATTTTCACGTGTTCGGCGATGAATACCCAGGATACTTCCTGTTTATGTGTGTAACAGACCTATGAAAAAAGACTCTGTGCCACCATTTTCAGAGTAGATAGGAATGGTATTTAGGGTTGCACTCTGGCTTTAATTTCCCTTTCTTTAAATGGAAGCTATTAAACTTTCCATTTAAGGCAGCAAGGGTCTCTTTATTATTATAGAGCTTTACTTGATGTACTTTACAAGTCTCTTTTTTTTCTAAGCTACCATTTATATGTATCATTTGACATCAATATTTTAGCTAGTGAAGTACCTTCATTTGCATTTTTTACTGTTTTGAGTTGGTATGCCTTCAAATAATTTCTAAATAAGTTACTTTTGCCTGACTAATCATAAAAAATGTTTCTATCGCATACAAGCAATGACATTTTGAATAAAAAATGTATTACGTGATAGGAAGTGAAATGATTTCAGGTTTCAACAATGCTTCTCTGTATTGCTGTTTTGTTTCAAGTAAAGTTAAATATATGAGTGATAGCTTGCAAATCAGATAGGAAATTAGTGTGGCCTGATAAAATACTACACCTGGTTAAATATTGGTGCTCTAAGTTAAATGGGAAACAATATTAGTTTTCCTTAGAACAGCATCTCTCTGCTAGCTGTTGTTAGTTTGTTGTGTTCAGTGTCAGTATTGACAAAACATCCTTTTCAGATCCTTACAGAGAAAATTCCAAATGATCTGTTTTTCAGAACTATAGCTCTTCTGGGCTTTTCCTTTCTCAGATATAGAATTTGATTTCATAATACCTAAATAGTGAATTTTTATGCATGTGTGTGTGTAAATAAAAAAAAAAAAAATTCTAAGGATATTGACTTCTGATCCTTGTGAGAATTCTTATGTACATCCTTCAAGAGTCTTAGTGCTTTCTCCATTAATTTTCACTGCTGTCCCATTCTCAAGAACAATCAGAAATCCTTCCATGATCCTTCGTTCTCTGGCCTGCGACAGGCCAGACAAAGTCTGCCCATCAGCCTTTCACTGTTAGTGCATGGGATCACACCACCACTCTGCTGTAGCCACCTTGGCACAATACCATGACAGAGTGAAGTCAAGTCCACATTCATGTGTATCTTGATATTCACCTGGAGCGTATGATGAGTGCTCTTAGTTCCCAAAAGCCTCATGTGTGACAGGTAACAGTGTCTCTGGGCACATGCTGTGGTACCCACACCATGTGCTCCATTACTGTGGCAGGGACACTCATACTGGCAGTGCACACAGTGGTCAGACACTGCCCACTGATGCTTCTCATAAGTAGGGACGCTGATGGTAGATCTCCATCCATACACAAAAGGAAAGCATGGACAGGCTGGTATCTGTCAGAATGATTTAGCGATGTATCAGGAGACATGCAGGAGGGCTTACCAATATGGGCTGGCACAAGGTGCTGAATGCAAAATGGTTGTTTGTTGTTTCATAATGTATGAAGTAGGAGTTTCAAATGATGTTACCAGGTGCCAAGTTTAAGAAAGCTATCTTCTCACACAGCACATGAAGCTCATGACCACAGGTCCTCCCGGCTGCCATATGTTTGTGTGGTTCATGGGAAATTCATGGAAAGAAAATCTATCGGGAGCTATTAACCCCAGAGACATTAGCTCTTCTCCCTGAGCAGTCCCAGCCTCCAGCTGCCTGGGAGAGTACAAGGAAAACACCACTGTAACCTTGCTCTGATCTCCGACTCTTAGCTACACCTCAAAGGGCCCATATGAGGTATTTCAGTACAGCGTGTAGTGTCTTCTGTGGGCCTTCAGCAGTGCTGTCTCTTTTGCAGGAAACGGTACCCCTCCTTCACCACATCTGTTAAACAGCTGAGCGGTACAATCAACCTGTCCTCAAGGGTCTCCTGAAAACAAGCAGATATGGCTCATACATCTGTACATAGAGCAGTACTACATCTGTCTGCGGTTGGGCCCTCTCACCTCTACAGAGAGACACAGTTCAGGTGTTTCTGTTGACAACATTGACACATGGAGACAGGACTGGCTAAGTCGAACTGCTTGGGATTTGTTCAGTCAAACTACTAATTCCCCTTGGTGGTCTGCAGGAATCATACTGAGGTAGAAGGATACTGTGCGGTCAGTTGGGGTGAGCTGAATGTAACTTCTGCAAGATCCACCTTCACAGAAGCTGAACCTAAAAGTTGACTGAGATGCAATTTGAAAAGGCTGGTTTATGTCTCTAGGTTGTTTCTTATTTTCACTGAAACAGTTTTATAGCCTGATAGGAAAAAAACCCCATCGCTACAGTTTGAATGAAGTAAAGTAGCTAGAGTAGCTAGACAGACCAACGGTATGCTAAGGCTGCACTTAACTCTTTCACATTATAACACTTTCATGCTCTTTGTCTTCAAAACAACTCTGGGCAAAAGAGCCCAAAGATAGAGAAGGAAAATAATGGGAAATAAGAGACGGATGTTATACTTCATCAGACAGAATAGTTTGCATGGCCAAGGAACTGATGTCACCTAGAAATGGTATCATTGAATAGCTGCCATAGGTCTTCTCCTTGCAGGCCCCAGTTCTGCATCTCCATTCAGAACTGTGCTGGGGAGAGAGCTGCAAAAATAAAGCTCGAGTATCTCCACAATGGTGAAGGTCCCCACCACCACCACCTCTTTCTGTATCTGACTCTTTGAAGAGCTGTCAAGCCACTGAACACATTGTAGTGCTTTCTGGGAGATGGACGTGATTTCCACACTGGTAGCAAAATGTCCAGTGCTACAAAGGTGCTTGTAGGAGCAAAGCTCTTTGTAAATCAGTGATGAAAGACTGTTAAGTTGGGTAACCCTGGGAGTAAATCAGAGTTATGAATTTCTTCTTCTCCCTGGAAGACATTTTGTTGCTCTTCAGGAATAAACACTGCTGAATAACCATGACTTTATATAAATAATACACGCCCTCCTACAAGCTGCATGAAATGTTAAAACTCCAGAATGGACTATAAACGGATGCATAAATCTTTAGGATCCATGCATTTCAATCCATCTATTTAAAAGTGAAGGTGTAAGTATCATAGTATTTATTAGCATTTTCCATGCCCTTTGTGCATTTTTTTTTTTCTGACATCAATTTCATGTGTGGAGCAGTGCAAAATTGTCTTCCAGTATATACTGCAATACTTTGTTCTGTTTCTTGGCATGTGCCAGCACATTCAGTTGAAAGGAAAGTGTAACACAAGACAGCTTTTTTGGCACAACAGGTCACCAAAGTAGTGGAATGTTTCAGTCAAAACTCAAAGTGTGAGACACATTGCTGAAAGGCAAGTTGTCTTTCAGGAAAAGCTGAGACCCTTCTTCATCTTTATACATGAGAAGTCTTGCTCTGAAGCAGTTAATTACAATGAAAAATACGGCACGCTTTTCTCATAACTGGCCATGAATTGTACTTGGATTACACACTAGTTCAAGTGAAGAATAAGAGCCATATTTCTCTAACGAGTAAGGGGAAAAACAGTCTGACAGTATGTAGATGAATGTCATCTACTTGTTTACAGACCCAAAGGATCCCTCAGAGCATTAAAAATCTGTGTGATATCCAAGAGCGGTATACTTTGCATTGAGATACGCAATTTAGCTGAAAGCTGTATAAAAATCTGTAAAATTGCATGTAGGCAAAGACTACCGTACTGCCTGTGCATTCAAGTGAAGCCATGTGTACTTTTCCTGCACACATGAAAAATAGATGATCATAAAATCTGCTTGAGATTCATAAACTTCTGATGGGAACATGTGTGCAAGATAAGTCTGCCAACTTTTGGTCAAACCAGGCCTGAAAATACACCAACCTGAAATAAGCATTGTTCTTCCATGGGGGGGAGAAACTCCAGCTTCATACACAGCAAATCCATACATGTTGTGTGTCCTTTGCTGGTCTTCTGCAGGCAACATTCTTTCCTTCTGGGTTGGGTCTTCTAACTGGCAGCTGGGCTCCCAAGCCTTTTCTGGCGAGGTCTTTGGAATCAGACCTGCTCTTCTATCAAAAGGAATTCCCATTGAAAATAGGCAACCCCTATACTCTATTCTTTTTACTACTGGCTAGGACCTTATTTGGTCGAGTCTCTTGTAGATTAAATAGATTTTTTTTCACTTTTTTTATCCTAGAAAGTAATGCTGGTGGTGGTATCTTGTGGTAGCTCATGCATGTGGTATGGCTCTCATTCTCTCAAGAAGTGTGTGCAGTGTGTTTTGTTTTGTTGGTTTGTGGGGGTTTTTTTAATTCTGTACATGTGCGTTTCATAAAAATATCACAACATGGTGTCAGTGGTGAAGAGAATAACTCAAATGCCCCTTGTACATTTAGGGGGATTTGTTCTTAGCAGCTGTGGAACTTTATCCTGTACTTTTAGTGCTGACTCAAGGAAAATGTTGTTAATAAAAATTAGCTGGACTGTAAGAAGCCTTTTTTCATTGGTATTCTTGGCCAAGGTCACCTCCCCAGGGCCTTTAGAGACACCAGACGCAGGCTATAAAGTGTTTTAAAGATAAGGATCCACAAACTCAGCTTTATAGTCTTTGGGCAGACAGAGCAGAATTAAAACGGTGGTTGTGTTCCTATAGCTTGTATTGCTAAGGAGGTTTTGCTACACTTGTCTGTTCCATTTGGCTTGTCCCAACTTCTGGGAAACTTTTTGGAAACTGCAGGCTTCCAAGATCAGCACAGCCAAGATATAATACAAGTGTGAATAACTGAGGTTGCATAATTTGTCGCTAGTACACCATCTCCTAGCCAAGCACAGCAACAGAAGGCATTACTCACAGACGTGGCTATGTGGGACTGGGATCAGGTGCAGTCTGGCCCCAGGCCTCAGCTGCTGGCTGCTGCTGCCCAGTCCTTGCTAAAGGAGTGTAAGGTACAGCCAGGGCAGACCCTGCCCTCACCTTGAGATCTCAGCCAGCTGCTTTTCATTTGAGAGCTGCTCTCCTCCCAGCACTGGTCCATGTGGCATGACCCCGTGTATTGGATAAAAGTGTATCAGTATCAGCTGCCCTTGAAGCCTCTCATCTGCCCGTTTCTTGTAGTGTAAGCATCTCAAAACTGTGCAGGCCTCAATAAAGCTCCACAAGTAACAGGTTTAGTACGTGAGATGTAGTCTCCCCTCATCACATACTGGAAGGGCCGTTCCAAGAAGGATTCAAATTGCTTTTGCTGCTTATCTGGTGCTGGAGCCAAACACGGAACCACAAGGAAGAGTACCAATGCCTGTTGGTCTTTGGTACTTGGTTTGGACATGGAGAATGGGGGACCAGGGCACACATGTTGTGACCTCAGTGTCTCACTGAGAAGATGCTGGTTGCGTTAGGTACCTCAAACTAGCATAACGCTGCCTGCGTGGTAGCGGACCCATCGCACGGTTTAGAAGTAGTTGTTTTTGTGTAGCTGTGAGATGGGATGGGGACATCAGGGAGTACGAGACTGCAGGTGTCAACTAATCTAAGTGTTGAAGTATAGCTGGGAATAATGTCTTACCGAGAGATTGTGTGCCCAGTGTCACGTTAACGGGACAGAAGAATGTATGCTTTGGAGCTAGGAACTACATGAAAAAATGATTTTATCTCAGTCTCTATAATTCAGAAGAAATTGCTAGAGAGCGTAATGGAGAAATGGGGCTCGTGGGTCCAGCTATCCCTTTTGGAACACTGACAGATGTATTTTTGTCATAAAAATGTTTTCATAAGTAAAGTTTTCATATCAACAAGGAAAATCTTTTTTTAAAAAATACCAGTGCTAGTCACAGTAAAAAACGTAATACTGTGCCTTAAGCAGACTGCCCTTCAGACAGCTTCAGGTTCATAGTTCAAGCATCATGTTGTGACAATTACAGGACCTCTGGTGGAGCTTCCATATTCCAAAGTCAGAAAACAAGTATAAAAATAGAGGGGCTCCTTTGTCTCCCCAGGCAGTGCCTGTTGTCTGCGTGGCTGAAAATAAAGCAGGGTAAATGTAAGTCAGAGCCGTGTGCCTGAGTCTCGGTCGCTGCGGTGTTATATGGCACTCTGGGGACAACACAGGCCGTAGCCAGGCTTCTGCTGCTGTATTTAATGCTACTCTGTGAACGCCGGCTACACTTGCGGTATCATCTTGGGCGTGAGTTACAGTGACAGGAGAGACGGATCAGAGAGGACCTGGCTGCGAGACTGGGAAAGAGCGGCCTAACAGTTTCATTCCCTGTATAGTCTGGTTAAACTGGTTTCTAAATGAGGAGGCCAGTGATGCCTTTATGAGCTTGTAGCTATGTAGAAATGAAAGGGGTTTGGGGTGGAAGAAGGGAGGAAGTGGAGGAAAAGAAGAAAAAGAGAATGAGAATAGAAACTGTGGGCCACGGTAACTGCAACTAGGGGATAATAGAGCGGTGAGACCAAATAGAGGAACCAGGAAAGTGGGAAAAAGAAAGGAGGGGGGAGCAGACAGAAAGAGCGAGCGAGCAGGACATTCCCCTGGTGAGGCCGTGTGACTGTGGTACCTGGCCAGCCAGGACTTTTTTTATTTAAGCACCTTAGTGATCAGCCAAGCAGAGAGCTGAGTTTCAGCAAGCAACAGATAATGAATGTGAGAAAGAAGAAACAAGTTAAAAACAAAAAAAAAGAGGTGAGAAGGGGTAATAGAAACAATATGATAGTAAACGGAATAACAGAATGGCATGAAAAAGTGAAATAAAGAGCTAAAGGGAAAGAAAAAAATTGATCTGGCACCAGGTGTTCAGCTGACAGATGCTCAGTAAGCCCACGGAAGATCAAGGATGAGATTCAGTGCAACCACTAGCAGGCAGTAAAAATTAGTATTTCCTTTCTGCTAGGTGCTGCTTAGAGCTTGATTAGTCAATGGGAAACAGTAGGCACAGGGATTTCTGTGGATCTTCATCAGAGCCTTAGCACATACTAGAATGTGCAAATTGATACCTTTTTAATTGTAGCAAAGGCTTCAGGATTACAAGTGGGTAGATGAAGTCAGTGCAGATAGTGGCAGGGGGGCAGAGCAAGGGGCAGATGTACGTGTATGGGGCAGAAAGGAGGCAGAAGAAAACCTGTTTTATAGTTTATGGAGAAGCTAGATAGGAATTATGTGAGCATAAAGTATTCCTTGGCTCTCACATACCAGGCCCCTATAGGAAGGGATACTAAGTAGTAGTACTGTGGTGTGGATTTGTGTAGACCCCTCAAAGACGTCAGCCAGTATCCTTAAAGAGCGAGTCTTAAATCTGTAACTCAAGGGTCGAAAAGGAGGTCACCCTGTCGGGGAAAGCAAACTTTCCAGCAGGGCCTCTCCTACGCTCGTTCCTAGGTCTCGGGGGCAGCGGGGAGACCGTGCCTGTGCCCGCCCTCGGGGGTCGCCCCTGCCCGCCCGACGGCCGCTGCTGCCCCGCCGGAGCCCCTGCTCGGGGGTCTCTGTACCCCGCAACGAGCTGGGGGGGCAGAGGAGGGGCCGGGCGCCCGCTCCGAGCCCCCAGGTCCTGCCCGGCGGGCCGGGCCGCTCCGGGGGTCGGCGGGGACTGAGCGCCCGGGTCTGGAAAGCACTTCCCTGCGGCGAGACTAGGGCCGGGGCGAGAGGCTCCGAGAACCGGACGCAAAGCGGATAGCACCGACCGGAGGGGGGCGGGGGGGCAGACGGACGGAACGACGACCGACTGCTGCTGTGTTCCCGTCGCCCCGGCAGGGTGGGGGAGTCCCCACCGCCCCCCAAAACTCAAGCTCCGGAGAAGAGGAGGAGAAGGATCCGCGGCGAAGGGCGCAGCGGGGGAGGCGGCTCCCGCAGCCCCGGGGCTTCCGCGCCCCCCGAGCGCATGTTAGGCGTGGGGGGCTGAGCAGCCCTCCGTGCCGCCGTGATGGTGCTTTTTTTCCTCCGGCTCCCTCGCGGGGTTGGTGCTGCAGTCCGGCAAGCCCTTGGCCGCTGCCTGCCGGCGCTAGGCAGGATCTCCCTCTCCCCCCCCCCGCGCTGCGCTCGTTTCTCCCCCTCGTCACCTCGCCGGCCGTGTGCCCGCTCCAGACCCCGCGGCCGTGGTGGTGTTTTATTTTCCTAACGTCGCATCCGCGCGTGATTAAATACCGGCCCCAGGGTGCGCGGCCAGCAACTTCAGCAGCGCCCGGGCGCGTAGCGGGGGGGGGGAAGGAGGAATATGTGCCGCGTCTGCGGACGCCCGCGCACCCAGGTGAGCGAGGAGCTGCCACCTGCGGCTCCGCGCCGGCCGGGGGGCGACGGGGGCGCGCAGGGCGGGGAGCGGCGCGGCGCTGCCCGGCCCCCGCCCCGTCGGGGGTGCCCGTGTCCCCGCTGCGGCGCGGCGGTCGTCCCGGGCGCGGGGGTGCCGAGGGCGGGCGCGGCGCCCCCGGCCCGGTCTCCGGCCCGGCCCCGGGCGCTGCCCGCGGGGCGCAGCGGCGGCCCCGCCCGCCGGGCCCCGCATCCCGCTCGGCCAATGGGGGCGGCGCGGCGGCGGCACGTGACGCGGCGGGCCGGGACCTGCTGCTTCCCCCGCGCAGAGGGATGCGGGCGGCAGAGCGGGGCAGGCGGCGGCGGCGGCGGCTGCGCGGCGGCGGCCCCTCCGCGCCCTCCCCCCGCTCCCCGCCGCCCGGCCCCTATGGCAGCCGCTCCCCGCCCCGCCGCCGCCCGCACCCCCGTGCCGCCCCGCCGGGCTCCGCCGCTCGCCCCAGCGTCGCGCCCGCGCTCGGCCGCCGCTCGCTGACCCGCCGCCGGCCGGGGCCCCGGGATGCCCAGCGGCCCCGCCGCCCGTCCCTGCCGCCCGCCGCGCCGCCCGGGGGGCACGCCGCCGCCGCCGGAGAGTTGAGTTAGGAAGTCATGGTGCCCTGGGAGCCCTCCCCGCCCCGGCAGTGCGGCGGCGGCGGCTGGACGCTCTGCGACTGCTGCTGCTGGCTGCTGCTGCCCGCCGTGCTGCTCGTCCTCGCCCGCCCCGATAAGCTGGCGGCCTTCCCTACCTCCTTAAGCGACTGCCAGACGCCCACCGGCTGGAACTGCTCCGGTAAGCCCCGCAGCACCCCGCGCCCGGCCCCGCCGTGCCCCGCCGGGCGCTCCAAGTTGCGCGGGGGAGGGAGGCAACTTCAGAGGGCGATGCCGCGTCCCGCTGAATACGCGCCGAGAGACGAGCCAAAAAGTCCGGGGCGTCGGGGCTCGCCGCCCTGCCCGGCGTGGCCGCAGTCCCCGGGCGCCCCGTTGTCCCCCGCTCGGTAGGGCCGGGCGCGGCAGCCGCGCCCTCCGCCGGTGCGCAGCGCCGCGGCTGCGGGCGGCTCCCCCGCGGCGGGGAGCGGCTCGGCTCGGCTCCCGCCGGTGCGCAACTCCGCGCGTGAACGGGGCAAGTCGGCGGGCGGCCGCGGGGAGCGGGAGCCGGGCCGCGTGTGCGCAGCCTGCGGCGGCCGCGTCCGTGCGCACCGAGCGGCCGGCGAAGCCGGGGACGGGCACCGCCGCGCCGGGAACCCGCCGCCTGGTCCTTAAAGTCGGGCTGACCTTTCTAATGAGTTTCCTGTGTGGGTCAGCAGCCGGCCCTGCTCCGACATGTGAAGTAGTTCTGAAATTAGACAGTGATAGCCTTCCCCGGGAAAGGGCGTTATTTGGGGTAACGTGTGCCTCGCACAGAATACGTGAGATCCGGGCGGAATTTCCACTGTAAGCTCTCATTTTGAACGTGTAGCGATATGGTTAAGAGCGCTCGGATGTGTTGTGTTTTGGGGTTTTTTTTAAAAAAAAAAAAAAAAAATCGATGGATTTAGATCCTAATGGGTTTGGAGTCTGATACAGCTTTTTTGTTTAATACCTTGCCGCACGCTGTTGGAGTGTGAAGTCAGCTAGCGAAATCTGAAATTCATGCTTGTATTCGTGAACTGAATCTTCAGATCTGTTGGTTTTTCCTGGAGAAAATGAAGGCAAAGAGCTAGGTTCACTCAGCGGCTTGTGGGGAACCTGGCACTTCTCCGGTTAACTTAGAGGTGATCAATCTTCATTGGGATCAGGCAGACCATCACGGAAAACACACAGCCTGTTTGTCTTTATTATTGGGGGCTTTGTTGCATCACGGGCTGGAGAAATTCCAATTTGGACTTTTGTCCAACAGATTTGCGATCGGATGGGGATAAGTTGATGACATTTCCAACCCAGAGCCATGAAATAGCATAATTACCGGGTCACTTTTGAGGAAACAGGGTCTGTGTAATAGACAAAAAAAGTGTGTGAGATAGTGGGGAGGGAATAAGGACTAAAAGAAAGATTGAGGGAGAAACAAGAGAAAAAGTGGAAAACTAAGGACAGGGAAGGACAAAAGAAAATCTGGACTCTATCGTTTCATCAACAAGGTGGTTGTGCTGTGTGCATTAAAATGCAATCATCCCGTATTGTTCCTCTCGCTAGACCAAAGCTGACATTTTTTTTTTTTTTTCCCCCTCTTTACATTTGAGGTTACGATGACAGAGAAAATGATCTCTTTCTCTGCGACACCAATACCTGTAAATTTGATGGGGAGTGTTTAAGGATTGGAGACAGTGTGACTTGTGTCTGTCAGTTCAAGGTAAGAAGATTGATATTTCATTCTCTAATTCACTAATGAGAATACAAATCAAGGATCTCCCTTTATAACCTATCACTTGGCAATTTATTTCTCTACGTGCAGGCAAGTTAGAGGGAAAACCTGGCAGCATGTGTAAAAGCTGGCAGGAAAACCAACTGGTGTCAAGAAGACATAAGTTTGTCTGGGAAAATGCAGATGCTGTGGCTTTAAATGTCCCTTCGGGTCTGTGGTTTCAGGTTGTGCATTTCTTATTTTTTGTCTCTGCCCTTTTAACAAGGATTTAGAGTCCTTTCTAAATTCATTTCTGATACAGATCATGGCTTATTGTATTCGGAGTTCTGATCTAGTTAAAGAAATGGATCTGTAATGTGCTTATGCAGTATTTTCAGGAAGGGCTGCATAGTGACAATGCTTCTGCCTGTTTATCTGCCCAGCTGATCAGATTAAGGAGCAATCCCTCTGTTCCAAAATCATGGAGCTTCCTTTAGGTTTTATATAGTTTTAGGGGCCCTATTACTGAGTCGTAGGGGTTTTTCCTTCTATTTCTTGTCTCTCCTTCTTGCAGCTACATCTAAACCTCAGGCATTCTCCAAGTCAGACGGTTTCATTATGAAGGATTCCATTTAATATGTTTTAGCCAACTCACAAAACAGCTGCGCTTTACATAATGACCTGAATAAAAACTGAACAAATTAAAGGGGTTTTAAGCATGTACCAGCACGTGTTGTATGTATGTTTATGTCCCTGTGGTTTCTTGCATTTTAATGGGGATCTGTGAAGTTGTGGAACTTGTAACACTGATTTGAATGTTTAGAGTAAAGCAGGCCAAACAGTGCACAGTTCAAGATTGTGCACATCTGTAATGATTAATTTATTATTGAGCTTTGATAGACTATTTGCTTTGAAGCATGACAAGTACCATTTATATTTCTAGAGCCAAATGTGTCTTCGGAGAACAAACCCGAGTGATAAATTCCTTCATTTAAAACAAAGAAGGCGTTTTCTGTAATAAGACAGTTGTTTGATGAAGTGCTCGTGTTTCCCACTTTGGAAAAGAATTCATATTGACCGTGGGTTTTTTTAAATTCTATTTCTAGTTTGCGTGCAATCAGAAATTCAATGTGAGAATGCTGTTTTGAGCATTTGCCTTGGCTCAGCATGTGCAGTGATTTAAGGGTTGGTCTGTTTTCTCTTTCTAAGAAAAATGTAGTAATGCAGTAGAACGTCTGTGACTTGTCCCATTGCCTGATGGTAAGCTAGGGCAGATGTGCTGTGAGCGTTGGGAAGTTAGAGCAGCCACAGAGAGCGCTTGGGTCTTGTCTTTTGTCCCAGTTCGGTGTTGCCATTTGGCATAACGTGGTAGACTCATAGCCTAGAATGAGCAAACTCGGAGGCTGCTATAGACAGGGAAGAAGGTATTGGGAGTGCTGTTTTCCCAAGGTAGGATCCTGGTCCCTGGTCATTCATGGTAAATAAAGCTAAGTAAACCTCTCTGGGCCGTGTTGTCTCCTCTTTGAGAGGTGAATGCTGTATTTATGCTGAGTAGAGCACTTCTGTAGGGGGCAGCTGAAACAGATTTAAGGAA
This sequence comes from Athene noctua, assembly GCF_965140245.1. Lineage (NCBI taxonomy): Eukaryota > Metazoa > Chordata > Aves > Strigiformes > Strigidae > Athene > Athene noctua. The sequence continues at coordinate 36,233,845 of NC_134043.1, read as the reverse complement.
ATCAGATAATTAGTATGTGAGTATGTAAATGAGATCAAAAGAATGAGCTGGGCAACTGTGGGCCAGATCACTAATAAATGGGTTGAAATCAGCAGTAATCTTTGGTTTCAGTGGCCTTTGGATCAGGCCCTGTAAACACTTGGAGCTCTTTATCTTGATTTGAGCCCTCTGTGGAGCCGCAGGGCTGACTGTGACCTTGGAGGGCAAATTACCTGTGGCTGATCCTGTGCCAGTGATGCAAAGGGCGGTGTGGTGCCGGGGGCTTCTGTAGTCAGACGCGTCCGCTTTGATACAGGCAGAGCTTGGGGGGATGTTAGCTTCTCTTGCAACATCAGTGGACAATGTGACAAGCCCAAAAGATATGCCACCAGAGTAGAAAATTAATTTCTAGTGCGGAGTCTGAGGCTGGCCGAGTAAGGCAGAGCTGGCCAGGTAATTTATGTCATGAGTAAGGGGGTCCTCCATCAGAATTCAGGTCCCCTGTTTCAGTGACAGCTCTCTGGGGTGATAGTGAGCAAATCAATAGCAGACTCCTCATCACTATAATTACTTTTTATGTTTGCTCCAGAATTTGCCAGGGGCTTTAACTGCAGCTTGAGAGAATAGACAGGGCTGGAAAGCTAATTTTGCCTCCGTACTGTTGAAAAGTCCAGGGCTGGCCAGCCTGTGTCTTGAGGGGCTGAGAGGAGCAGAAGTGGGGAGCAGGGCTGCTGCAATCTTGGTTTGGGTTTTTTCAAAACAGAATCACAGATGCATCGTGTCTGTCCAAGCGGAGTTAAAATTAATTTATTTTTTATTTCAAAGGGCAAATATGATCCGACTGCTCTGGAACACCTGAGTTAGGCTCCGATCCCTGGAGAGCCAGCAGGCGTGCGCTGAGAAAGGGATTCATATTGTTTGGCTCTCTTGTCGGGCTATGCTGCAAAATGAGAGCCCATTCACTGACTCCTCACGATGAGACATGTATTGCATTGGAAAACACCGTGTCCCGCTCTGATCAGTAAATGCAGACCTGTCCCCTGCTCAGGGCGAGCCCAGACCTTGGTGCTGGCAGGGAGGGAGGGCACTGGGTCCGTGCTGACTCCAGCAGTGGGGCTGAGTGTGGGAGTACCACCACCCATCTCCTCCCTGCACTGAGCAAACCACCAGGAGGTGCAGAGCTGTGCCAGTGGGCATGTGGCTAGAGGCATGGCTCGCTGGGGTCTGTACCCCAGTCTGCCCAAAGCCATAGGTCTGGCAGCCTGGGTTCTCTTCCCTCTTAGATTTCATGAACGTATCCAAAAATATACTAGGGTATTTCCAGCAATGTTTCATGTCTTTTCTCTTTAGTCACCAAGACTGTGGACATTCACTGTTCTTTACGTGAGGAAGGAGTCCTGTTTTCATGCATGTTGAATCCCTCACATGCTTCCATGTTTGTGGGGCTGGAACATCACCTGGCCAACTTGCAGCTTTAGGTTGTATTTCCAGAATATATTTTTGTGCTACTTGGTTCAAGACAGGTGGCGTTTTGGGAGTAGTTAATCCAGGAGAGTAGGAGGAGGTCAAAACCTTTAACAGTGTTACCAGGAGGAGGAGTTACCCACGTTGCCATTTTCTTTAGAAAACAAACCTTATGCCCAGCACTGACCCCAACACTTGCAAAGCTGGTTTGTCCCTGGCTCTGACAGTGGGCACTCGAGGCTGGTAGTGCTGAGGAAGGCAGCCTTTGATGGATACTGGGCTGAACTGGATAACTCCGTTTTCCTGCTCTACAGCTGTGTTTTAAAAACAGGAATGTATAGAGGGAAATGGACAGAATGGAACTATGCTGCTGGTTTTAGTGGGAGTTTTGACATGAATTTTGCCGAGTGCTTGATCTACCCTTACTTGAGGGATGGAGAATCATTCCCACATCTAGGTCTTGGTCTCTTGAACCCTAAACCAATGTCAAAAATATGTCGCTAGACTGAGGAAACTGACAATGTCTACTATTTTTCTAGTATTAGCAAGAAGTATTTTATGACCATGAAGAGCTGCGAGTACAGGATTCAGCATGGTCAAGTACAGGATTCTAACTCTAGCAGGTTAGGATGCTGGTGGGTAGCATCACAACCTTCTCATTGGTGGTCTTGTTTTCTTTCCTGGGTAACTTTACTACGGTTTCCTGGTGGCTTTGAGAGAGATCCCAGCTCAAAGCCAAGGCAGGACCCATCTGGAAAATCTCACTTCTTTTGTTCCTGGTGGCTACTGCCTAGTCCATCTGAATACTAGTTGTCTGAAGACAGTGGTGGGAAAAGTAGGCAGCAGATGAAGAAATACATCTTTGACCAGCACAGTTTGATAAAGAAAAGGATGCATCACGACTGTGCTTATCATGTAGTACCCTCCACCTCCACTGGCCGAAGCCAAGTTTGAGTGTGGCAGGAGCCACAGAAGAGATGAGGAAACTTCTACCAGAAGAGTTAATCCTTCCCGGGGCCCTGGTGTCTCTCAAATGCATTTTAAAATCGCCAGGCTTTGGAAGAAGTTCCAGCCTAGATCATAGCAGCTCTGGCACTCGTTTCTGTGGATCAGGATTTCACTCTTGATGCTGTATGCTGTTAATGCAGGGCTGTCTGGCCTTTCAGACTTGCAGCTGAGTCAGTGTAAAAGATCGTCCCTTACTCTGGGCAAAACCAGCAGAGAGTTTGCCACTGGGTTTCTTGGGAACAGGATTCAACATTGTTTCTACATGTAATAGAGCCTGTTGAGACACTTCGGACCAAATCCGTCACAGATTACTCTGGCAAAAAGTCCCGTGGGTGACAAGCAGATAGTATGTCTAACGCAAGCGTGATTTGATCCTTCATGCTTTAAAAATTTTTACATGATCGTGTTAATTGTCCAGTTTAGTATTCCAGATCAGCCTCCATCGACTGCTGTTGAGCTTCTGGATGAGGTTGGCATTTTCTGCATGGAACATTGCTCGGATTTGGAACATAATGGTGAAAATAGCATAGAAACACTTTTTAATCAACTGTTTAAAATATCTGTGTGGAGGAGCCTTTTGTTAAGAGCAAAAGGAGAGGATTTCTACTGTTGTGGCTGCTGGTTTGTTTTCTTGTTCCAAAGGAAGAGAGCACTGAGGGTGGGCAGCAGCTTGGGAAGATTTAAGAAAATACAATGCATAAGGAAAATGTCATTTGATTTGGCCCAATCAAAATGTCACTCTGACCAACTATGAATAATTTCTTGGCAGCTGCTCTGTGTGGAGGCCTGCAATTAATGCAATCTATGCAATTGTTTGTGTTAATCACTTCTGTAGTCATTCACTTCGAAGCATATTTGATGTTTGTATCCTAGGGATTTCAGTCCTGCATTTTACATTGTGCCTGATGAACATACCTTAGACACTTTGTGGCATAATACAGCTAAATAGGAAGTATGATTTCTTTTTAATTTTTACTTGGATTTAAGCAGAGGTGAGAATTTGTAAATAATAATTGTGATCATTCCATTTGTTATAATTAAACAATGAGGCATACCAGGAGTACGGTAATCATGAGATAATCATATCCCTGGTATAATTACCATGTACAGGGTACATCCAAGTATTTCTAAGCCTCCGAGTGTGATTATCTTACGATAACTGCACCCGGTAGGTTGCCTAATTTTCAATATAAAATGGAATTATTTTTATTAAAATGAACAAGAGAGAGGGTAAAGCTGTCTTTCAGTGGTAGAAGGAACAAAGCGCGTAGTTTGCAGAGCTGAGCAGGAGTTCAAGCCAAAGGCAGGGTGCATGGTGAGAGTAACTTCTGTGCTCCTTGGCGAGATGGCTGCGGTGCTGCTGCTCCTGCCCTCTGGCCGCCGCAAGGAGAGCTTGGACCTTCGTAGAGCATCCCAGCTGCAGCTCGCTGGGAACAGAAATGTCTCTTCAGAAAGAGGGATAGGTTTTGATCTTAGGTCTCTCAGAAATCACTTCCCTCTGTCCAATCAGTTCTAATTATAGCTAAGAACTTGGAGAGTTATACACGCACAGGCAGACACTTCTGCGTATGCAAACAACTGTCTCTAGCAGTGAGGGTGTGCGTGTATGTGCAGGAGGAGAGGAGAAACCAGCCTTTTTTACAAATTGTTTGTTAAAATTTGTCTGTAGCCATCCAGTGGAAACACATGAGCTGCTATTGCAGATGTGAGGAGCTGTTTGCCTTGCCCATATGCCTTCCCCAGGAATGCCCCCACCTTGCTCTCGCTTTACTGGGAGCAGTTATTGAATGCTTTGTCCATTCAGATTATGTTTTCAAAAATCCCCCTTCCTCTCCCCTGGTAGCTGTAAAGGTGAAGAGGAGGGTCAGTGTTTCTCAGTTGTCTTCCTGGGGTTTTAATACTGGAAGGGGGCGGGAGGGGCACCCAAATGGATGCTGTGCCACCCCACTGGTGTGACTAACGCTGCTGCTCTCTGTCCGTTCCCATCAGTGTAACAATGACTACGTGCCCGTGTGCGGCTCCAACGGCGACACTTACCAGAATGAATGCTACTTGAAACAGGCTGCCTGCAAGCAGCAGAGCGAAATACTCCTGGTGTCCGAAGGGTCGTGTGCGACTGGTATGTATGATGCACTCTGGGCTGCCTGCGGACCTTGCCATGCCCCCGGATAAAATAACCTGTGGATGGCAAAAGCCGTTTGAATCCCTGCTTTGAATTCTTTGCATGAGAAGTTGCTGCCATCCTTCCCTTTCAAGTAACTAATTTAGCATAGGCTCACAGTCTACCTTGACACTGTTTGGAAGAGCGCAGCACAGAAGTTGATTTCTGTTTCTAATATGTGTCTTGTGCCCCTGACCATCCTTTACACTGCATAAACTTCTGAGCTGTTACCACAAGTAACTGGAAGCGGATTAAATGAGCAGATGTCTGATAAATGGGCATCTGGATTACCACAAACCTCTCCATAATCTGGAGAGACAGAACTGGAGTATTATTGCCTGCAATCCAGGTTTTTCCTTATGCACATAGGGCCGGATTCCCAGGTGGTATGATTCAATAGACCACCGGTTGTAATGAGCTCTTCCAGTTAATACCAACTGAAGATTTGGCCCAAAACGCATTTAACGGACAAGTCTGTGCAACAGGGTTTTTTTCTGGACTTGTTGAAAGAATTCATTAAAGAGCATATGTGAAAACCGACTGGCATTTGAGACATCTTTGCTTAACTCTGAGCATTGTGAGCTATTTGTATCTGCTTTTATGAAACGGCTAGAAAGGTGAATGTGCAAAATCACTCAGGAAAACTGAGTTGCTTATGTGCAGGAGTTCTTGATGTTTTTCTTTTGTGCTCAGTATCTGTTAGAGGTGGGCAGTGCAGTTAACTTGAAAAGAGCAGGAGGAGTAAGTCTTTGTTCTTGAGAGAATTCTTTAAACTTAAAGCAGAAGTTTTCTTGACTGAGGATGGAGGAGTCAATAAAAAGTGCGTTAGACAAACTTTTTGCAGTGCCATAATTTTGTGTTTTGTACACCTGAGAGAAAATAAACTACTTTCCCTGGAAATGTTGTTCCTCTCTGAAGCTGTTACCTGACAATTTTCAAGAGGGGAAAAAACACATGCTGCAATTTTTTTGTCTATAAATTGTTATTAAATGGAGCTCAGACTGACAGAGCCTATTGTGGCATAGGATTTGTTCAACTTAGTAAATTCTCTCAGCACAACAACTGGTCTTTTTTGGTTCAAACTTTTTGATTGAAGGGATAATTTTAGTGCGTTGCTACATCTTTAACTTGCTCATCTACTGGCAATGCCCGTGTTGGAAGCATTCTCTCTGAAATACATTGGGGATTTTGGAAACAGAGAAGGAGAAGAAAAAAAAGGGGCTTTCTGGAAGTCTTGACCTTTGACCTCTTTTTCCTTCTCCAAAGAAGGAGGCTCAGCATAGAAGGGAGCAGCCACGTACCTCAGGTTTTCCCTGTGGAAGTGGGCAGAGAGAGGGTGCACAGGACCCCCAGCAGAGACCTGGGCTGCTGGGAGGTCCAGCAGTGAGCAGCACCCCTGGCCGTGACTGGCAGGAGGAGAGACACGAGGTCCTTTTCCTCCAAAGAGCCAGAGAACATGGTAGTTCATTGTGGGAAGCAGGTGACAGGAGGCATTGGTTTCCTTCTCTGTGCTGGGGAGACCTGGCACACCTGGAAAAGCAGTGCTTCCCAGAGCCATGAGAGCACTGTAAGGAAGACCCCTTGCTTTCCTCTTTCCTCAGTTGCTCGTTTGGGAAGGAGCATCAGGGCAGAAAATCAGATGAGAAAAATGCAGAAGATGGTCACTGGGAAAATGCCATCATTTTCTGTTCTGTTTTCCAGCCCCCTTTTGCATCTGTCCTGTGCTGCCATTTTAAGCCATTCTTGTGACAGGTTTATTTAAATAAAGGGTTTCCTTTTTTTTTTTTTTTTTTAATTTGGAGCAATGATGTCATGTACAAGCCACCAGACCTTGCTATATCAGTAAATTAGATCTAACAGTTCACAGGGTAATTGGATCCCAAAGCAGCCTTTCCAAACTCTTTCTGTTAATCTTGATGTTGATAAATGGATAACGCCTCCACTAAGGGGGAGGATGGGACAACAACCACCCTCCCTTCCCAGCAAAAGAAACTCCTCTTACGGATTATTTTTGGTAACCCTACATGTGTGTGCAGTTCTGTGCTTTGCCTTGCCTAGAAAGTTTCATAATGAAGCTCCAGGCTTGACAATTTTGTGATGCTGCGCTTTCTAAATTTGTGACTCTCGTCATTCCAGCCAACAGAACATCTACCAGAAGAAAAATAAAGATAAAGCAATCATTTTTGAAACTCAGCAATAACCTCAAGAAAAATTATCTAAAGACATTGACTAATAGTAATTTTAATGGTTTATTCCAACTAGTTATGATCTGATGAGATGTCACTGTCTTGTAAAGATAATGACATGAATTTTCAATTGGTATGGCCTCAAACAAATGGGTTTAAAAATTTCTCTTTGGTGAGGGTTTAGTAGTGGCCAAGTGAAGTAACTTTGCACAACTGTTGGGGAAAAAAGCTTTATCACTCTCAGTACAACAAAACGAGGCAGAGGCTTATGAGGACATTACAGCACTCCAGGGCTTATGTTATTTTAGTCTGACATAGAGACTTTAAAGAAAAAGAGTTGAGACATGAAAAAGATGGTTTGAGTGAACTATGTTCGGATTAGATCTCTATAATTTACCCAGAAATGACATCAAACGTAAGGTACGCTGCAGTACACTTAACAGTCTTGCTTTGCATGCTTAGAGGACATACTGTAGCACATGAATATAAATTTCTTTCTGTTCTTTTCTCAGATGCTGGCTCAGGATCTGGGGACGGAGGTAAGAGTCATCTTTTAATGTCTCTGTGCTTATGTGTACACACATTGTCTTTCACAATTTCAGATTGTAAGTGGATATGCTTTGCAGTTTAGTTGTTACACTGCATACTGTTTTTCATTTAGCTTTTTCTCTGAAAATAAAAGTGATATTTTGCATTTTAGTCAAGCTGGAACCTAACAATGACATGGTGTTTTCTAGGGAAACTCAGAAAGCTGTGTTACTTCTAATAGGACTTGGAATTATTCATAGGTTGTGCTAGGAGCTCTATCTCCATCTACTGTTACAATTGCACTCATTTGTTTTATGTTTGGAGTAATATTTTTTCTGTTTTTAAAACATGAGCCAAACCCTTGGCTCTTCCTCACTGGAGGATTCAAGCCAAATATTTTGTGGTAACAGAGAGCATTCTTTCAAAGATATGAAGAAATGCCACAGGGAAGGAACAATGTTTTTATAAGAACAACAGCAGCAAAAATGAACATGGAAACAGTCCAAACTATTTGCTGCATACAGGGGATACTGTAAAGTGTAGGCAAACTTGCATTTAAGTTTGGGGTTGGTTTTTTTTTATTTCTTAGGTGCGGTCATTTATGGGTTTGCTGGTTTAACACTGGTCCTAAGGGTTGTGACTGATCCTTCTTGGAAGTAGAAGTGTTGGGTCTGGGTAGTGCCCTTCCTTGGGTCAGGAAACATGACTTTGGGGAGCTACTTGAATGCTGGGGCTGGTGGGTCAGGCTTCTCTTGGAACTAGGAGGGCCAAGGCTAGTTTGGGTGGCTGTGGAAGGTTTACCCTCCTTTCTGCCCAAGCCCCCTGGGTAAGCTCTAGGAGCTCCATAGCAGGGGAAGGGTGAGGTCAGCATCAGGCTGGGATGCCGCTGGGCTCCTCTGGCTGGGCCAGCCACCAGGAGCTGAGCCAGCTTTCTGCATAAGACACGGACAGCAGGTCTGGGCTCTTACCCAGTTTTATGCCTGGTCCTGCCGGGATTCAGGTTTTTCAAGTGCAGTCCCATTGTTTCGTAAAATATCACCTAGTCCTTGTGTAGTTTTGGTAACCGGTATATTAGAGAGTGCAGTGTGTAGGTAAAGATTATTTTTACCTATGAAGTGGTCAACAGCACGAGCATGAGGCACTTGCGAGAGACCCAATTTTCCAATATTGGACTCATTCTGCTTTCTGGAAATCAGGACACATTAACATGCTTCAAATCTGGTTTTCTAGAAACTACAACCTAAAATATTGTTGTTTGTTTTCAAAAATTTTGTCCAGATATTCCTATTTTATTCTAATGTCCTTTTAAATTGTCTTTTTAAACTGTTCCTTATTCAGTGCTTAACAGAAATCTACAATTAATTTTGTATTTATGATGATGATGGGGTTTTCATGCATATGGTCAATAAATCAGTTTTCAAATGGAGTTGCACAAAATTCATCATGTATGTATGAAGGAAAACACATAAGATTTCCAGTTTGTTTTATAAGTGGGGAGGTGGGGAAACAAATTTGGCCACTTTCTAAAAGTAATGAATTCCATACTCAAAAAGCATAGGAATTTAAAAACATGATTTCCAAAGAGTTTCATTTTAAAAGCTAAAATTGACAAAAGGTGATCAGAACAGGACCTTAGGGACTGACTGGGCATGATAGTAAGGAAGCAGATTTGTGAAGGAGACAGAACCAAGTTGGTGCGTGTGTTTAAAGGTCTACAAAGCTGCCTTGTATTATTGAAGATTTAGTAGGCAGCTATGGCTGTTCTTAAAGTACAAAAGTATATTTATGTGTCCTAAGAAGCTAAATCCAGCCAAGTAAATGTTGTCAGTACATCACTCTTTACTAGACACAGTCTTGTTGTAAAAGCTGTAATAAATTTTCAATGTCATCACAGTAAGTCTTGTAAAATCCACTCCAACAATCATGAGTGGGATGTTTTTCTATGAGAAGCCTGAGGTCTTAGGCAGTCTGTGTGTTTTCTGCTTCTGTGAAAGTTTTCCTTTCTTACGCTTCTTCAAGCAGTCTAGGTTTACAAACTCTTAACCAATCCAGCATAGTTTTTTGCAAAACTACAGCCATAGGAACCCTCCCAGCTGGCCGTACCTCTGCCTAAATCAGCAGAATGGGGCTGTGCTGGATGCTGAGGTATTTTCAGTGAGGTACCTGAGGTGTCTTGGACTCTAGGAACCCCTAGGAACAGCCATTCTCTTGGTGATTTGCTGCGTTTCTTGTTGCCATTGGAGTGCTGGCAGGACACAGGCTTGCGCAGCATTGCTGTTTGCTCTGTGTTGCGTCTGTATGTTGTGTTTTTCAGAGCTGGCAGACTTTCTGGCAAGACTCAGGTTTGTGTGGCTGTTGTGGTCTCTCTTTGGGAGGTTTCTTGCAGCCAGGGAGACCCAGGCTGGGAGCCCTGAGGGGCCACTGTGTGCAAGATTAAGAGGCTCTGGTTAAAAAGACAGAGTCGGTGGGACTTCTTGAAGACACGTATAAGGGCCGATTCTTCAGTCTGAATTGCTGAGAACTGTCCTTAGCAGCAGGAATCTCTACCTCTCAACTCTTGTAGGTAGGAAAGGATGTTGCTTCTTACCAGAGTCTCCCCATATTATTCTCATGGGTTCTGCTAGTGGGTTTGTGTATCACTCTGCAAGCTGTGAGATGAGGGAAGCAACGGAATTCTATCTTGTGGTTGGATTTCCTTGGTCTGATAAGGTACACATCTAATGGGAAATTAACTCAAATTTTGGACTAGTAGAGGACATCATGTTTTTCAGGTTCTTAGAACATGTCAATTTTCTCGCTTTGAGGTGGTTTCCCCCATGACTGACACCAGTTCAGCTCTCAGTACTGTTTCTCCCTCGATGGATCTCTTGTCACATTAAATTATAATTGATTAAGGGTTCAGAAATTGCTGGAAAGGGGTTGGTGCAGTGGTCAGACATACACAGACACACCGTGTGGTCATGCAAACCTCATTTTCTTAGGAAACTGGACAGAGCAGGAACAGGACAACCAGGGGCCATGTTTTGCCTGCCATGTTTCTCTTCCATGTGTTGCTACCTTGGTTTTTGCAAGGGAAGTCTTCTCAATTTATTGTTTGGAATTTGGGGTTTTCTGCTTTCCTGTCAGGGATGCTGGGATCACAGACATCTCAGCTTCTTAGCACTTCAAAGATCTTGAGGGCTTTCCAGAGGTGATTTTAATACTTTTTTTTTTTTTTTTTAATGCAGCAATAGCGTACAAAAGTCCCCTTATTTGTAAAGTGATGGAGAAATCTTAATCTCATTTGATTACTGAGCCTTCAGCAGGCACTTTTGGGGATATCCAGTAAATGGGTAAGAACAGTAGGTGTTCAGGTTCCTTACTGCAGAAGACATTTTTCCCTGTAAATGAAGACTAAAAATGCAGAATCAAGAGCCGTTTCTGTGTTTTGATTGCAGAAGCGAGGAGTATGGTGTGGAATTACTTAAAAACCCATATCCCAGAAAGATACTAATCAATGGCAGAAAGAATGAATGTGAAAGAGTTTATACAGAGAGTAATTTAAAGAGATTCCATTCATTTTCATCTACGCTGTTCTCTAGACAACTGGGTTTTTTTAGAAGCCAGTGATTCATGTTTTGGTCTTGAGCAGCTTTATAATGAATTCTTGCTCGTTTCCTAGCTTCCTTCAAACAGCGACAAACTCAAGATGCAGTATTTCATTATAGCTCTTAATGTGCTAAGAACATCTCTCCTTGGTTTCTTTCTTACATTGAACACTTCTTTCCCCTCCCTGCATTATCTGTATTCTTAGCTCTGTTGATTGACTTGCATTCATAGTCCGATGGATTTACTGTGGGTGACTATCGCACTAGGTGTTGCTGTGATCCTCAGCACGGCAGCACAGAAACACCTACGTTGAATTAGTTTCAGAGCCTCATTCAATTTCCATTCAAGAGTTCAGTGGGAATTGCATGGGGCCCCTGGGTACACAGATCTTACCCTAGTTTGAATTTTATGTTAATTCTTTATGATCTAGACTAAAGCAGAATAAAGAAAGAAATCATAATTCATCAATATCATTGTCACCATTTATTTTACAGTAGCATCTAGAGGCACTAATTATAAGATTAAGACTCTGGTGTCGTACACCCTCATACTGTGAGGCACTTTTTTACAGTGAGGGAAAGAAAAAAATCTGTGAAGCAGAGTCTGGATATCCGAGTTAGGCAAAGCTGGAAGTCGCACCACACTTCAGCAGCTGAATTGGGACTAACACATGCTGCTTTCGGAGCCAAACCTGTGCTGTGTCCTTTGAACCACGCTGTTGTCAGCAGACCCATATGTAATCCAGAAAGAATCTGAGATAATACTGCTTTTAAAATTATTCCTAATTTTTTAGACAAACCTGGAGATCAATAACCTTACAAGCCATCTTCTTTTCCCCCTTTGGTCTTTCTCCCTCATTTTGTGTGTGTATTGTAAGGATGAGAGTGGCTTTGTTTGTTTGTTTGTTCTTTCAATTTATCCCTTCAATCTTATCCAGAAAAATTGAAGTCCTGCAGCTCTTTGTGGGTGCCAACATGTAGATTTAATGATAGATTTGGAATTCTGGTCTGCCTTTCCTGTTGGCTTAGAAATGTGTAAGTAAACACACACATAATATAAATCTGTATGGAGCAGCAGTCATCTTGAAACATTAACTCAGAGAAAATAGGGAGGAAAAAAATTAACACTTTGAAGACTAAATTATTTTTTAAGGCAGACTATAATGCAGCACATGTATCTTTCTTTAATTGACAGGCAAATGGCTACTTTGACCCAGTTGCATTTGTACTTGTCTCCATGCTGGTTTTGTATGACTAACTTGAATTCAGCAGCTCTGCTGCTTTTCCACTGATTTCCCTTTCTGCTTTATTACAATGTTGATTGATGGGCAGGGCTATGCAGAACACAATGAATATTGCTGTAAACACTGTCCTAGCAATAACACTCGAGCCAAAATACACCGTAAAAGCTGGAGTGTATATTGCTTTGAATGAAGCAGTGTATAAAATGCAATACCGATAAACACACACATACACACATGTTCTCAATATATGGGAAAATACTGAAAGTGTTCTAGTTTAACCTCTGAAAGAAAGGGAATCCATATTTTGAGCTACAGATCCCGTCCTTTCTTTGCCTGGGTGTAACGGGTGATAGAGATTTCTCTCGTGAATTTAGAGTTATCTGCTGACCCCATGTGCTATCATCAACTGCAATGAGGCAATAGGAAAGCTTCTCCTACTCTAATTTAATTTGGGAGGTGTAATTTAAAGCAGCATCAGAAGGTACAGAATCAACTATAAGCAACGTGCACTGACTGGGTAAATACCTCTGGAGGGCACGTTTAAATCTTAAATGATTCACCTGACTGTGGATGGTCAAATATACGTCTCCTTTGTTAAACAGGGTTTTACCTTGTTAACCTCAGCATGGCACTGAGCCCAAACCAATAAGCTCTGTAAAAGGCTGGGTTTATTAGCTCAGGCTCTTCACTGCCCTAACATGATTACATGACTTTTAGTTCAGGGCTGTTGCACATCTGACCTCTGTAAGAGTTAGGTCAGGAAAAGGCAGTTAATGTCTCTTTGTGGCCCTTAAAAATTAAGAAGGGAAGAAGTCCCTATGTTTTTGTTGACTAGATGAGAAGCACATGGGCATTCGCAAAGTGCTGAACTTTTAGGCCCCAGCCGTGGGCATTCTGGGCTGGGTAGGATGCATTAGTGGTTTTGGAAATCCTAGAGAGGTATGGGAATGGCAGGAATAGCAGCCTTTGGATTCCTCTCAGCCTGTCATTTGAGCTAAGTAGAGAGCTAATCGACCCTGCCTGACTGAGATGTTCCAGCAAATCCCCACAGCTCCTATGAACTTGAAGTTCTCCAGGGTTATATATCAAGCACCAGTCTGGGAGATACTGGATTTGGATTTAGTTGCCTGGGTTCTGCCTATGTTTCACTTTCTGCTTCTACTGCTTCTGAAGTTAGAATGCAAAAATCCAATTAGAAGTGATGCTTTTTATCCCTGCACTTGCTTTGTTGTATTAATGGGCCAAAGTCCTTGGTGTGAATGCACAGGTCCCATCAAGCAGACTCTCAACACTGAGAAATACCATGGGAAAGAGTTGACCCATAGTGAATGATATGTGGCCCATTTTCAGCCATTCATGCAAAACTGGAGAAAATGAATAGAAGATGCCATAAAGATCCACAGACTTTTGTAGGCGAGAAGTAGCAATGACATCTATTCATAGGCTCTTTCCTAAATTATGCAGTCCTTTGTGGGTTTTAGCACTTCTTTTAAGTAGTTCAGAGCTATACAAGGAGACTGTGAACAGAAGATGCTCACCTACATCAGAAAATACTGAGGATGCTCTGTTTTTGCTTTAAAAGTCACAATTGCCTGTTCACATCAAAACAGAGGAAAAAAAAAAATCCAAAATATGCTGTCTAATCATGTGCAATCTGTAAATCCACAAATAACTAAGTCATCAAACCAGCAAGCAAATCCTATGATACTTCAGCAAACAGATTAAAAAGGGGCATTTGATCACTAATACTCATTTATTGGTCTGTTACTGTAAACACAACGAAACAGACACATAGTGGACTAGATGTGTCTGCTACATCTCTGTAAACCTGGATTAATTTTCCTTTTGACAACTGTGGAGTCACTGGAGATTAGCTGTGATGACAGTGAGAGGCGAATCTAGCCCACTGTTTCGCTTTCCTATGCAGGGAGTTCTTCCTTAGGGAAGAAAAGTGCTCCTCAAGTTTTCAGATGGTTCTACCTCGCTCACAGCGAGCACCTTGCTTCATAGGGCAAGAGCATGTGTTCAGGCACATGCCTAATTTTTATCACATGCTTCAATGCTGTCAGTTTTAAAGTTTTCTTCTGAATGTGGATGTCTTGCACAAGTGGGACCCGAGGCAGCCTTGGAGTGACCAGAATTTCTTCAGATCTTTGTGCATCTCTTAATTATATATTCTGTGGTTTAGTGATTGAAGAAGCTGATTCACTATGCGCTTGCTTTGAACTGTTTCTGGCATGACATAGGATTTTGTTAGATGCTCTCATGAGATCTTGAAGAAATGGGATGAAAACTGCCAAGTCTTTCTCAAGGTTCATGTACTCACTTTTCTTTAACTCTTACATTTCAGGCCTCAACTGCATCTGGCAAATGTAATATGTTTTGCAGTGGATGTTTAAATTCCCTTTTGTCTAAGAGGCTTTCTTTCCTTGCGGAGTTTGTGAAATGAAACCAGAAATCTTGCCTGCTGTCTTTGAAGTCGGTGGGAGTTTATCTCAGGAAGGGCATGACTGATTCTCAGACACTTAGCAAACTGGCGATTGCCACCTACTTTATGTAGATGCACGTGCAGGACAAGTTTAATGAGTGTGGTGCAAGCAAGAATCCAGAACAGTTCATAATCAAATCCAGACAAGTTAAAATTTTATGGTACAGTGCTACCAGTTCTTAAGATGTTGCCACAAGCCTTTCAGCTCAGGTTTTTCAATAGTGTTATACAAGATGCTTAGTTTTTCATTTAAAACACATAAAACATTTTAAGTCCTCATTACTCAGGAGAATACTTGAATAGAAGCCCAAAAGTGCTCAACAGCAGGGAGAACTCCAAACTGCATTTTGAAAATACCATGATTTAGGAAGAAGAGGTCAAACCACTTCCATGATATTTCACATGATTTTTTTTTTTTTAATGCCTTGGACTTCTTGATCTCATTGGTTCCAGCTGCATGGGAGTTAGATAATGATGGTGGCTATTTAAACCCATTAAAATGCAGCTCCCTTTTTTACCTTGGCAGGATATCTTGTAGGCAGGAATTTAGGGAGAGCTAGTTAAGAACTTAACATTGGGTTTTGATAAATCTAAGAACATGCAAAAGTTCTAAAGGTCTGTGAGAATGTGGGTGTGTCATATTAAAAAGGATAGGGGGAAAAAAATCCACATATTTATAGGCATGTCAGTCTGACATTGATTGAAGTAAAGCAGGACATGCAGACCCAGACCTGCTTAATAAAGAAATAAATGAGAACTAATGCTGAGCAATATGGGCTGATGTAATAGATTTTGTCAACTAATTGAAATGTTATTTATGAAGCTACAAGTTTGCTTGATAAAGACAACAATATTGATGTAGTGTATGTGAATGTCAGTAAAGTGTTTGGCATGCTGCTACATGACACTATGATTAAGGAACAAGAATCATGCAAAATTAACGTGGTACACAATTAGTGGAGTAAAAACTGCCTTTCACAATGTAGTTATAAGTGGATTTATCATTATTAGACAGACAGCATAGAGATCAGCCACATGCTATTTATTTATGTGTTTTACTAGTGACCTAGGTGAGCTTTTTCTTTCCTCATTGATCAAGTTCTCAGCAGATATAACTGAGGAAGTGAGAAACAAACAGTTCACTGACACAACCCAATCTGATTTACCAGATACACTAATACAAGAGCAGGCCTTCTGATGTGGCCAAATGTAAAGCCACCACCATAGAACAAAGACAAGGAAACCAGAGGAGTGAGATGTGGAAATTCCCCTGGAAACAGTGATGCCACAAAGAAAGATGGAGTCTTGGTAGTTAGTGGGCTCGTGTGAGAAACCTTTGCAAACACAACGGACCAAAGGGCCTCTGTTATCCTGGTGTATTTTGGAAGCAGACTCTTAAGCAAGGGTAAGGATTTCAGTTACCTCCACCTTTACTGGAAGTGGTACCTGCAGCTCCAGAGGTACTGAGAAGCAGGGGAGAAGGCTGTGCACAGCTGAGGGCAGTGGCTGGCAAGTAAACTTTTCCACGAAAGCTTTGATACCCTTAGCTTTGTCAAGGGAAAGGAAAGGGGTGTGTAGGTCTTGATTAAGTACCAGTGTGGGGAACACAAATGAGCAGCAGGGCTCTTTATGCTGACAGACAAAGGTCTAATGAGATGCAATTAAAGCTAGACAAACTCAGAGTACAGTTTAGATGCGTGTTTGTAAATGAAGGCAGTAACACATAGAAGTAAGTCATTAGAAGTTATGTAGGATTCTGTGTCACTTGAGGTTTTGACACTTGCATGTCTACATTGCTCTGCTCAAACAAGGATGAATTTGAAAATCTGGAGCCTCTGTCGTGTGGGAGGTCACAACAGATGCTCAGTGGACCCTTGATTCTAGGTACCATAAATTAGTTTACACATGAAATAGGCTGAGTTTAGCCTATTTTATTCAGCAAGATTTCTGTGTTAAGTAGTCTGGAAAGGGATTGATTATGTGGATACATTTGTTCATTTCAAAATGCACACAAGTGTTTTTCTCTCTGCCCTCTCCCATCTCATTGTGTACATTTACATATGCAGGTAATGGAAGAGATGTGGGCTTTAGTAGCAAGTGGAAAACCTCATGCATAATGCTCTGCTAATTGCTCTGTATTTAAAAATAGGCCACGCTATGCTGCATTTCATCCTAAGACTTCTTTATGTTGTCTGGCACTGGGTAAGTTCATCAGTTCCCGATCTCATCTGAGTGATGACAGGCCCCTTTGGGCTTCTTTCTATTCTGCAGTGCTGCTCTGATTCCCAGTGTAATTACTGGTCTACCCCCAGTTGGTGCTTGGAGGGATTCCTGAGGAGGATCACCAGCTATCTCTGGAGGATCTGTCCAGGATCCTTTTCCTTCCCATTTCTCCTGGTGTAAGGGGGCAAGAGCAGAGGGGAACATTGCACCTGAAGAGCTCTGAAGTTGGAACCCCTATTGATCATGATTAAATATAAGTTGATTTCTCTCTGTTATAACAAAGAGCTTTGATCTATTAGTGTATGTGATGGGTTTGAGAGGTGAGAGAGAAGGTACCAGAGTAGGCTGTAATTGCTTTGGCTTATACAGTCGTCTACTAGATTCAGAGGGAGAGGCATCTTCATCTTTGTTATAATAGAGCCTTGATAAACAAATAGTTTATTCTTTTGTACAGTGCCTGAGATCTTCATCAAAAGAGGAGGGGGCCAGTTATATGAATCACAAGGCCACTGCAGGACAAGTCTATGCTGTAATTCATTTAGACAAATGTTGAAGTAAATTGATGGACTCAGGTTTATTTACATTAGTGGCATTTTGAAAAATGAGTTGTCCTGTGTGTACAATTTTTCAATCTCTTTACATCTAATTAGCTGTTCAGATTAGCTAAAATTAAGTGATGTCACTTGTAATGCATTCAGAGGTGAAGATATGATAAAATAGGCTCTTTTATAATCTCTTCAGCAAGTGGCTTGGAGCACGGGCATAGTGTGAACTGAGGGCGTATGGAATATCAATCTGTAATGTGGAATCAAATATAATCCAGCTGCCATCTCACAAATGTAATGAATAGTCTATAGCATCTCTCCTGTACTTACTCAAAGAGGGAGCAGGTTTTTCCATCATCCTCTCCCACGACTTTTCAGTAGATTCAGTAGACTGGATGTCTGGGGCGTGGTGTTGGGGTGGCTGCCCCTGTACACTGGCATCTTTACCTGTTTCACTATTGATTCCTGTGCGCTAGATATTCCTCCCTGGAGACAAGTAATTTGAACAGCTTGGAATCTAAAAACTGACTGCTGCAATGTCAGGTTTCTAATTCTGCAGCTCAGCTGACAGCTCTGGAAAGTCCCCTATCAAAGGCAGAAAATACAACACTCTTCAGCAGACTTTGTTCTGCCACCATACGGCCCCAATTCTATTTTACTGCTCCAAAGCCTACAGACTTTCACATGTTTCTGGCCGAAAATTCTGCTATTAATATGTAAGCTTCTCAGCAATTAAGCTGTGCTTATTTATTGCTGCATCAGTGCTTTTAGACCGTGACCAGCAAGCAGTACCCTCTGTACAGCAGCAACAATTTAGTTCTTATGCTTAGTCATGGATACACATCTAAGGAGATTTTGGCACAGGTTTTCTCAAATATTTTTAAAAGTTTTTGTTAGTCTTTTCTTTCTTCCTTGGCTCTCTAAAGGCTTTTGCTAGCAATGTGCAGAATACTCCCCTGCCCTTGTGCAACAATCCCCAAGACTTACAGGACTTGAGTATTTGCCAGATTGTGAGCTTTCCCATGGTGAGTATAAGCCTCTGTCACCTGGCTCCTGCCTCCAGCTTCCTACTGCATAGCACGGCAGTGCTGTCCCCTCTCAGGTGGTCACTTGGCCCCAAAGCACAGGGTGTCATGGAGAATGTGCAGGTTCCCCTGCCCTGTCTGTGTGAGAAGCTTCAGTGGGGCAGTGGCCCTCCTCCTTGGTGTCCTGTCTCTCTTCCTATGACCTGATGTGCCAGGATCGGTGGTGATTCACCTGAGTATCCATGCTGGAAATGTGTGATGCGGTCAACAGGCTGGAGGGAAGGGATGTGCCATCGAGAGGGACCTGGACAGTCTGGAGAGGTGGGACCAGGCAAACCTCATGAAGTTCAGCAAGGCCAAGGGCAAGGTCCTGCACATGGGTTGGGGCAATCCCAAGCACAGATACAGGCTGGGCCATGAGTGGATTGAGAGCAGCCCCGCGGAGAAGGACCTGGGTGTACTGGTGGATGGAAAACTGACTGTGAGCCAGCAATGTGCGCTCGCAGCCCAGAAAGCCAACCGTGTGCTGGGCTGCACCAAGAGAAGTGTGGCCAGCAGGGCAAGGGAGGGGATTCTCCCCCTCTATTCCACTCTTGTGAGACCCCCCCTGCAGTAGTGTGTCCAGCTCTGGGGGCACCAACATAAGAAGGAATGGACCTGCTTGAGTGGGTCCAGAGGAGGCCACAAAGATGATGATGATGGGGCTGGAGCATCTCTCTTACAAGGACAGGCTGGGAGTTGGGGTGGTTCAACCTGAAGCAGAGAAGGCTCCAGGGAGACCTTATAGCGGCCTTCCAGTGCTGAAACGGGCTACAGGAAAGATGGGGAGGGACTCTGCATCAGGGAGGGTAGGGATAGGATGAGGGGTAATGGCTTTAAACTGTCAGAGGGTGGATTTAGATTCGATTCAATGAAGAAATTCTTCCCTGTGAGGGTGGTGAGGCCCTGGCACAGGTTGCCCAGAGCAGCTGTGGCTGCCCCCTCCCTGGCAGTGTTCCAGGCCAGGTTGGACGGGGCTGTGAGCAACCTGGTCTAGTAGAAGGTGTCCCTGCCCATGGCAGGGGGATGAGAACTAGATGATCTTTAAGGTCGCTTCCAACCCAAACCATTCTGTGATTTGCATGGTATAGTCTATCAGGCTGTATCCTGTGGGGTGGATGAAATCTGAGGCCCTTGATCTCAACACTTCAGCATTCTTCTAAAGGTGAGGGTGACAAATGCCTAAACAGTATCTATAAGCAGCAGCAATAATGTGATGTGTTGTTTTGCTTTTTTCAAAAAGAGCATTTTACATGAAGAACTCTTCTAAGCAGTAGAGTAAATCTATGTCTGAACCTGTTGTTATTATGAATTTGGATTGGAAGGCAGCAGCATCCTCTAGCTCCTCTGTTACAAGGTGTACTCATTTCTGGATGTCTTTAACTGGATGACAGGAGCTTTTGGGCTGAAATTTTCCTTCTATTGTTCAGCAGGATTTTCTTGGATTCTTTCTTTACTTGAAAACAGTACCATGAGCCATTTTTGAATTGACAATGCTATGTATGAAGTGAAAGGTTTTTGTTTTTAAGACATTCGTTCTTACTATTTGAAAACAGCAGTTTTAGCAGGCATGAGCTAGTGCGGGGCAGTCTTCAACAGATTTTCTTTGTGCCTATCCATCTACTCTACTGAAATTTATGTACCTCCTTTCCATCTCAACTTCTTTGCTACATTTGTTGGTTAAAATATCCTCTTGATTTGACTGGGCAGTCAGGCAGTTGTGTTAAGATAAGCCTCTTTTACAGAGGTCAACTAGATAGAGAATATTCTACATTTGTTACTGTCTAGAACCAGTGCCAGGGCAGACAAAAAGTACCCTTAATTTGAAAGTGATGCTGAGAAAAATCTATCAGGAATTTATGTATTGGAAAGAATATCTGATGTAAGTTTCTAGAGCATTATAGTTATTTGAAAACACTTATAAACATAGACCACAAGAACATTGAGAGTTGATAAATACATGGGAAGAAACCTCTACATAGAGTAGCCTGAAAATTCCCTAGGCTACTTCATCATATTTTCCTGTCTTCATCTTTCGGTCCTTCCACTTCATTCCTTTTCAGTGTAATTCATAGGAAGGAGAGATTTTGCTCTGTCTTAACTAAGAAATTGAACAGCTGCTAGGGACAGGAAAAATGGTGGCACAAACAATCTTTCATCCTATTTCAGGAGAAATTTCAAAAGTTTTTTCTTTCTTGAAGAGATTGCTTGTGCTATCTATGTAGTTAGGCATATGCACCCCCATTTGTTTTAGGCAATACGTGGTGGTGAGGCATATAATTCGCATTTTCTCCTGTAGTGTAAAAGTGCCTTGACTTCGGGATCAGGGCCTCAGAAAGTCGTCTCTGCTGTTTCTGTGTTTAATGGCATTGTAGAACTAACTGATGAAATGTTATTAATTTGAAGAGACGTAGAGGGAACATAAGATCCTTAGCAGACTGATCTGACAGCAGGTGAACAGCATGGGGAGCTGTCAGATTGCACAAGTTTCTCAGGTTAGATTAGTGCCCAGCAACTTGTACAGTGGTAGTAAGTGCTAGCATGCATGATACAAGTGTCACTGTATAAATTCCTGCAACTTCCAGTCTTAAATTAATGTCACGGAGAAGTCATTTAGCCATGTCACTTGTCAAACGGCAGTGTCTCGCAGTGGGGCAGGCAATGAAAACTCTTTGTGTTTTTTAGGACTTAGTGTCACTTTTAGTGTATCATTTGTAAGAAGTTAGACTGGTTGAGCTTGATGTCTCAGCTGAGCTTATAAACATGCTGAAAGTTCCAGTAACCCTCATCTTCGTTACCTCCTATGAGGAGAAAAAAATGGTGGTGAATGTGCATCTTAAGGAGACCAAAGCAAGCATGATCTCGTGACCATGTATGTACATGCAGAAGAGAGGGAGAAGGCATTGCAGAGTGCCCTGGCCTGATGATCAGCCTTTGGGAGCGCTGCTCAGGGGTGCATGCTGGCTATGTCCAAGGGAAGCAGTGAAGGAATACAGTGAAGCACAGGAGAAAAAGACAGTGGTGAGGGAGGGAAAGCTCTTCCATTAACTCATCCCTCTTGCTATAGTTGCACTGTTATTGTCTGGAAAGATTTAGTGCCAGAGGGCTTCATAAAAGACAGCAATCCTGAAAATGTAGTGGAGAAGGTTGTTACAGAACTTCTCTTCCTTTAAGGTAAGCTGTCGCACAAGGCTGCTGTAACGCGGCTCTTAGCAGTAGCAGCCAGTTATGCCATAAACACTGTCGAGACAAATGTAATGTTTTACCAGAGGCAGCCAGCAGATGCTTTGTGTAAACCTTAGTCTGCTGCTGGCCAGATTAATTTTTGGTATATTTTACATTGTATTGCCTTTAAAGAAATATATTTAAAATAATAATCCTCTGGTAGCTTAAGTTTCCTCAAAGTGCTCAATAAAGATTCCCCTCTGTTTGAAGCAAGGGCAAAATTTGTGCTTTTTAAGAGCTCCTGTTGTAATCGCCAATTCACTATATAGTTTACAGGCATTGTAGAGGATTAGCTACAGAGTACTCCAGAGGTGCTCTTCAATTGTCATCCTACAGCTGACAATGTCAGTTGAGGGAGGGGAGTATAGGTAAGCAATGCAAATAAGCTAAAGAGGGTGAAAATGTTGCTTTCTCCTTTGTCTGGACTTTTGAAACCAGAAGATAAAATTTCTGATCCTTTAGACCTACCCATGAATGAAAGAGTGTCAGTGGGTGCTCCAAAACATTTGGCTACTAGTGTCTCCTATGTAGAACCAGTTCTGGGTATGAAAAGCTGCATCTCTGCTTTTATGCTCGGAGTAGTAATATTGTGAAAAATTGAAGCTTTACCACAGTATCCGTGTGATGAAAAGAAGAGAAAGTTCAGTGAAGCTTGTCCTTGATGAGAAACAATCCCAACTGACGTTCAGAAAACTGCAATGGTAAACTAAGCTGTGCTCATGTGTAGCAAAAAACAATCAAGCTTTTCACTCATTTCAGCTGCTTCTGGACAATTCTTTTCAACTGGATCTAGTCTTCATCTAGACTTAATTGAGAAGCTGGTCTTGCTAATGAATTTGTATGAGTTTACTGGCCCTGGCAGTTTTCACTGTAATGCACTCGGTATATTATATTAAAAATGTATATCACAACTGAAGCAGTTTTGTAAAACAAGCTTTAATGCAGCATCTGCTTATTTGTGCCTTGGGGATGTGAGACAACAGCAAACTGCTTACTGCTTGAGAAATCAGCACACCACCACAGGCGTTGCTCTGGTGTTAGAAGTCAGGGCAATGCCTTAATCTGGATGCAGATCAAATTGTTTTGTTGATAATTAGAAGACAATAAGCCTGCATGAAATTGAACCAAGATGTATTAAAATCAGGTAGTAATTCTCCTTATTGCTGGCTGGAAGTAAGCCATGTCAGAAGGTAACCAGAATGCATTATTGTTTGCCATTATAAAAAGGTCCATTTAAATAGCTCTCTGTCACCTACGGCTATTTAACCTTTTGTAGGTATGAGCATTACCAGGGAGCCTAATGCATATTTTGTGTGCATTATTGTGCATAAATGCATGCTGACAATTTTTATGTTCCAATGTGCATAATTCATCATGAACCAGACTGGGGTCAATGTATTTCCAAGTCATGTCACTGGTGATAGCCAGGAGCAGCTGTTTCCAAAGAAGGTAAAAGAAGCTTCATCCTTGAACTACCATAGTGGGAAATTGTGTTCTAAAACCTACCAACGAACGCTCAACTTGTGCGTCAAGATGGGAGTGTGTAAATGTGAATATGCATGGTCTCTCATAAAAAAATGCGTTTGTGTGTGAGAATCAGCAGTAAATACACATAAATACTGGAGTCTGGCGATATGGTGATGAGCTTAATAGTGATCTCTTTGCTGGAAAGAAACCTGTTTTCCTGGATGTCCTATTTTCCTTGGATTCTGAAAGCTGAAAATGAAACCCTTCAGGACATGGAGGACTCTTCCCTGTCTGCTCCTTTCAGCTTCAACTCCCTTGGAAAAGATACGTATCGTTTTAGGGAAGCCCTTCTACCTCGAGAACATTTTCTTTCCCAGCATTTCAACTTGTCCGTTTCCTCCCCGTGCTTTTTGTACACTATTTTCTATTCTAATAGGTCATTATTAGTTTTATTTATAAGGAGCACTGTTACTAATTGTTAGGTGATTGACTGTGGTGCATTTCCATAACCTGACATAACTGCAATTTGCTGTATTTTTTAATAACGCTTACTTCAAAACAGATGAACTCACATGCTTGTGTTGATCAGTAACTAAAAGGAAGAAACTAAGGCAACATTTGAAAGCTCATAGATACAGTATGCCTGTGAGCTCTCTCTTGGTCTGATCAGCAACCTTATGGTGGGTTTAATTTGGAAATCATTATTTGGACAAAATGAGCAGAGCTGAATCTCAGCTGATCCTGAATAACTTCACAAACATCAGCCTTTCAGTGACTGTGCAGTTCTGACAGCAGATACACTGTTTATTTACAGACATGTCACTGGAATCTCAGATCTACACCTAACTTTGCACTGCCACAATGAATAGTTTTAAAAAACCTGTGTGGGCATTTCTGCATCGCTCAGGCAGGAGGACAGGCGACACGGCCTGTGGAGCTTGGCCTCCTTTGGCCGGTGATGCCAAAGTAATGGAAAGAAAAGAAGGCATTTCCCACTGACCTCTGCTGTTCTCAACTCCAGAGCACCATTTCAAGTGGTGGTAGCAATACAGGGCAGAGTATTAAGAGAAAGTGTCATTTCTGTTTGTGTTTGTAGTGTTTATTCAACTATCTAAATCATCAGTAGAAGCTCTTACTGAAACCGAAGGAGTTACCGTGCTGTTCACTTAAGCAGAAGAATAGGGAAGATTTTTAATACCCTTTATCTACTCCATGCCACATCAGTCTGGGTGCAGGCTAATAGACAGGACCAGTGGCATTGGCTGGAGATTTATAGCTTCCAAGTCTGCAGCTCTAGGAGTGAATCTTGTCATGTAGCTCTGCCTGAAACCTGAATACTAAATTGATCCATATTTAATGCTTTCCCTAATCATGTAATAGTGCAAAAGGCAGTACAAGTCGTCTGAAACGTGGATACTAAAGTCTGATGCCTCAGGAAATTACCTTGTTTTGAATTGTATGCCTCTAAGTAATTATTCAAGTACTTATAGACCATTTGGTCAGTTGCTTACACAGCAAGTGAATTCCTAAAAATATGTTAAATGTTTTTCATCCATAATGCCTTGAAAAAAAATGTGAGGTAGCCTTATCAGCGGTTTGTGCCATTTCTCAGCGGGTCCTGGATTCAAACAAGAGTAGCCCTTAGTGCCTTCTTTTCAAAGGTATTTAAATGGCTGATCCTTTTCCTGCTTTGTTCTTTTGGAAGTTCTCTTTCTCTAAATATAAGGGTAAAGATTGTGGCATTTTATGGCTATTGCTTAGACCAGTAACAAAAGGTGAGAAGATCTGTGTGAATGTCAGTGTTTGTATATGGACATACATAATATATGGACATACACTATAAGACCACTACATAAAATATGACATTTTTTTAAAAAAAAAATCAAAGTAATTGGTTAATTTATTTTTAAAGATGTGGAAAGCAGGATTGTTCTTTTTTCTTTCTTTTTTTAAAGGCCTGCAGTAGGCATAGACTGTGAAAACCTGCATTATTAAAATTCACAATCACAATAATGCTCTAAAATCCACGGGAAGAGGCTCTGCTGATTGAAAAGCCAAGGAAACCATAAGTAGTCAAGGGCAGACAGGGATCCTAAAGGGATTCTGGCTTGTAGAGAAGAAATAATACACCAGGAAGTAACAAATGGAATTAATTGGTTCTTCAAGTAGAACAGTTACAGGAGGAAGGAGGATTATACATATGTATTATTATTTAAATAATGCAAATGAATAGAGGACTCCAGACCTGCGGGTAGCACACAAACACTACCAAGAGACCCTGGGCTGCAGAAGTAAATCTGCATTACAACTGGGCAAGGAGGGAGGAGAAAAAGGTACAGCAACTCCACTTGAACTTATTTCAGCTGCTGATGAATTTGTTAAAACATTAGACCTTCAGGTTTTAAAATCCCATTTTTGAACACTGAAAAGTTCCTTTTTTTTTTCATTTGTTTGTTTATTCACGGGTCCTTGGTTGCTCTGAAATAAGCAGCTTCAGAGTTGGAACTCTGCAAGCCTGACATTTAAATGGCAGTTTCAGTTGTACGTAATTTTCTTCTTCAGTTCTTTTGGAAGTATTTTAGTGTCCTGTTACGCAGTGACTGTACTACAAACCAGTTGTCTACGTACTGTGGATTGCCTGTCCTCTGTGTTTCATCGTTGGCTCTAGGCAGGAGTGCTGTGTGGGAAGTTTGTAAGTTTGAGAGATGTTGTTGTTTGTAGTTTGGCTCTTTAACCATGAAGGTGTTGGATAAACATAAAATACTTTCTAATTGTAAAGTGGAAAATCTCCAGCAAGTTTTAGGTCAGAAACTTGTCATAACAGCTATACTATTTCCATTAGAGGAAATCCCTATAGCATCTTCCAGATAGACTCTGTGTGTTTCTCCTAAATGGCATAAACCAACTTTTTCCTTTTCGCTGCTCTGATAATTAGCAGGGATAAAAATGTTCAAGATTTCAACAAGCCTTTCTGCTGGAGTGCAGATGTGATTCTTGGTGACTCAAACATTTCCCAGAACTTAGTTACCCTCTGTGTAATTATTCCAAAGAATTATCCTTCCAAAATTAGAAGAAAAAAACATGTAATTACAACTGCAATATTAACATACTTAATGTCTGCCTAATGTCTGAGCATCAAGTCAGAGGCTGTATTTTCAAGCAATATACACACTGTAAGCAAAATGAATTGTGCCACGCAATTTCTTGAACAAAGATGCTAAATATATGAGCTCTGCATCATTTATGCCATGATTGGCCATGGAACTTGAAGAGAAACTGAGGAAAGCAACGTTTCTTTCTAATTACTCTTTCTCTACCCTCTTTCTCCTTTACATATTGATCCGGCTGTTTTGTCAAGCACAGCAATCTCGGCTCATCTCACTGTGGGCTGCTGAGGTCCTGCCCTGCATTTTGCTGGCCTTGCTGTTTTCCTGGCCCCTTGCCGCGTACTTTCAGTACACCACCCCGCAGAAAATAGCTTGTGTGTCTGTCCGTAGCTTCGTCCTCTGATGACTGTTGCAGGGAAGTGGCTCAGCACAGGGCTGGGCACAGGCTAAAAGCGCCTCGGGGAGGGGGCTGAGGAAGGGCAGCTGCCCACCCTTGCTGGAGGGGCGGCAGCAGAGCTGGAGAGGATAGGTGAACCTGTGTCTGATGCTATGCTGCACGGTTAAAGAGTGCTCTCCAGGCATCATGGTTGTCAGTCCCACTTCTCTTTTCCTTACTGGGAGAATTTGCTTTTTAATCGGAGTTAGTGTTGCACCTTCCAGCCCTGAACTCTTGTGGAAAATGGGGAGCAGGAGACAGATCAGGCCAGAGGTGTATGTATTGGCAGTGGTGGTGGAGAAGAGATGCTGTTGAAAGCCCTAGAGATGCATTTTGTTGAAGGGGTTAGTTAAATAGAAGCACTGGAGCCTTAGATAAAGTCAGGTTGCATTAGTTGTGCATCGTTTATGAGTTGTTTCTTTTAAAATATAGCACCTGGTTCAACTCCCTCTTTTTTTCCAGAGAACTTTGTTTTGTGCTTTATACTTCTTAATAGATAATTTGACTTCGCCTATTTAAAAAATGAGTTTTCAGATTGCTCAGCCTGATTAAATCTTGCTGTACTTTTGTTTGCAAGGAGCTGTGAGAGCTGGAACGAGTGCTGCATGTTCATATACGTGGTAGAAAATGTAACTTGCAGCACAGTGTTACATTTATGTGACACGACATGCTCATGTGAATCAAATGTGCTATTTTTACGGCATATATTAAATGTGAAATTGTGACTCGTGTTACTCAGAGCAGTGCCAGAACTCCTGCCAACATGCCATGTAATTTTATTTTAAGAATGAAAGGTCTTGAATGAGAACCCTGTATTTCCAGCAAATTCATTCCATTTGTCTAGGGTCAGCTATGCCCATAGGTTGTTGCCCCCTTTTTGTTTGATTTCTTCCTTACACGACACTTGATTTCATCTCAGAATATGAGCAGAAAAACCTAGATGGCTTCTGCAGCCATAAAATCCTGTACAGTGCAAGGGAATGTCCCTTTTGTACATAGTGTGTTCCAAATCTTCAGCTAGTGTTGACTGAAGTCGCTGGAGCTGTGTTGATGTATGTAAGCAGAGGACAAGCCTAACCCGAAAGGCACAGCTGGTTGATGACACCCTTGGCTAGGAGATAATAGTTGGGTTGGAATTCATGCCAAAACTCATGGAACTATCTACACTGCAGACCTGGGCCAGGGGTGTGTTACTAATATGGTGACGAGTCCCAGAGTGTGGTAAGTAGTTTGTGGATGCCTAACTTGAGACATTGTGAAGGGACCGGTTTTCCCAGAAAAACTTGAGATTTCAGAGGAATCAGCTACTTAAAGTCATGTCATGCTGTGCCAAGGAAAATACCTGTCTGTTTTTAAAATGTAAGTATGGCTTTGATCCTTCTTTGTCAGAATGAGTTGATTAACACCAGGGACAGACTGACACTTGAGGAAAGGAGAGTCATGATGGCCATCAGACTGCTGCGGGCCCCCACCAGCTGCCACCGCGCTGCAGCGTGGGCTAGGTCAGGCGGCAGAGGAGCTGCAATGAATCACTGTTTCGGCTAATTGGGGTCTGTCAAGTCTAAGTACAAGACAGGATCACTGGGGACAAAAGGAGGCAATACACAGATGAGCTCAGTGAAAATAAGAGTGAGGGGGGTTTAATACTTACCTCTGAAGTGTTTCTCATCTCTCATATATTCACCTGAAGTTCATATCTCTAAAAATAAAAAATTTAAAAAAAAAACCCTACAAATATAATTTATGATTTCAGGGAATTATTTTATTGTAATTATAGCTAATCCAATTAAAGGTGATTTGTAATGACTGCAAATTAATTACAGAAATACTGGATTTTATGAGTGGATTACTATTTATTTTGATAAAAGAGGAAATGCAAATACCAAGCTAGAATATTTGGTTCACTTAGATCATGCTGAGCTCAATACTGCTGGATTTACAGAGGCATTTGTTTCCAAAGCGAGGGAGAGCATAGTCCCAGCTGAACACATCAAGACAAATATCAAGCTCTTTTCCTTTCAAAGAGTCTATCTGTACGACAGGGTCAGACTTTCTTGATTTTCTTATAATGGAAATCAGATGTGTTGTCTGAGGTCAGAACTTGGTGTGATGCATTGGGAAGCAGAGAAGTATCTTTTTTTTTTTTTTGTAGGTTTTTTATCTAATTTTCAGTATAAGCTTGCTAGCTTGTACCTAGGGTGCTTCTTGACAAGAAGTTTCTCTCTACACCATGTACCTTTTCTCCTATTCAGCAACAACCTGAATCATTACTGACTTGACTGATCCTGTTGTGGCCTGATCCCATAACGAGTAGGATATGTGGAGAAATGACAAAACATGTGATCAGGCCAAGCAGCTGACAGCTCAGTAAAACCAAGGTGCCAGGCAGCGGTCACTGGCTCTGCAGCAGGTGAGCAGTTGGGGCAAAAGGCCTCATACTGACACTGCAAGATGATAAAATTCATAGGTGCATTGCATCCTTCAACCCTGAAGCAAAG
The DNA here is from genome assembly GCF_965140245.1 of Athene noctua. Taxonomy (NCBI): domain Eukaryota; kingdom Metazoa; phylum Chordata; class Aves; order Strigiformes; family Strigidae; genus Athene; species Athene noctua. The sequence continues at coordinate 36,204,635 of NC_134043.1, read as the reverse complement.
CTGTCCAGTGCTTTGCTGGGTAGCATTTTGTGTAAAGGTGTTGGTAGGGAGACACAAAGCAGGTAGCACAGCTCTGCTTCTGTGCTTTCTTGAGCAGAAGTAGTGTGAGGCTATCCTGCTTCCTACAGGACCAAAACATGGGAGATTCAAAGGCTACCACAGAGGGCTCTGTGTGTGTGTGTGTGTTGAAGGTGGAAGAAGCACTTGTTGATAAGGTTCAAGTCTTGGGAAGTCAACAGGTTTATAAATCCAAGAGGAGCTCCCACATTAGAAAATACAAGTGTCTTGAGGCTCTGATGGGGTAGTCTCCCAGTTACCAAGTATTGCACAAGTAGAAATGGAGAGTCTTCTTCCAGACATGTGCACAGACGTTGGCCAGGTGGTTTCTTAGCAGGCATGCCATCATCACCGCTTTACATAACTCTTCCCCTGCCTTTTTGTCCTCTCATCAAACCTCACTTCATTTTGACTGTCCATCTGCTTCTTACATAAGTGCCACCACCTCACTGTCCACGTGCTCCCCTGCACGTGGCTCAGACTCAGTTCGTTCTCAAAGCCTTTGCAGCTGTAAGTCCGTCTCTAAGTCTGGGTCATGCAATTGTATTAGCAGGTTGGTTTTTTTTCAAGCAGCTAACTGTTTTGGTTATGTTATCAAAGGTGATTGACTAGGCAAATGGAAATGAGCTTCCTTCCCAGCAGCTCTTGCAGCAAATTAGGTATGGAGCAAACTCTGGTTCCTAAGGAAGTGAGAAACTACTGAGCAACCTGTAATCAAGGTTCTCATAATGTTGTGTTTTAAGTAGACCCATTATCATAGCAATGTCTTCCTGAAAGCATTTAGACTTCATTACCCCATTAGAGAAATTAACATATTTTAGCTGATAAGCTTCTGGCACATTCAGAAACTTGAAATAATGCTGGGTGTTGAAGCTACTCTCAAACATGCTTTCATTAAAGGGGTCTTGTGCCACACAGGAAATATATAAATAGGAAAACCATAATTAAAATGCCACATTATCTTGTTCTAAACTTAGTGTTCTTGAAATTTAAATATACAGCACTATGTTTAGAATTTTCCATGAGAATTTTCCCAATTTTATGAGCATAACAGAAGAGAAACTGGGTGGTGATGGCGTGTTTGGTTTGTTTTTTTTTTTTTAATGACTGAATTTCAAATGTGACTGTAATAACTGCCTTTTTAATTAAAAAGTTGGAATAAATCTTTTTAAACTAGTCACTGATTCTAAGAGGTAACTGTTGTGGTATTCAGAGCAGAGATTGCAGAAGAGCAAATCAGGAAGAAATGACAAGGAGGATCAGCAGGGTCAATGCAGAGCCAGTGTAAGCATTGTGTGTAATTGCAAAGTCAACAGAGAAGAGCCAGTTTATGCCAGAATTTGATCTTGAACAAAAATGAAAAATAGCGAAGTCCATAAATACAGATGTAAGGAGGCCTTCTTTTTTGCTTTTTGAAAAAATAGCCAAAATTCAGATTTCCAAATGCTTTCATGGTCAGAAGAATGTATAAAGCTAGTTCCTGTGGTTTGGATTCACAGCAGTTGTCTCCTCCAAAGCTCCTTCATGTTGCAAGTAGAGCACAATTTCTAGTACAGCCTTTCCATCAGTGGGAGCTCCAGTTGGGGTATCTCATCTGAATGAAGCCACTTATGAGGCTTGTAGGGAATTAGTATTCTTTTAAAATCTGATCCAGAAGTTGTGGGAGTCACGCAGAGACAGACGGAAAGAGAAAATCAAAAAGTTATTGTGCTTCTCTAACAGTGATAGAAATGGCATGTGATCTTTGGAGGGCAAATCTCACTATAGAAGAGCTAAAAGGTTTTTGTATTGTAGGTATTTGTGGTGCAGGGCTGCCCTGCTCTGTTCCAAACCAAATTCAGTGCCTTGCTGTAACAGAGTTGTGAAAGCTCAAGCTACAGCCCATATAGAGAGCACTGCATGGGCCCTGGGGTAAAAGGGAAAGCATCAAGGACAGGTGATCAATAGTGACTTGATTAGCAAAAGGGTGATGCAGAGCGTAAGGCTGCATCATTGGACAACTTCTGATTTTAATTACTGTCACCTCTTCCAGGTCATTTCATGCAAAGGGAGAGATTTTACAAGTTTTGCCTTTTGAAATATGCTGCAAGTATTTAAAAGACAAACCTGGTTTCTGGTTCATCCACAGAAATCTTTCACTCATTATTCTTTGCACATTTTCATAAGTTAAATATCGTTCTGCTTTTTAAGAGGGACTGCAGCAGGCACAAGGAGGCATGCAAACATGCTCCTGTCCGCATGGGGCACTGAGAAACCTTACAGACACAGGTAGAGGTTTGAGTGCTCATACTACTTAATGGACCCTGGATAACTGGCAGCCTTATTAGTCAATAAATGACCTCTGTATGCTTCTAGAAAATCATACCTTGATCGATTGTAGGCATGTTGTGTATTTTTGTTTGTTTGTTTGTGCTGAGAGGGAACACCCCAGAAGCATGGTCAGAGGCAATCTAGATGCCGTTCCCTCGGCACAGCTTTCTGATGTATTGGCCGAGTTTAACGCAAAAGGAGCAAGTTCTCATTCATCAGACTGAGCTTCAAAAGCATGGCAGGGAGAGAGGGTTGTCTCTGTGCTAATGATCTAATACACACTGTTTGTATCAAAACTGTCATAGCAAGGACACTGGTGGGAGTAAGAATGCAGTCAACTCAAAGCTGTGCTTCTGGCATTATCTGGCACATTTGCAAAATACATCCTCAAAAATGTAATTATACTGAATTCACAGAGGTCTTGTGAAAAATGTGTCAAGTTGGATGTTTATTCTGATGGTAAACCAACTCTGACATTCCTCTCTGTTGAAATGTGATCATGTGTGGGTGTGTAATGATATGTATGCATACACATATAGGTATCTCTGCATATTATATACAGACAGAAAGTGTATGTCAGTGTCTGGGTGCATATTTATGTATTTGCTCTCTCAAAGCAGTGATTAGATGCTGAGGATGCTAAATTTTCACAGTAACTTTGTAAGGCCAATCTGTAATTATCTGATACTGTATCTTATATAAAAGTTACCGTGTGGCTTAGGCCTAAATCCTGTCTTCCTCATCTGCTCTAAAAAGTTGGTAAATTCCATATTTCAAGTGGGGTTTTGAGGTCATGGGAACCGCCTCACATGCACCACCACTGAGTTGCATGCAGTAGGCAGGCAGGCGGGTGTCAGGGTGTGACTGCAACTGCCCCCAGCACTGCGCTGGGCAGAGGACAGCCTGGGGACCTGCTCCTGGGCTGGAGCAAAGACCCAGGTACAGGTAGTACAGGGACCAAGGAGCGCTTCCAAATGCTGCCTTTGGCCTCTCCGTGCTTGACTTTTAGCACAGCGTTTGACTTATACGGCCTCTGCTAAATTTATAGACATGGTTATGCCAGGAAACTCTGCTCCAAAAATGCTTATGGGCTCTGCAGAGAAGACAAGCAAGTGGGCATGGAAAAAGTAGTAGCTCTCTTTCCGTTTTACTGCTAAAGAACTGAGATGCAAGAGATTAATGGATGTGCCCAAGGTCATATTGGAAATCTGCAGCAGAGCCAGGCACTGAATCCAGATACTCTGCCTTTCAGTTCAGTGCTGTAGCCATATTTTTTTTTTTTCTGCTAGTATTTAGAAGAAATACTGTTCCTGGAGAGTGAAACAAATCAGAAAAATAAGCTGGTAGTGTGCGAATGAGAAAAGGTCATTTGTCCTGTTTCATCACTTTGTTGTCGAAAGATCTAATTACTTCTGGAATTACCTCAATGGCTTTCAATCAGTGCCTGTCTGTCTTAGGTCATTCTACACACCTCACCTTGTCAGTTTAAGATCTTTCTAAAGATTTTTTTTCCCCCCCTCTTAATTAAAAAATAATGCTCCTGGCCAAATCTTCTGCACATGTTTTTCAAAGCTATGCATGAGGCTGAATACGGGTAGAACTGAGCACTTGTACTCCTGACATCTGATGATTGCCGTGTAAGAAGCGAGGTGATTTTACCTGTAATATACCAGAGCTTTCCACAGATTGGAGATGACTTATAAATTACACCGTGGAACTTCTTCACCTGCAATTGAAATGTAATCGCCATGGTGCTGAGAGGTTCGGGCCATTTAAGAACACAGAATTTCAACGCTGTGCAGTCCTTCACAGCACATTTCAAAATTGGGAATGACTTTAAATCAGCTTGTTTTAAAATACTGTGTCTCAGTTCTGTTATTCCCTTTCAGTTTCAGGATCTTTAAGGGTGCATTTAAATTTTCAAGTTCTTTTTCTCTGCAGTCATAGAGTTGGGCAGGACGACTCCTCAGTCCTTCTCCCACCTGCTCCACGAAATCACTTGTGTGTTTTCCTGGTTCCAGCACCCAAGGCCTCCACAAAGCCAGCAGGTACATACCACAACAGAGCCGTGATAATAAGTGGTTCTCTGCATATGGTAGGTTATGCCGGCAGCTGACCTGGAAGAAACAGAAAATCAAAAAAGAATGTGCTCATTCTCAGTAAATAGCGCTTTCAACCTGAAAGATAGTTGGGATCATTCCCCAAGAGGTCTTTCCCCCTCAACTTTGTAACACTTCTGGTTTTTTTCACTCTGACCCAGATTCTGGATGATTGATTTTGGGTAGGACCATGTTTTCCTGAGTTCCTAGGAAAAGCTTTTCCTGTCCTGGCTGCTGACTCATGTTGATGTCTGCACAGAGAGGATGGTTACCTAATCTAATGTCAGAGATACTGGGATTTCATGGAAGGACTGATTATTAACCTGAACACTTTAATTCTTCCCACTATACCTCATAAATCTCAAACCACATTCTGCCTTGCCAGCTGCCAATGCCAAGTGAGAGCTTCAGAGGTCCCCTCCCTGTGGGCACAGCTGCTGGCATATGGCTCACCGAGGCTGGCTCGCCTTCATGGCCATGGTGGGTTCATACACTGGGGCCCAGGAACCCTGTTAGGGACACGGACTGCATTTTGCAAGACATGCAAGTACAGGGAAGAGCAAGCCATTGCCCCCAGAAGTTTACAATCTAAGTAGGTCAGATCTCAGTTAATGGCTTGAAAATAATTTTTACAAAGCCATAATTAGGTTAGATTGTACCTTACCCTCCTTTCTTTCCCCTTTCTATGAATGGAGTCAGTGACCTAAAAGCTCTGCTAGACTCCATCCCTTTGTTTCTATTATTAACATTGTTTACTTAGTATTTCCCTTACTGCTGAGAGGGACAACAGATTTTTTTTTTGTTGTTCCCCTTAGATGCAGTTTGTATGATACTGTATTTATTTAGAATTAAATGACAATAACCATGTCTATTCTAGGCCCTTTTGCAATTAATCAATCTCCCTCAAATTCTGTGTGCAAGAATGAGCTCACTTGGCTGGTAGAGAAAGCAAGAGTAAAACTGCCTCGTTCCACAGCTTTCCCCAGAATGTACCCTTGTTTTCTCAGCTCTGCTTCCTCCTCTCTGCCTTCCCTGGTTTGCAGAGCAGCTTCCCTCGCTCTTTGTGCAGTCTGCTGAACCTGATTAGTGTATTGCAAACTGATCTTTATCTCAGAGTATAGTTGCAAATTTAACCCAGAATAAGATTAAGGTGGCTTCTGAAAGAAAAGTAGAGAGCAAGACACTTTTTCAGCTATGCCTTACAGCATTTGTTCAGTCAGGGACATAGAGGAATGAACTCTTCAAAGGAAAAAGTTTGGCTGTTTTCTCAGACTTTTTGCTTATTTAGTTTTAGGACATTAGGTTTCATCGAAGATCTAAAAAGCGATGGACAAACCAGTTCAGTGGAGACTAAGTAGAAAGGAGCAGCAGGTAAAGCCCAGCAATTCTGCACCAGCTTCTGTCAGCCTGAGAGGTCACAGGTCATTATTGCTCTTATTGTAGAGGAAAGCACCCAGCTCACCTGAGCAAAGGAAACACTAAGAAAACATCAGCCAGTGAAACAGAGACATTCACTCTTTGCAGAGCTCTGCAAAGAGTGCCAAACACCAGTTGGCAAAGGCAATGAGAGTGATGGTGAAATGCTAAAAATGTCAAGAATGAAAGGTGTAAGTCAAGGATTACAGTAGCACTCTGCTGAGGTGCTCTTATTTGTTGGCAATTCTGTATCAGATTTACATCAAGTCCTAAACTAGCAAGTCCCAAATTGAATAAAAGCTCTGTTGCTCTCCATTTCTTTTTTCATGTCAGCAGCTAATTCAAGTTACCATTGACCAAAGGTCCTTTCACAGTCACCTGGCAACTTTTACCATGTCACATTAATAATCCTCATAAAGATGTGCAGAGGTGGAAGAGTTTTTACCGGTTTCAGACTGAAAGTATATTTTAAGAGAATAAATAGAATGATTTTGCGGCATTTAAAATACCACAGTACCACAGTTCAGTCTGCATATCCTTGGGTGAGTTTAGAGTTGTCCTTGCATTAAGCACAGTTAATGGGTCTCTTTAATGTGTCTTTAAAACAGTCTGCTGTAATACATACAAAGGATCACTTTTTTTCACTCAACGGGACAAGAGCAGCAATACCAGTTTTGAAACTTTTAGACTGATCCGTCAGCTTAATCCTTTACTCAGCATGACCTTTATTATCCCATATCTCATTAGAGCCAGAGATTAGTGATTTGTCTTTTGAAAGATCAAAATCATCATTTTTAGATGCTGTTTCATATCTGTATATTTATATCATACTCTTTTCCTTGGCATTTCAGTACATGGTATGAAGCATTGGTTTTTAGATGTAACAATTCTGAGAGGGGAAAAGTGAAACACTAGTAAAATGTCAGCATTATTATGGCTTAAAGAATAATATTACAGTTTTAGTAGTCAGATTGTACATCTTGTGATGAAGTTAAGTTCCTCTATGAGAAGAGTACAGTTATTTTCATTTTACAATAAGCAACTGAGATATGGTTAAGTGTAATAGTTTTTCTGAGATCGTAGAAGGAGCTTTGAGAGAGCCAGTTCACCCCTCATAGATCTGACCCTGACTAAATGAGCTAATGGAGGAAAAAGATATGTGCAAGAATAGAGTAAATGGAAATCACTGGATATGTGTAAGAAAACATCCATAACTGCCCCAGATCAGTGATTTCAGAAGCATCATTCTTTGTACCTGGAATTTGGTTTCTAAGCATTTCCTACAGTGGAGTGGAAAGTGTTCGTGTTTATTAATACTTCTTGACCAAAATCATGTAGTAAGAGGTATTATTGGGTTTGTGGTCATCATAAACACTAGTATGAATCTACATTTTCACATAGGCATAGTGGCAGGATTATATTTCGCCTTTTGAAGGGATGGTGTATCATTAACCAAAAAGCACTCAGAATCAGAGCTTCTTACCTGCTTCTCCCTTGATAATGTGTTACGTTTGATACTCGTGCAAGGGAGATAACAGGTTATGATCCCTGCCTCCCTCGCTCATTGCAGGGCAAAGGGAAGCAGTTGCCTTGTCCACTTGCCTCTAAATGTCAGTGCCTGTAGGGGAAGCTCAGGCTCTGTGGTTACCCTGCACACAAAAGCAGGTGGGACAGGCTGGGCCAGAGGGTGTTCAGAGCACTCAAATTAGGCTTTTCCTCTGAATTGCTATATGCCCTCCAAAGTCTAGGGTGACTCAAGGAGAGCAGTGTTTGTGAGCACCTAGTGCTCTGTCTCTGCTGGCAGGGGCAGTGCGAAGATGGCATCAAGGCCTGGCCCCTCTCCACCGTGCTGGTCCTGCCTGCCCAGAGCAAGCATTGCCCTCTCCTCCCCTCTGCAGAAAGGCTGTGATCAGGGCTGGGCAGAAGGCATAGTTTGTCCTACACTGGTCTCCCTTATGATGGTGTGGGGAAAGTTTTGACCTTCTCGGTGCTGTTATGAGGAGGTCCATGTGGAAACAATGCTTGAGGACTTGTGATGCATCCAGGGTTTCCCATGGGATATGACAGGCAGGGAAATATGCACTGGCGTGGGTTAAAGTCAAGTTACCCTATGAGGCAAGAATTACTGTTTATCAGTAGTACCCAGAGAAATTGAATATAACTGCAATAGCTAGAACATACCTATTTATACAGTGCCTGGCACAACTGAGTCATGGACTCTCCTCAAAGCATAGCAAGAGCTTCCCACATCACCAGTGCCTCTCTTTATGCCTGTGGAGAACAAGTTCCAGCTTTATTTAGCAGTGAAGTATCAGCCTGTAAATCAGATTGACCAATATTGGGTTGTGTATGTAGCAGTTCTCTTTTTTCTTGTAAATGATCATGACCAAAGCTGGACAGAAAAAACTGTGGTTCATACATTAAGTATGGCACTTTATGAGTGTTCAACACAGTAATTCTCATAGTATAGAAGGATAATATTTAGGCCAAGTGATAAACCTAAAGCCTGATAGGAAAGACCTTTTTTTCCTTTTAGGAATTATATTTTTTTTTAACAAGAACCAAACTTTGTATTATTTGTTGAACAAAATGCATGAAAGTTTATTAAGCAAAATAAATAAAGGAAAATCAAAATAATTAATCACACAACTACAAAAGGAGGAATGAAACAGCCTGGCGAATTGCATTTGCAGCACAGTAAAATCTGTACTGTGTCTGCATAAATAGTAAATCAGCATTTTTATAGCAATACTACGTGAAGCCACAAACTAGATACATGTAAATATTACAAAGTACAGATATATTTGAATATAAGAAAGTAAATACACCAAACCAAAGTCCAAAATTAGGTAATTGCCTCCTAATAATTATTTGTAAACATTCTGTTAATCTTAGAACTCTTTATTTGATGCTTTAATACACTGTTCAGTGATGATACATTGAGTCTAAGACTGCATTCAAATATTCGCTGGTTTGGAAGTCGCTGTTGTTAGCAGGATACCGAGAAGATAAGTGATGAATTGTGGTTTCCTGATTCCATCTTTTCTTTGCTCCCCATAGGCTTCATACTGTCTTCTCTTGATTTATGCCAGAATAAGAGCTTGTTTTCAGTCAGACTGGTCTAGTCTGAGTACAGGCTCGCTTTTGGGTCTGTGTCAGGAAATCAAACCTTCTGGGAGCAGCCACACATCTTGCCTCTGGGGTCTGAGAAAACCTCCATGTCAACACCGCTGGTTTTCTCTTTGGTGGCTCAGAGACTAGCTGTCTCTAGAGGCCTGCTCCAGAGATCATTAAAAGCATTGGGAATCCTGATATTGGCTTAATAGGTTCAGGTGTAGGTATATATTGTCAGAAGAGCTGTAAATAAATGCTTTGGGAAAATGGCTTCTCTCCTAGCTGTGCATAGCGTAGGGTGACACTTGCTGCCAAGTTTTGTGGTTTCATCATGGGCTCTGTGGTATTTTGAATTTATGCACAATCTTAGGATCCCATGCATGTGATTTATTGAAGATCTGAGCTCTCTTTCATTGTTTTTAAGAAGATTCTCTTGCCCCTCTGTGGTAGAAAGCAAGCTGGCAATGCAGTGTGGAAGCCCAGGGAGGAAAAGGTGGGCCTCAGATTTATTCTTTGTGATTAAAGACTTTTTTCAGCTGATCTCACAATTCCTTATCAATCTTGAATTCTTGTCCTTGTTCACTGAACCTTTGCCCTGCAGCAACGCTGCTTTGCTTTCTCACTCCTCTTAACCATGCTGGGTATTAATGTATTTTATCCTGTATTCACCCAGTTTACAGTCATCCAGGGTAACTACAAAAAGTGAAAACACAGAAAGGCCTGAATGATGCTTGTGTTTAAAATGAAGAAGAGTAGCTGTGGAAGGGCAGCTTCAAGGATTCAGTCCAAACAGCTCAACAGAAATCTTTTAACTGCAGATCAGGCCCTGAACACAGATGTCCTTTTTCTTTGAGTCTGAACCTTGATAAAGTACCCTGATGTGAATACATTTTGGGAAATAAACATCAGGTTCCCAGTACAAGGCAGTTGTTCCAACAGTACCTGAAAAGCGGAGGAGCTGCTTATCACTCACGGCCTCTGCCAGTGCTTTGAGAGAGTACAAAGAACCTGAAGAGCCAAAGGAGGGTGAAACCTGAACAGGAACTTTCTCCAGTTAGCAGAAGGCATCACATCAGGCTGAGCACTGAGCGCACATAGGGATAGCTCCCGTCTCGCCTTTCCCCTTGAACAGTTACATAATAAGTATTTGGAAGAATAACTTTGCTTGGCAGAACACGGTGTATGGAAAATGAACTCATTTCTCATGATGATTTAGATGCCATGGAGATTATGATGTTAAGGCTTTTGTTTTAAAGGGTTGCAGACTTTTAACAGAGATCACAAGGAACATCTTCTTTTGGGATTTAACATTTGTTCATTCAGTTCATCAAGTACTGAAATGCACATAGTACTTTGTTGCAGGCATCACAGTGCTGGTAGTAGCCTGAGGTTATGAACAAGGGATCTCTAGACAGTATAGAAAAGGTTGGCCTTGCATAGTTCCAACCCAGTCGTCATGTAATATTTCCTTAGATCTGACTTGCACATTTTGTATTTTGAACAAATACATGCTGTGCTTTTGCTCACCTCCCTTGCTTTCTGTTTATAAAGGGCTTTACCAACTGATTCTCAAGGCAGCTGTGAAATGGGTGACTTTTCTTTCCAGTGAGTTTCAGCCATACTGAGACTGTGATAAAATCACCAAAGCCCGTCTGTTCTGAACACTGAAGCAATCCAAATGAACATACTACTAATTTTAGCAACAGTCTTTGAGTTAAAATTATTAAACACCTTCTATTCCTTTGAAAACATTAACCTAGCCTGGATCTCATTATTTGCAGAGATTGTACATACAGTAACCAGAGCAGGGTTTCAGCTGAGTTCATAATGTCAGAATTTCACTGGCCCCTTTCAAGAGGAGAGAAGGGGACATGACAAATACGTTGTAATGTTATAAAACCCAATATCACTGATTTCAGCAAGGAATAATATTTCCATGTGCATTTCCTTCCCTATTGCACTCTTTCTTCCCCACTTTGGAAGATTCTATAATAGGTTTTAAAACCTTACGAAAATGCTGTAAATTTTTCTAGAGGGGTGAAAAGTTTAATGTAAAAATTCCAACAGAAAAGTTGAATCTCATGGGAATTCCTGGGTGTGGATCCTCTGTCAGGAAAGAAGTTGACCAGGGTCACCCTCCAGATTTTCTGTGATGAGAGCCAGCTGAGTAGCTACATATAGAGGTGGCAGAGTCCAAAAGGCTCATTGATCCCAGTTCTTTCCAATTCCTGACACATATCCTCTCTCTCCACGCCCACAATATCCCATGATAGCCATCACACTTCTTCTCAACCTCCATCTTAGGCCAAACAGGCTACAGTCTCATGTAATTTCTCTATTTCCCCTTATCCATAGTCAGCTAGATTCAGAAATTAGGATTCCTTGAGCATGGCTAACTAGAGCTTAGCTCAGCACTCTAATAATAGTATTAATACTTCTCTGTTTCCCCTGATGGTAAAAATATGTCATGTCAGAAATCCTAAGATTTTGTTGCCTTTCTCACAGCCAGATATCTCATGGTCTGTCCATCACTGCCTCATTAACCCTGTCGTGTTGCTATATCCACAGTGTTGTGGTCATTGCTGCTACTATCTAAATTTGACTCTAAAGTCTGGATGCTTGAATATGAGTGGAAGTTACTTGATGCTGGAAGTATCTTTACTTTTGACTTCATGGGGAGGTTTTGTGCCCAGACAGTGTGGAGCAAATGTGTTAGTGTCCATCTACCACTTTGGCTGGTGGCAAGTTGTTCTGTGAAACTCATCTCCAAGGAGTGAAGGATGCAGGTCAGGCATAGGATTGCACATGGGAATGTCTTAATTTTGTCACAGACACTTCCTGATGGATAACATGAACAGTGGGCTGTGCTTTGAACTGCACTGTGGTTGCTGCTCATTGACACTTTTTCAGCATTTTGCTGATTTGGGGTAGAAGGCTGAAGAGTATGTTGGTTTTTCTAGTCAAGAAACTGATGAGAGTTGATGAGCTGGATGCCATCAGGCTTGTTCTCCATTAATGCTCTTGGCAACTATACTGCACAGTGACAGGATCTGCTGTATGCAATGTGTTTTCATTTGTGCTAAGCTGTTTGTTGTTTGTTTGTTTGTTTCTTCTCAGAACTCTGCTCTCTGTATATTCACAGTAACTATTATCCTAAAAATCTTCATGAAAGGTTATTGCAGTTGTAAGTTAATTTGATGAAACTACACTCTTAATGCAATTATTCATGATAACAATGATCATAGAAATGAAGAAAATACATGTTGAAAAAAATTATTATAAAACTGGTAAAAGCAATATTGCTCACATTGTTGCTTTAACAGCATTCCGTTGCTTTGCATTGCTTCCTACACTGAAATCAATGTCTTTGTTCACTCTTTTCTTTTTTTCTATTTGTGTAAATACAATCTATGTTAATGAATATGATATTTGAGCACATCCAAACTGGTTTGTCTTGGAGACTGTAAGTAAAAGTTTATTTATAACCTCATCGGAAGCCGATCAACATCCAGGCCAAGCTTTTTTTCTCTCTCTTTATTAAGAAAATGGAATAACTTTCATGCAGTAATATTTATGTTGCTAGAATAGAAATCATGTAGTGCTGGGAAGCTCACAGCACTGGATTATTTGCCGTGTCACTAATGTTTTCAGCAGTGCTGCAAGCTAACCCTTTAGAAATCAGTCAATGCTTTTACTAAATGGTAACATTTAATTTTTGAGTGCTTTTACAAAATCCACACAGTTGATGAAAGCAGATTAAAGGAGCATGAAATTAGTGGGGCTTACATCTCTTTATGGCTTGTGAGCTGAACTATTATTGGTCTCCAGACCTGAGTCTGAATCCCAATAAACGAAGGCCAAAGTTTCTTATATTTAGATTTTCTAAATAAAAGAGCTTTTAAATTACCTTCTTCACACCAGATGAACAGCAAATCTCTTGTACATTTGTGTATGAAATTACCCTCTGTCCTTTTTTTTAAGCTGTAACAAAAAAGAGCAAAATGTTGAATGAACTAATACTTTGGCATGAAATTTAAGGGCCAATAGTGATTACTAGGGCCTAGGGGGAAGCATTCCCTGGGGCCACATTATTGCCTTAATGTCTAATGATGGGCTGGCGCTGACTGCATTTGAAAATCAAATAATGCATCAGACTGTTAAACTCCCATTAAAACCACAGTGTCTAATACTTCTGTGGATTGGAGCTTGCATTGCTATAGAAATTCCAGTTCAGAGTTAAAGAAGAAATGCTCTGTAGGAGCACCTAGAAAAGATCCTTGCTTGTCTACTGTTCAAGAAGACTATATTATACAACTATTTTATTATTTATTATGATAATATCCATACTCCTCCTGGCTGAAAAGGAAGACCCAGAGTTCAAATTCTTAAAGCAGAAAGGTGAGTAAGTGGAGACTGTCATTGCGTAAAGGCTGCAGGATGCAAGCAAAGCTGTGGAAATTGTTTGTGGTCACACTTTAATGTAGTAACTTCCCTCTTACCACACTGCTGATTTTATTTCTCTTTTGAAGTACGATTCACATTAGAAAATGATGTTCAGGAGAGGTATCATGAGGGTTTATTGACTTTATAGGCCTTCTATGAAAGGAACGGAACAGTGGATATATGGGTTTGTAATGTTTATAAGAGCCAGAGAGATGAGAAGGGAATGGGATGGACACCAGATGACCAGGAAGGTGCCAGGGATTCAAGTGCGTGGAGGAATGGGGGAAAAGTGTCATGCTGCTGAAGGAGGTGTAATGTAAAAGCAATATTGCTCCCTGGAAAAAGGGAGAACTGATCAAAACACTGGTTTGAGAATGTTTTCACTGGCAGAGAGTCTTGTTTGTGTTTGCAGTGTTAGAGTGCTAGGCTGTAAGACTGCCTGTAAAGCCATGAAATCCCAAAAGATAGACTTCTAGAAGCAAGAAATGGCAAGTGGAAGAAGATCCCCACTTGTGATGCAAGACAACAGGAGCTCGAAAAACTTCTGATCAGTGGTGGGTTTGGGCAGGTGGTTTCAAGTGATAGGTCTCTGGGATTTATCTATTCTCTGGAATATTATTCTTTTCCTAAAGTTGGTGTCTGAAGAACTGTCTGACAAACTGACATCTCTTTTCTGCATGGTCTTCATGTATATGGAAGCTCTGTTGACATTTTGGCATGTTGCTCTCCCTTTATACACAAGAATATATGGCACATACACTTCACCCTCTTCAGTGACTGTTCAGGGATGTGAGGGGAAGGGCAACATTAATTCCAGCAACATGTCTGAAAGGAGGTGCAGTGACAAAAATGTTTTGTTTGCTATGAGGTTTAAAACTCGTGATGCCAAAACCACTTCAATGTTTAGATCATCTGCTTTCATGCCAAAAAAAAAAAAAAATGTTTCTGATGCAATCTGCAGCCATTCCTAGAAAGCTCAGCTAAGCAAGTTTTCCACTGACATGAGAGGCTATTGCTTAGAAAAAAGAGAGGAAAAAGAACAATCTTTTCCATATATGAAGTTACACTTGCACTTTGACTTCTGCTATTGTTTTCATTTTTAAAAAAATCTTCTAGTGCCTTGATCACAAAAAATCGGGTTTTAAGTTTGAAGCTCTTAACGTGGATTCTCAGCCACCCCCAGGTAGTTTTAGTTTTTGAATATAAAGACCTTTATTCTTCTGCCTTGCTCTAGTTACAATTCTGTAATTATTACCTTTTAAGAGAGTAAATACTTTTTCATCTTCATCGTCTGTAGAGATACACAAGTCAAGTCCTACTGGCATCACCATACTAAGAAAATATGTAGCGCAGACTTGTATTCCAGATATTTCTAATATAAGAAAAATGCCAACTGAATTGCTGCCTATGCCTGTTCACTTAATGTTAGCACAGTGGTAGAACAAATATGTTGTAACGGCTGAGGATGGCAGGGGGTGTTGCCATTAAGAGGAAGCCCTGAAAACATCAGTTATTTGCAATGAGCCTGACACCATGGTAAAAATGTACAGTTTGAGTCACCTAAATATGAAAATAAGTTTGAGTTCTTGCACAAAAAAAATCTGAATTTTCATTTAAAGCAGAAGTTTTTGCATTGAAAGCCACATTTTGGTTAAAAAGCACATTTTTAATTGAAGAAACGTGTTAAATTTTCAGTCAAATTTAGAAATTTAGTTTCTTATGCTTTCATTTTTCATCCATCCATCCATCCATCCATCCATCCATCACATTAGCTATATCTGTGCCACCTTTGTTTGCTGCGAGCAAGTTTGTGTTTGGCTATAGAGCGCCACATGTCTGAAGACATCTGTCAGTGCTGGGCAGAGCCTGAGTGTGATCCTTTCCATCTCCCAGGCCTAAAACTGCCTTTGCAGAGAGCTGGAGGGTGAACTAGCAAAGCAGACAAGCAGTCTCCACAGCAGAGAGTTTCACCTGAAGCCTTTTTTGTGTTTTTTTTTTTTTATGTGCTGGGTTATTGCTGAGTTATTGCACTCATACCAAGGTACATAAACGTTGTGGGTTTTTTTTTCCTTCTCCAAGTGCACAGCTGTAAAACCCTCTTGCTGGGAGAAAAGGCAGTCCTAGCAACTACGTTTTCTTCGATCTCTTTTTGTTTCTGTTTAGTCCCTCTAGCTGAAAAGTGTTTCAGTCATCAAAGGTTTAATCCAAACTAAGCGAATATGCACATCCCTCTGTTTTCAGTGGGAACTTATATTCATGAATCATTTTTGATTAATATTAACATCAGGTTTTAGATTCTCAGTTCACATGACAGAAGAGACCTTTGAATACAGCCTGGCTGCACAGCCTGCATACTTAAACATCTTCACATATTTCAAGACCATGAGGAAAATCAGCTGTGTGCCTACAGTGGTACTTTTGAGATGGGGGACTCAGAGGAGGGCCAGGAAGTGACCTCTGAAGAGATCTCGCAAAACAGACAGGGCACTGTGATATTATGCAATATCACAGGGAAATAAATCTGGATGAATCCTTTTAATCAAATAAAGATCAGAGTCTTAGGACCAGAAGATAGCTTTTTCATCTACAGGATATGAGTTCCTGATGAAAAATTCTTGGCAAGTACTCACAAATATATGCTCACTTCCAGCTAACATAAGAGCAAAGATCAGATTTACCATCTCACCTGTAAACAATTAAACAAGTGAGAACTCAAGGAACCATCTACCAGTGACCTTAAAATATGTCAAAACCTGAAATTTCTGGCAAACTTGATGTGAATCTCAGTCCCATTAAGTTCTCGTTAGGGCTGCAAGTTTAATGTTGGCACCAAGAAAAAGTAACTTGGCAAATGAGGGTATAATGTGTTAAAAGTAACAGTGAAGCTATTGTACGGTTTGCTTACAATGTAATGAATTAACTCAAGATGGATCCTCTAGGCTAGGTGCTCAGTTCATTGATGACAGTTGAGATCTTCATGGCTGGCAGAGAAGCTCTCTGACTGATTCCACCTGAGAAATTGCCCAGCTTCTCCAAACCTGATTTATTTTGCCTTTGTTTGGTTTAGGATACTAGATTTTTTGAGGCCAGGCTACCACGGGCTATTATGATTTCTTTATCTAATATCCTGCCCAAGAAAAGCATAAACCAAAATTTTCTAAAAGGTCAGTCATGGTATCTCATTTACCTAATCAGATCAACACTGAATAAAGGGACATGAGACAATGAACTGTGCAAATGCCGTTCTGTGGATGGTAAGCTGTTATAATCTGGTATGTGAGGGTCAAAGCACACAGACATCAACATAAAAATCTCTGTTAATTTTGGTAGATCATGCCCTTGGTTTCTAAGGCTTACTGACACATGCAGTTTTTAGATCTGGTAGCAAAAGAATGTTATCTGTGTTAGCCAGCAAGTAATACCTGATGCATGAGCAATACTCTAGATCTAAACAGAAAACTCTAAAGGCCATTGGGATTTCTAGTTTTTCCGTTCCTCTTTTTTAAAGTACCATTTGTTATCTAAATTAAAGTCTGCATTTTATTTGTAATGATTGGTCTAGCAAACAATTGAAAAACAGGTCACTACTTGTCTGACCAGATGGTCTAGAAGACCATTCAAAAGAAATGGATTGACCAAGATAAATCTAAAGGCATGTGTGGCAAAATAAAAATTGTACATGATTTTTGTCATTTTTTCAGCTGAAGATATATACCCCAATATTAATATCTGAAGATAGCAGAATTGGTGCAAAGAACATACAGTATTTGCTGTGTTAATGACTGTATTAAAGTTGTCTTCCTGTGCATGATTTTCTAATAGTCCTGTTTAATTTACAAGAGATTTTTTTATTGCATCACACAGGGATATATTCTCACTAATTGTAATTATTAGTAGTATCTCTGATTTGGTGGATTAATAAAGAACAGGTTGCCAGAGTCCCTTTGTTACTTAAGTATTCTGTGTAACTATTCCTACTATAGTCCATATAGTAGGAATAGTTACATATAGTCCATAGTCGGATGTGGTAACTCTGTATTTAGTCTTAGATCCTTCCATTGCATAGTCCAGGAATACATGTAATACAAGTTACCACAAAGTTCTTGATACATATTATACTTTAAAGTGTTGAAGGATGCTACTAGGCTGAATTTATGACAGGTCTGTGGAGCTGCTCCTTTTGTGAAATGTACTATGTTTCTGGTGTTCATATCTTTGAAGTCAGCCTTGAAGAAGGTGAATCGAACTTTCTAGACTCAGTATCAGTGATGTGATTATACGTGTGAACTTTCTTGCGATTCTAGAGAACTGGACTTAGTGACTCACTTGTTCCCTTCCAAGCCCAGTTTTCTAAAATAAGCAAATTTCTGAGATGGTGGGAATGGTGATTTGGGATTTTCTCATTGGATCTAGCATCGGGCCGTTGCTATTAAATGATTGTAAAGGCCACTGTAAGGGGAGAGGTGCTGACTTTCAAACACAACATCATTAACTTGTGGTCATTAGAAAAATCCCATGATAGTTTTTGAAAAAGTGAAGTAGTTAACCTTGGTGGCTTGGCCAGGCTCCAGCTTTTGTAATTGCATCCTGCCTAACTAAAATTGCATTGCAGGCGTTCAATTGGATGGGGTATTCTTCACCTTTTACCCTGAGCTGCTGAGTAGTTCTGTTCAATATTTTCTATAGTTCAACCCAGAAATGTCTTCATTCAGCATTATTTGTTTTGAATGATAGTTCATAAAGTGCTTTGAAATCCTCCTGGCTGAAAGTTGCTGTCTACTATAAATGTAAATTTTCTTTGTTGCCAGCTGTAAAATCACACAAGATTTGACATCAAAAGATCTATGCCTTGCACCGTTATGATTTGGCTTGAAAAGCTCCTGAAAACCTAGGCAGAGTATGCATTAAACTCGCCATTTTCTGCAAGGATGCCAGAGATAGAGTGCGTATCTCCTGAAGCCAAGCAACTAACATAATCTACCAATAGTGTAGATAGTGTGATCAATAGTGTGCCCTTCAGGGACACTGATACTCTGAGGCAGTTGGAGAATTTGCTACGCGGTGTGCAAATACTGTGTTGGTAATGGTGGTTCTAACTTTAAGAGACCGTGGTCATGCTTGCAATACTGTAGGAGGTTAAAATTCATCACCCTGGTAGACTACTGGCATGTCTAAAATGTAACTTTTGTAGTCAGCCAAGGGAAGCCTTTGCTTGTTTGCACTGAAACCTGTCAGGGGAGTTTGGAGTGGACTGTGGTCTAAATATAGCGGTGATGGTTTTCTAAGCAAATCTTACTCTTTTTTTTTGGACAGAAGTCTTCCATCCATGCATCAAAGCAAGTGCACTTCAAGGGGCTTTATCTGTGTAGATAAGGCTATGTGATACAGGAATTAGGAGAGGAATAAAGCTGGAATTAGTGCTAAATCCACAGTAATATTCTGCTGTGAGATACTTTGACCCGCAGTTCTTTTCAAGTTGTACTGTGTGCACTGTGAGCCGGCTGTATGTGCTTGTAATGAAACATTAAGGAAACTTTCAGGCACCTGAGGGAGAAAATCACCTGTTCATTGTTCTCCGGGTAATATCTACCGCGAGAGTCAAAACCTGCCTGTGTCCCCAGAAAACAAACAGAGAATTCAAGGGTGAATGTGAAAAAGGAAAAAAAAAAAAAAAAAAAAGATCTGCCTAGGGAGAGGGGTAATAAAGACAAAGCTTTGTGCTTTGCCCAAGTGTAAATTCAGGATTATTTTCCCTTCGGATAATTCTCTGTACTTCTCCTTGATTTTTTCTTGTGGGACGTGGGCAGACTGCACCAGCACAGTCAATGCTACTCTTGGGATGGCTTTTGCTGGCATCTGTGGCTTGATCCAAAGCTGACCAAAGGCAGTGCAGTGGTCCCTGTGGACTTTGGGGAGTTTGAGAGTAGAAAGCTCGAGTGCTCCAACAGTGTCTTTATTCTGCCAGTCTCTTCAGAGGAAGGATGCTTAAAAATGCCTTTCATCCAAAAAGTCTGAAAGTTCTCAGACTTTCATGTGTGCAGACTGGGCAAGTTTTCTTACCTTTTTCTACCATAAGCCTGTGGCCCCTCTTCATAAGCACATAATCTATCCAGCATTTGATGTGTCCAAGTGGCATATCTTAATGTAGGGCTTATGTGGAGCCCAGCAGATCTGCAGCCTGTGAAAGGGGTGCAGGCATTTTCCAGGCAGTGCTGTCTGCTGTCTAGTGGAGCACTGCTGCTCAACAGGCAGTATTATATTATCTGAGACATAGCTTATAAATGTCTTTAGAGGACTGTTGGGTGTAACAATCATGCTCCAAGGAGCAAGGATAATGATGGCTTTGTAGTGAATGTGGGGCTGATCAGGGACCCTTGGCACAGAGGATATTTTGGAGTGCCTTGCCCTGGCATGAGTGACAGGCAGAGGTGACAGCCTGCCTGCAGCCTCCATTGCAGGGGTTTTCAGGAGCAGGGAGACCTTCTCTCATCCATCATGCTGCTTTGTGGTGAGGCTGGAGCAGGCAGGGAGAGGGGAAAACATCAGCAGTTTATAAAACAAACAGCCGACCTCTTCAGTCTCCTGGCAGCACGACTGCAAATCTGATTTCAGATCATGTTCCAATATATGCAGTGGCAGCCGGATTTTATTCACACACAGCCAAACCCCCTTCCTTAGTGTGATGACTTTCCTTCCCCACCCAAGGAAATATGGTACCCACCCTTCTTCATTTCCACAAATGGTTCAAATTGAGCCCACAAGGCTTATTTACTCAACTACGTGCCTAGCTTCATGAAATGCTGAAGTCTATGAAATGAATCATAGACAGAGTTGGTTTGGATTTTTTTAAGTGCCATAATTAACTCTTGCTCTTGGCCCTCTTAATAGCCACTTGTATTCAGAGCATGCAAAACTGCTACCCAGACAGTATTGCTACAGTATTGTAGATTGCCTTAGAAATGCAAAATTCGTAGAAATATGAACTTTATAGTTGAATTTAGAAAGTTGGTCATTTTGACCGGTGAAAATATATCATCTTATTTAAGTGGGCAAGGCACAAATGTTGGTGCAGCTAGCATTGTTCCTCCAAAACCTGATGATGGAGGCTCTGGTATTCTTTGTCCTTTTACACTGTGCTTTCCATGTGCTCTGGCAGTATAGGCCAACTTTCTAGTTATCTAAACCTGTTTTTTCTAACGTATTCTCCAACTGTCTAGCCATGAAGATAAGTTTGCATTTGGCCTCACAGAACATGCCACTCTCCTGAAAAGAGCTCTTCTACCTCTAATGAAGTCATGTAGTGTTGCCATAGGAATTTCTTCTTACCTGTCCATGAAATGTCTACCCTGTTCTATCACCACAAGCCCTATCTTCTAAAAAGCCTTCTGCTCCACACTGGGACGCTCATCTTCAAGAGGAGCGCTGGCTGGCGATGAGAGCATTAGCCTGGACTTTTGCAAAGTTGAGTTCAGAGTCTTACACTCAAAGACTGTGCTGAGGGTGGCCATGTCCTGTCCCTGTATAAGGATGGCATATGGTGCATAATCTGAGCCCCTACCCTCAGTATGTGCGGTGAGAAAATCCAGATTTGTCACCCCTGAAAAAAGCCAAGTCAGGCCGCAGCTGGGCAGTGGGACCACACAGCACTGTAGTGCCCACACAGCAGGCAGCCTTGGCATAGCCTCCCTGCTTAGGTCTCTTCATGTGAAATGTAGACAATGATACTCTTCCTCTAAATGTTCCATGTAGATAACTGTGAATATTTAAGATACTTCATGGGACCATATAGCTACAAGTTACGTTGCAGTAGAAAGGTAGGAGCCAAAAAGGCAACTGAGAGCTAGTGAGACGCTGTGACTGGCCATCAACACTATCCTCTGTCCCTTTGCATTGCCTTCAGCATCACACAACCACTGTAGAGTAGATGCAAACCATGCAAAGCCACCCTATCTTTTGCTCAGGATATATGGTGACAGCCCTGGTGGTTAACATCTGCATGGAATGAAGTGTTTCCATTATGCTATTGCTGAGTTCTTCTCTGGCATTCAACAGCTGTGTAAATGACAGGTAAATGAGAATGTGATAGTTTGGTTACAACAGTCATCCTGCCAGAATAAATGTCTTCGGGCTCAAGGGATAAGCCCAAAGTCCCCCCTTCAGGGGACAAGCTCTTTGATGTGGGTCCGTGGCAGTTAGCCCTTGTGTGACAATGGTGGGATCTTCTACCTTGTATCAACAGGTGACATCTTCTCTTTTGAGCTTTTCTAGCAGATTCTTCATCTGGTAAGATTTCTAATCTTTACAGCTTACAAATGGCTGCCTAGTCCTAGGAACAATAATGTCAGCACCTAAAATCTCAAACCCAATTAAGGCATGGGGATGGATGCTAGAATACATAGAGAGAAGAAAAATATATTAGCAGTAGCACGAAAGCAGTATCTGCATCCCTTAGCCAGTTCTGTGCAGGCAGGGTACAAAATTGCTACAAATTGCAGATCTACTTAAGAGGTCTAAAAAAATATATCTACAACAAATACTGTGTTCTGAGTAGTCAGTGGAAGTTGTGGTTCACTCCTTCCCATCTAACTCTGAAGTAAGAGGCAATAGTGATGTTTAAAATTTGTGGAAGCAATTAAGGAGGAAGCTGTGGTGTTAAGAGGCCTATTCAAGATTGTGGGACCGGTTTATGGGCTCACTGGAGAGTGCGAGCAGTCAGGGAGGCTGGTGGCTGCTCAGCCAGAGCGGCACAGAAAGCAGGAATATCAAGAAGGTTTGGCCTTTCGCACAGTGTGCACCAGTGAACAGTGCACCGAAACATTATATAGGTGCTGGGGAATGTCTGCTGGCTTGAGGCCAGGTGCAAAAAATAAATAAAAAATGGAACGATGTGACCAAAGACTCTCTGGGAAAAAAACACTGAACTCTGGTCATGTCTCTAGGATCTTGAGCCAAAATAGTGCAAAGAAAGAATGTGGGTAGGCTACGGGAAATTGAATGTCTCCTAGAAGGACCTGTATCATTTTTTCCATTTGTTAATGATACCTTTGATGTGATTTAGAGCTCAGCTGGTTGGACTATTTAGATCCATCCAGTTGGACACTGGTAGCAAGAGGGAAGAGTAGCTCACAAAGGCATAGTGTTTATGGCCTGGCAAGGATTTTTGCAGCTGATTATAGCATTTTTCGTGTGGTTAATGTCCTTGTCAGCTTTGAGGTTCTGAACCAAATATTAGAGAAGAAAGCGTAAAGCAGGTGCACTGTTTTACCTTGGCAATGATGAGAGAGCAGAAATTATTCAGGATGGCATTTACTCAGATGCTGAAGTTTACCACTGTTTTAGAAGGATCAGAAATAATATGATTCAAAGCAAAAGTAAAGTAACAGTACTACTGGGTAAGTAGTAACATGTTTCAGCATCAGATGCTGTATTTGAATAGGGATCAGTTCAGAGCAAGAATAACCTATTCTGGACCTGTCAGAGAGGCAGTGACAATCAGTAGGTATAGATGGTGCTGTACAAAATGGGGGAAAGGTAAGTACCTATCCCGCGTGACCCAAAGCTGCGAGGAAGCTTCCTGATACTTCGTAACTTCTGTTAATCTATTTACATTGTAAATAAAAAGTAACCATTAAAAAAACTTAATTCTTCCAGAGGGAAAATAGATGCTCTGTAAAGGTTAATATTCAGAATCAAGTCTAAATATGGACTTCTGTTTGTAAATATATTTTGTACAGGGCAAGAATGAGTAACAACAGAAATGTAGAAGCCAATAGAAAACATAATGCTGCAATTTTTCTGGGTTGGGTTTGGTTTTTTTCTTTTTACTTGCTCTAAATAATGGCCGTATGGTAGAATAGCTTTATGGACACTTTTCCTTTGATCAGATGCAAATCCAAGGGCAAAACAGAATCCACTTAAGTAGGATATGCATATATGTCTTACAGGTCACATACTGCAGGGGGTATTTCAGTAAACCTGACCACATGACCCTAGACACTACTTCGATAGCAGAGAGTGTCTAATGCACACTGTTCTTGAGGGTAATTACCAGGAAATGCAGAGGGATCAATCATGCTTGATGCACTGAGCAATTATATTTTATCCCCTGAAAAGTCTTTTACTGTTCAGGGGATGCAAAGTGTATGAATTTTCATTTTAACACATAAATATTATTAGGAAAACAGCAGCATTAACAAAGCAGCCAGGCACAGTGTAAGACCATGAAGCTGCTCGGATGTTAGGGAGATGTTCCCAATAAAATAATCCCATTTTAGAACTAAGGGAGAAGTACTGCCATGGGAATTTGCAAATTGGGAGGAGGTCTTTGAGAAGAACAGTCTCCTACGTGCAGACCCAAACCCTGCAGGGGCAGACGTTGTGCCTCTGTCAGTGTGGCCCCTGAAATGGGAACAGTGAAGAATGGGAAGCCAGGTCCCAGCAAGAAGGTGGGATGTGATGAAAATAAGCTGCAGCTGATGGAAGAGTGATGAATACCAGGTTCTTTGAGAGAATAGAGAACCATAATTTTGTGCTCTGCTATAGGAGTTTGGATATGCTGGCGGGGACTTGGATCTCCTTGTAGGCTTAGCTTCTGGAAGTGGCCCATCATATTGGCAGAGTCGGGTTGCCAGTTTTGCAGCCAGCTCATCTACCAACTGTCAGGGTGCTGGAGGTTTCTGTTCCTCTAAAGCATCTTTCTTGGAACTAGTGCAATGTGTGGCTGTGTTTTCTCTGCTTGCTTTGTTAGCTCTTTCATTAAGCTACCTGTGATAGTAAGGCTTGAAGAGATGATTTCTGTTCTCATTAGTACAATGGTAACGTGGAAGTAGGCAGAGTATCTGGTAGATTTTGGTTGTTTGGTGCAGATGGCCTCCTGCTGTCCACCAAGCCCTCTCACGACTTTTGCAGCTGTCTGTGGTATGCTGTTGATGCTCCCACCAAAACACTGGAGGGCAGAAGAAGAGTTCTGCTCTGCCGAAAAGCGAGGCCATCTGCAGACTTCATACATCCACATTTACCTTAGAAATGGGCCATCAGCTCTGGTTTGGGTGGCTGGGATTTTGTGGCCTGTCCAGATCTCAGGCAGCAATACAAAAACCTGTACTGTCCTCCTTGATCTGGTCATCCACGGGTATTCAGACTAAAAAGAAACTTGAAAGAATAAATTAAAAGTGGCAATAGCTTCTGTTTTGTTTGGCCAATATGATCAGAAAGGTGATGCTGCCCAGAGCTCAGAGCATCGCATGAGCCGATGGCAGGTGGCAGGGGCTTGCTGCTGCTGTCCCGTGGTGAAGGCAGGAAGAGCCAGCACCGATAGCTTTTTGTTTGAAACCCCAGAGTAAGATATGTGATACAGATGGGAAGTTTTGTTAAGCTGAAAGAAGCCTTATCAGGTAGTGGGGTCAGGGATTTGTGTGAGTTTGATTAATCACCCCCCCTGCCATGGGCAGGGACACCTTCCACTAGCCCAGGTTGCTCACAGCCCCGTCCAACCTGGCCTGGAACACTGCCAGGGAGGGGGCAGCCACAGCTGCTCTGGGCAACCTGTGCCAGGGCCTCACCACCCTCACAGGGAAGAATTTCTTCCTTGTATCTAATCTAAATCTACCCTCTTTCAGTTTAAAACCATTACCGCTGGTCCCTACACCCCTGATGCAGAGTCCCTCCCCACCTTTCCTGTAGCCCCTTTCAGCACTGTGAGGCCGCTATAAGGTCTCCCCGGAGCCTTCTCTTCTCTAGGCTGAACACCCCCAACTCTCTCAGCCTGTCCTCACAGGGGAGGTGCTCCAGCCCCTGAGCATCTTCATGGCCTCCTCTGGACCCACTCTAGCAGGTCCATGTCCTTCTTGTGTTGGGGGCCCCAGAGCTGGACACAGCACTGCAGGGGGGGTCTCACAAGAGTGGAATAGAGGGGGAGAATCCCCTCCCTCGCCCTGCTGGCCACACTTCTCTTGGTGCAGCCCAGCACACGGTTGGCTTTCTGGGCTGCAGGAGCACACATTGCTGGCTCACAGTCAGTTTTCCATCCACCAGTACCCCCAGGTCCTTCTCCGTAGGGCTGCTCTCAATCCACTCATGGCCCAGCCTCTATCTGTGCTTGGGATTGCCCCGACCCATGTGCAGGACCTTGCCCTTGGCCTTGCTGAACTCCGTGAGGTTTGCCTGGTCCCACCTCTCCAGCCTGTCCAGGTCCCTCTGGATGGCACATTCCTTCCCTTCAGCATATTGACCGCACCACACAGCTTGGGCTTGTCGGTGAACTTGCTGAGGGTGCACTTGATCCCACTGTCCCTGTCTCCAGCAAAGATGTTAAACTCCACTGGTCTCAACACCAACCCCTGAGGAACACCACACATCACTGGTCTCCAGTTGGACATCAGGTCATTGACTGCAACTCTGAGTGCAACCATCCAGCCAGTTCCTCATTGCAGTTCGTTGGAAATATGTCTGCAAAGCATGCATGTACTAAGAAATTAGGCAAGCACAGAGCCCATGTGAGTACTATTTAATGAAGAGTCATGTCTGGGAGTGCTGTATAAACCATATCACATATGCCACACAGAGTCCAAGACGGTGTTTGCTCTTCACCCCATCAATCCATTAACGTGATTCCACTTGCACCCAAAATGGAAAAGTGGCATTAAAAAAAGCTTGGAAAATAAAGCAGGCAAATAATCAGGCTACAGAGAAGATGCGTCTGGTTTTTTTCAAGTGTATTCACAAGTTAATTCAGGTAGGAAATTATTCTGACAGGTAGAGAGTAAAGTTTACTCCCGTGGGCTATTTGTGCTTTATTTAGGGCTTAAATGACGTGCAAAAGCTCATGAAAGACAGAAAATCCTTCAACATGGAAGACAACCCTCTGGAGGTGAAATACGGCTAATCTAATGCCACCTTCCCTCACAATGTTTGCAATTGCTGCCTGAGAGCGCTACAAGGGATTGGCAGCCCCTGTTAATCCCAGCCTGGGGACTGGGGTCAGAAAGCCAGTGTCTCCAGTACCTCTCTCCACATATAAATGGTCTCTTTTAAACTCACTTGTGCACGCTTTGGGAGTGCCAGGCTCCCAGGGAGGATAAACACCCATTGGAGACACATATGGTTGTTTTTTAAAACTATGCATTACTGTCAACAGGGTTATAAGCAGAGGCAGGCACTCAGCTTAAATTGAGACAGCTCCTGACCACTGGTGGCTGGCAGAGAGTGGTTTTTAACATGTGGTTTTCTCCTCAAATGAGTAGTCTTCTGGTCTTCCTATGGTTAAAACACAGACACAAGCTACACACCTTGCACTTACATTTTAATGTGGAAATACTAATGCAGAGTCTGAGGTAATTACCCAGTTGTTCCTTTTACTGCATGTAATTACAACAAAATACTATGGGGATAGTTTATAGCAACTCAGTGTAAAAATGAGGTAAGTGAAAGCAGTGGTCAGGTTAGGTGATGTTTACATCATGTTAGGTGATGTTTACACTTCCACCCTGAACAGTCTTTTGCAAAGAAATGTACCCATGTCCACCATATGCTAATTGACTTCTAAGAAATTTTTATGGTGAACACTCAGGGCTTGGTTCCAACGTGTTAGGAGGCAGCTCTGCTCCACTGAAGTCAAGTGGGCACCCACCTGAGAGGAGCTGAAAGCTGTCCTCTCCTCCATGAGCTGGGAAGCATTTCCTCCTCCTTTACTCTGCTATGTCTGAGGCCACAGCATTTCTTGCGTTTTAGACCAGCACACGCTGGATGGAATTTATCCCAGGGGTTTTCCTGACGCCAAATTTACACAGTGTTTTGAGCAAGAAAAACATTGCATCTTTTATTGCAAATACTTAATATGTGATAATGTTTAGACTTTTTCCCACCGGGATGGGTGGCCCCGACCTTTTATTTCTGTCTCTGTGTATGTAGACATGGGGTTGCACTGCTTAGCTACGTTTACATTGCTTGGTTATGCTTATAGGGTCTGGCTGCCTTCTGTGTGATTCCTTTTTTTGGTCCAGATCCCCTCTTCCCATGTCTGGGGGGGAAAACAGAAGGGGTTTGCTCTCTGCTGAAATAGCATCCGTACCATCTGTATGTTCTCTATGTGTGTTCATACATACTGATTTATTGCACCAAGGTGAGTTCAGGTGGCTTACCTGATGCTTAGCTGCCATTCCAGGGACTAGGCTTTCTTGCTTCTTATCTCTGTGCTATATCTACTCAATCAGACGTAAAGGGTTTAATGTGATTGTTAGCAGAGGTAATGAAGAGAGTCCCATTGATTAGAACAGGACCTGAAACAGACCCTTCATTTTTCCAGTTGTCACATGGGACACATTTATTATTCTGGCCTTTCTTTCTTTTTTTCATCAGAATTCACCAGACATTTTCTCCATCATTATCTAAGAGTTTTTGGAAGGAAAAGTTGCATTTTAAAAAGAGCCTGCCTTGCTGTGATTTATTCAGCTCACCATTTCCTGGCTCCAGCTGTGCCCTTTTGCTCTAATAGAGTTAAAGAGGTTGAGTTCCCCCAGTGCTAAGTAGAGAGAAAACCTCAAGGTGATCAGGAACTGTGCATGTAATATTCTTAATTGTTCTGTGCATCATTAAAATGTTCATGCATTTCATGCACTCTAGCTGAAAAATGCCCATTCAGCTTTAACAGCTAATTATAAGAGTGACCAGACATTCACATGGCACACACGTGTTTGTTGGATATGACAGATGGAGATGTCTGGGCCTCTGATTCAGTATTTTGTATTTCCTTTATGAAGGGCTATGTTAGCACTGTGCAAATAAACTCCAATTCTGCCACAGGCCCAACTGCTTACAAGGGAAAAAAGAGGGGAGAAAAATGCACCCCGTGTGCACCTGGGCAGCTATGTAGCATGGGCACTAGCTGCAAGCACTGGCCTCTAAAGACTAGCTTTGCTGTAAAAAGGCTGCTTACTCCTTGGAAACAGGAACAGAGGGGAAGATCTTGTGCTGTGTCTCTGGTAGATGTGGCACAGAAAGCGCAGCTCCAGGGAACGCAGAACAAAGGTGGCTGCAAGCCCTCTGTGCCGCGTGACTCTCGACTGTTGCATGGGCCACTGAGGCTCCAGACACACGTTCAGGCAGTCACAGTGTGCTCTGGTTGAAATTAGGGCTCCCCAAGATTCCCAGCTTTGCTGTCCACAGATTTGGAGAAGGCATGAGGAGCTTCATTCCTTCCTCCACCTTCTGCCCTTTGCATCAGGGGCGCAGCCACCACAGGGTCCATGTCAGGTAGCATCAGTCTGGTATGAGGGTGGCGGACTGCTGGGCAGAACCTCACCCTGAGCAAGAGTGGCCCCCCAGGTTTTACCTACATAGCAACGAGCTGAGTAGTAACACTAGAAACTCATTGCCAACTGATCTGGGAAATGCAGGGCATTACCTGATTTTCTGTATTAACATAGATTTTGCAACCCATTTAACAGAATTTAAAAAAATGTTTTCCCTTTAATGATATCTGTGCGTTTTCTCTAAAAGGTATTTTATTGTAATGGAACAAAAACTTAGTCAGCTGGAACAGATATTTTCAAACAACTGTGTCTAAAAAAAGAAACTTCTTCCTGAGGGAGGAAGAAGATGTGGCTGGCTCCCCTACCTCTTCGTCATCATAAGAGCTGAAGTCTTGTCCACAGGGTCCTAGGTGTAACCAAATCCTCTGAATCTCCAGGAGTCAGGAACTTTTAGAGATTATGCAAAAATATATACTTGTCCTATATGTGGACAGATATCGCACACCCAGCTGACATTAAGATGTTTAAATTATGTTACCAAAAAATGCCCCTTGATTTCATTGGGAATTTATGCAAGTAGAGACTGAGTTGTGCATAGTATGGAGCCCAGCCATTGCCTGACCTGCAGAAAAGGGGTGATATAGTTGTAGACATAGTTCTGGAAGTAGCTTCAAGGGATCATCTCATCCATTCTTCTCAAGTCTGATGAGAACAACTATAGTTAGACCGTCCTTTGCTGAGATTTGCATGGACCGGTCTCAGAAACCTCTTCTGAGCACACCAGCCTCATTCTGGTGCAGCCTGTTCCAGCACATGGTAATTCTTAGAAGTTGGGAAAAAAACCCTTTCCTAATATCTAACTTAAATCTCCTTTGCTGTGAATTATATGAATTATTTCTTGTCTCAGAAATAGTGGATGTGGAGAACAATTGATTATCCTTCTTTTTATAGCAGCCTTTTTAAGATTCCTTTTTATATCAAATGACTAGTCTCTTTTCAGTCTTCTTTTACAAGTAAAAAATTTCCATTCCCCTAAATCTGCCACAGAAGTTGTGTTTTCTGAATCATGTCATCCTTGCAGCTCTGCCTTGGACCGTGCAAAGGTGGCTGCCGTTTCTTAAATGCTCTGCTGGAGCATTTCTCTACATGAAACCAGAGCAGCATCAAGCAGAGCGGGATAAGATTGTCTTATAAACATGTCAGATGGGGAGAGGGGGGGCAGTGAGGGGGTGGGGAATAATAGGCATCAGACTAGCCAAAATATTGAATTATTTTTTTCTGAGAATAAAATCAGGAGTGAAGTTTCTTCTCCATTACACATTTTTTCTGCTAGTTGTCCTGTTTTGACCTTTCCTGTCCCCAGAAGGTATGTACTGACAACTTCTATTGTATTAAAACAATCTGGTCCTAGTTAATCAATGAGCAAGGCTCTCGATCTCTACTAAGGCGACATGTCTGCATTTTCTCCTCCAAATCATTCATGCTTTTTACATGTTGATGTTCAGCCACTCCATTAATAAAACCTCTGAGAAAATTACTTACTCACTCTGTCAAAGGATAGCATCTTGTATGTTCCAGTATCTTGGAGGTCTGAGTTTCCCCTCAATAATTGTTCTTACTCAGGCCTGGATTTCAATTTAAAAAAGCATTAACCCGGTATTTACTCAGCATTGGCAGCAATAGACCATTCATAGGATTTTATGTCCTGAGGGTAAATAGCTCTTTCCCTTCATTGTTCATTACAAACATACAGTTTGCACCCTTTGTCTATTCCCCTTAAAAAACCCCAAAACGTTTACTATATTGCCCACTAGTGAACATTTCATTATTTATTGTTTAATTGCTGTTTCATACTTGGCATAAAAGATGTAAAATAGGATGTGACTATTAGAGGAATAATTATTAGTGGTGAAGAGGAGAAAAAGACCCAAAAACATCAGTGGTTGTGGAAATGCTATTTCTCACTCGGTGGCGTTCGGTATCATTAGCCATGATAGCGAACCCTCTCAGCTGGCATGGTGAACCCTCGCACCATGAAGCACTTGTAATCGTTCCTCTGTGGCGCTGCGCCACGGAGAGATACCATTTTCTAACTCATTTCTATTGTTTTGAAATGAGATCTACAGTCTGCGGACGCGACCTCTTGAAAGGAGCTCCATGCTTGATCATCCTCGTCGTATTTAACTGGGGTTTATAGTGTCCACTTGAGTCTACTGACACAGTGGGTGAGGAAATAGAGAATTAATCTTCTATCACATTCCCTTCTGTAGAGAAATTTCCTAATTAAACATAGCAGAAAATTACTTTTAAAGTAGCAGGAGGAGGAAAAAAAAATCTTTCTTCTATTGTGGGCATGGGCAATATTAATTGAAAAATTGTAATTTATTCATTTAAAGCTTCTAACTGCACCTCATGTCCGCAGTGATTTCCCTAATATGGAACTAGCTGTGCCCCCAACAAGGACTTCTGTTAGGAAAATAGAAGAACGTACTATAATTACTGTTTTGCTTCTGGTTGGTTTGCTTTGGCTTTTCTGTTCATATTTATCTGTGTTTCCAAAGTTGAGAAAAATCCCTTGATAATTGCCTCTTCTCTAAGATCTTCTCACTGCGGCGTTTGTCACACACACTGAGAATTTTCTATTTGAATATTCTGGTCTATTAGCTGCTAAGAGAACAGATAAGATAACGAGAAATGAAAGTCCCCTTTTTAAGCATTTTTGTTTTAAAATGACAACTTTAAATGTATTTCTCTATTTAGAAAGAAAAATCTGAGTGGATGGCATGATGGGTAATGATATGTAAATGACCATTCATGCATGAAAATCAGGGCCACAGTTGAATGTATTAAGCAATGACTGATATAATCATTATTTTGGATTTTGCATCTGAAGAGGGGGGATTGCAGATATCAAGTGAATTGCATATTTAAAGAAAACATTCATGTGTGTGTGGAATAAAGAATGTTTTCGACATTTTTGCGTTAAGTATCCTAGTGTTATGCTGTTTGGACTTAAATAAGGTCAATATGTTGGGTTTATGCTTTTCATATTATCTCTGGCTCTCACTTTGGCAGATCCTCCCTTTCCCTGTTTGTGCAGCATGCCACCGGAGTGCCAAGTTTGTAATGTCAACTCTTTTCAGCTCCCTGTAATGCTTTTATCTACAGAAAGCTGCCTACTGCTCACATGGGGGGATAGCTCAGGGAAAGCCAGTCACTGACATTTAAAAAAAATATGTAAAAATTCATCATCGCCGCGATCCCTTTGTTGCGCTCACACTTACACGCGCTTCCTGCGCTAGCAGGGTGGAGAGGGAAAGCGAATACTGTGGGTCTGGTGGAGGTTGAGCCGGCAGCCCCCATCACGGCTTGACACCGGTCCCTGTCTCCACATGTCACAGCTGTGACCAGGGTGATCACTTAACTGCAGTTTCTCTTTCAAGGGTCGGCGCGGCTGCTGTGGGATTTGAGGCCGTGGCGCTGGGGTCGCAGGTGAGGAAGGCGAGGGGCAACACGCAGGCACTGACACTTCGTATAGCACCTCCTCCATCCCCCAGCCCACGCGCTGGCGGTGCTTCTGCTGTTGATGTTACAGAGGGGGAAGCAGGACCTTAACATGGGCTCGGAGTGCAGCTGCTATTCAATCACGTCTGTAAATTTATAAAATGTGTATATGTGAGTATACGCATATTCCGAGTAGTGCTGGCTAAGTGTAAGCTGCAGATGCTTTGTTGTGGTGACCAGGGGTGGCAGGCAGCGAGAAGGCTGTCTGAAACTGACCCAAAAAAATGAGGAAAGTGTCTCTGGGGATTATTGTCTGGGAGGTGACAGTATAACTCACTTCTTCGCTTCCTAGCCAGAGCTCTGCGGCTGTTCTGCTTTTAAAGCGCCACTTTTACAAGAATAGTCAAGACAGAAATAAGGAAAGGTCGTGTATTGGTAGATACTTGAGACAGTGATGTTTTCTTGTCTCATCTCATTTGGTGTTATAAACTTTAAAGAAAAAAGAAAATTCCATTTTGGAATAGGAGAAAAATAAGCTTCTGTTATACAATAGCTATGTTAATGAATTTCTTCTATCAAAAGCAGAAAATAGCTGTGTTACTAAATATAATTAATGCATCTCGAGTTTGTAGAACATTATGCTAAATGTCCATGATACATTCTCTGTCCCCTTCGGCAGTAGCATATGATCAATTTTGCTACTCTGTCCTTACCTAATTATTGCTGTCGCTAATGAAGGGAAGTAGAGAAAAACATGTCTTAGTAGGTTAATAAGCCATCCAGAAAATTATATTAGCATGATCAATTCTTAATGATTATGGTTTCTCATAATGTGAGATCACCTGAAAGGTGTTTTTGGTAGGAGATGGGAGGGGAAGTAGATACCATTTCTGAGCCATTCTTCCAGGTGTGCTCAGTTGGTTTTTGGAGAGAAAAGCAGTTAAACTTTGGCTCAGGAGTTTTGACTGCTCTTGCAAACATTGATTTACTTAGTGGAGCTGGTTTATTTTGTCGTATAAGCATCTGGAAGGGTAGCAAGTATGGGAGATTTTCTATGTTCCCTGCTTCCACAAATATTTGTGGCATTGTCTTTCACCTGGGCTGATGGTGTGCGTGTTCTGTGTTGCTTTTGTGAATAAGTTTCTGTGAGTAAGCTGGCAGTCTCAAATTAGTCTGAGCAGCTTCCAACTGGCATTTCCCCCCTTCTTCTCTCCATGATGATGCACCTTCATTTGCAATCTAGTATCTGGTTTAGCATCTGTCAGGATTTCTTTCATTTGTTTGGTTTTTTGTCTCGTTGATGCATCTTTAAGTACCTGTGTATGCCAGTTCTGCAGCATACTCAGGGCATGTTTATTTAGGTGAAAGCATGTCCAAGGCATTAAAATGAATAGCCGACAGGAATGATCCTCAAACATCAGACTCTTTTTGTTTTATTTATTTAAAGATTTTCCCCAAATTAAACTGAATCGCGATCCTCCCTTTTAATTTGTTAATTACACTTCTGCAATGGTAATGCAATCAGTGAATATAGCTAAAGTGTTTGTGTGTGGGAATCAATATTAATGAGAAAGAGCATATTTGCAAAGTGTGATACTTATCAGCTATTTGCTTTGCATCCGTCTGCTGGTGTAAGGCTGCTCTAAACCGGACCCACCTGAGTGCTGCAAAGAAGAGCAGTTGCAGGAGGAGAAGGGGGAGAGTCCTCCAGGTCATTCACTCCTTATAGTCCCTTATATACTTTCCATACTCGGAGGAAGGTATGGAGCAGAGCACACTGCCGTTCGGGCAGGAGAGGCCCGTGTTTCAGGCAGTGCAGCCCCAAGAGCTCAGTCTCAGCAGCTGTGGCACCTTGGCCAAAGCAGAAAGTCAGGGCTTTTGCAGCCTGCCTGCCATGAATGACTTCGCAGGTGACAAAACTCTGAGCGAGCTCATAAAGGTTAATCACGACTAAGTGAGAATGAAATCTGGCATTTTCCTGCTGGGCTTCCAATTTTCTGTATATGAAGTGTATTGAAGCTAAGTGAGATTAAATGTTTAAACCTTTCATGCCATATGGCTCCCCCTATATCATAAACACATCTGTAAAATTATACTCAGAAGGGCAACATCGCTCTGGTATAAATGGATTCAAATCCATGCTTCTCCGCTGCTCATATCAAGGCTGAGTTTGATGTGTCACACTCAACCTGTTTGTCCTATTAGTGGAGGTCTGGGAGGTTTTTCCCTACGCAGTTATGTAAATTCAGGGTGACAGCACAAAAACAGATCCTCAGTTTATCCACAGACCTGGCCCATGGAGGCTTCTTCTCCTAAATCTTTGCCGCCCTTCCAGAAGTGGCTGTGCTACTCAGAAACTCCCTTGCAGAATCACAGAACCAACTAGGTTGGAAAGGACCTTGAAGATCATCCAGTCCAACCATTAACCTAACATTGACAGTTCCCAACTACACCAGATCCCTCAGCGCTATGTCAGCCCGACTCTAAAACCCCTCCAGGGATGGGGACTCCACCACCTCCCTGGGCAGCACATTCCAACGCCTAACAGCCCGTTCTGGAAAGAAATACTTCCTGACATCTAATCTAAACCTTCCCTGGCACAACTTGAGGCCATTCCCTCTTGTCCTATCGCTTATTACTTGGTTAAAGAGACTCATCCCCAGCTCTCTGCAACCTCCTTTCAGGTAGCTGTAGAGGGCGATGACGTCTCCCCTCAGCCTCCTCTTCTCCAGACTAAACCCCCCCAGTTCCCTCAGCCGCTCCCCGTACGACCTGTGCTCCAGACCCTGCACCAGCTTCGTTGCCCTTCTCTGGACACGCTCGAGTCATTCAATGTCCTTTTTGTAGTGAGGGGCCCAAAACTGAACACAGGAATCGAGGGGCGGCCTCACCAGTGCCGAGTACAGGGGTGAGATCCCTTCCCTGTCCCTGCTGGCCACGCTAGTGCTGACACAAGCCAGGATGCCATTGGCCTTCTTGGCCACCTGGGCACACTGCTGGCTCCTGTTCAGCCGGCTGTCAATCACCCCCCAGGTCCCTCTCTGACTGGCAGCTCTCCAGCCACTCCTCCCCAAGCCTGTAGCGCTGCTGGGGGTTGTTGTGGCCCAAGGGCAGCCCCTGGCATTTGCCCTTATTGAAACTCCCCCAGTTGGGCTCAGCCCATGGCTCCAGCCTGTCCAGGTCTCTCTGCAGAGCCTCCCTGCCCTCGAGCAGATCAACACTCCCACCCAACTGGGTGTCATCTGCAAACTGACTGAGGGTGCACTCGATCCCCTCCTCTAGATCATCAATAAAGATGTTAAACAGGAGTGGCCCCAAAACCGAGCCCTGGGGGACACCACTCGTGACCAGCCACCAACTGGATTTAACTCCATTCACCACAGCTCTCTGGGCCCGGCCATCCAGACAGTTTTTTTACCCAGCAAAGCGTGTGCCCATCCAAGCAGCCAGTTTTGCCAGGAGAATGCTGTGGGAAACAGTGTCAAAGGCCTTACTGAAGTCAAGGTAAACAAGCCTTTCCCTCATGCAGTAAGTAGGTTGCCCTGTCGTAGAAGGAGATCAAGTCTGTCAAGCTAGACCTGCCTTCATAAACCCATACTGACTGGGTTTATGACTTGCCTTTCTGCTTAGGCTATCAGCAGTGCTGCCGGTATTTGTCATGGGTGTTGTTCTGTGGACATGACTGTTCCACTGCATAAAACATAAACCAAGGAGTACAATAAGCCAGTAATGGTGCTGCTCGCACAGTGCAACCCGCCCACTAATAATGGAAATAAAAAGGAAAAACATGGTTCAACTGATTTTTTCCTATTTGTCCTAAAAGGTCATCTTACTGCTAAACATTGTCATGCGATTAACTGATGTGGTATGTTTTCATGCTTGTTGAAGATTAGGGTTATGTAAAAGATAGGATCTATGTTGCATAAATATTTTATCTCCTCCTGCAGAACTTAGAAACTTTGCAGTTGCCCTCATCTTGGCTTCTAGCAAGTTCCTTAGGTGCCTGCACTCCTGTGCACTCTTGAGCTACAGCAGGGGCCAAAGGACTGCCTAGCTACAGGCTTGGGAAGGCAGAAATATCTTTACACGTGTCAGGAGGCATATTTTTACAACCAGCTCTGAGCTGTTTGTTGGTTGGTTTTTTTCTTTAAATGGAAGTTCTCACTTAGGGAGAAAGGAGCAAACACAGGGATGAGCTGGCTGTACAAGTTTAGAGGATTAGCTCAGTGGTGACAACTGCAGATCAAGGAGTGCTACTGCAGAAATATTAAATTCTTCTGGGGCAGGAGCTGTGAAGGGGATGTGGGGATCAACCGTTGCATACAGGCCAGCCACTGAGCTGGTGGAGCGATAGGCAGATAAGGAGCCATCTATCATGACTCCCAACCCCAAGGGTACAGCCTGGCTGAACATGGGTTTTGACTGCCAGTTTTGGCACCTGACTGAACTGCCTCTTTCTGAGACCCCATTACAGAGCATGGGCTTGGCACACGTGTCATCTTGACTCCGGAGCAGCTAGAGCTCTCAATTACGTGTGTGTAACCTGCATTACCACCACAGAAATAAACAGAAAGGAGTGTAACGTGGAAATAAAACGGAGTGCAAGAAGAAAACTGTACTCCTCTCATTGAATTCAGTGAAAGGTAGACCCAAGTAATTTTTACAGTAGAGTCACTTTACACCACCCTGATTATGTAAATGGGACATAAAGTAAATTGGACTTTCACTCGCTCTGACACTCCCTTTCATCGCCAGAGTGATTTACAGAAGCCTTAGTGTAAATTAGAACCAGGACCAGCGTCTGCGGTCCGCATTTTAGGATTTAAAACCAGTCATTTCCCAAGATAATTGTGGTGCAGTCAAGACTAAGAGCAGCTTCCTAAAATTGGTTAATACCCAGATTTGGGTTTTTTCAGTGGCTTAAATGGAGTGGCATATTATCTCCTCTATAGTCTGCCTAAAAGATAAATTTGATGTCTGTGAGCAAAGACATGAAATTGCTATAGGCTTCCACTCTTATAGCCTGCCACCTATTTGATTTATGTGATAAGTGATCTCAGATGACCCTCCAAGGCACTGAACCATTAGAGAGTTATGTTGCACAGCGATAAGAAATCTTCAGAGATACCTAAATCTTCTTTTACCACTGGGAGTTTCATCTGTTCTGGAATAAAGAACATTTTTATGTATGATGTTGCTATCTTGCTAGCCATACTAATATTCAAAAGGATACACAGACTTAAATCAATAGCAAAGTGACAAAGGCCTTAAAACTGACGTAGTCACCAAGTGGGTGCTAGATAGCTCTTTTAGGTTTTATCTTTGTTCCCTTCATTCTGTTTCTTGAAAGATGAGTAACTGTAAGGGTTCACATTCAAGTCTTCTGTTTATCTTTCCACCAGGTAGGAAGCTGGCAAAAGCACCCTTTCAGTGCGGAAAGCCCTGGGAAGTCACATCACCCGTTTGGGACTTCCTTACTGTAGGCTTTGTGAAACCATGAGTTGGATCCTTCTTTATTTTTTTCACTGAATTTCTGAATTCGGTGATCCAGGTTCCTCTCTGCCTAGAATGAATAAAAGTGCTTAGGACCTCAGGTGGGATGTTAATTCTTGACAGAGGTCAGGGAAAGCATATACAGGTAATTTCTGTGGTTTATGTCCAGCTGTAGCATCTTCCCCTGCAGAGGAAGGCACTGCTGACTCATAGTGCTCCAACTGAACCTGTATCTAATGCAGTATTTGCTTGTTATAATTTGTTGTAAGTGTGATGTTATAGCATGTATATAGTCCATATGTTCCATCCGTCAGATTATCTTTGCATCATGTTTAGTGCATCAAGTATAAGGTATCCAGCAGCATGCTCCTGTTCCAGGCAGTATGGGATGCAACTTCTGCCCGGATACACAAGAGGAAGAGGAGGGGCCAGAACCAGCCCCTGCTTTTCAGCAGAGCCCAAAGAAGCCAGGGCTCTTGGCAGGCCACAGAGAGAGGGTGTTTGGCAGGCCACAGAAGGGATGAAGAGGGTTTCGAGCCTGGCCTTCTCCACTCCCTTCTGGCACATAGGACCAGCAGGCCAAAAGCAACTGACACTTGACTCCTCCTGAGTAACCTTTGAGGGCTGTTTTTTTGACAGTAAGGAAAAGCATTATGATATTGGGTGCTTTCCTGGACTGCAGCTTCCCATCTCCCCTGACACATTGCTGGGGTTCAGTGATCCATGTGGCCAGGCGAGCCAGTCTGAGGGAGGAATCAGACATCATCTTTTTCTATTTATCCTTGATCCTGAAAAATCTTCTTGTCCTTGCAGTTAGGACTACAGTAATCTCCTTCCAGGTCCTTTAATAACGACCTTGGTTGGTGACCCGTCGCATTGTATCAGTCCAGCTGTGGGCATGTCCACTTGGTTGTTTTGTTTGCACTGTTGGGCATATCAAAATACATAACAGCAGGGACTAATGCCACAAAAGCTTTGGCAGCGTCGCAGACATGTTTTTACAACAAGCTATATCTATTCCTTGAAAATTCTACTGCAAGGAAGTGATTTCTCTTCAAAATTAAATTAATGCCAAGGCAGAGATGAATAGTCCCCACGTGCTATTTGGCTTTTTATTCAAAGCTGTTTATGAGGGGAAGCTCTTGGCAAAATTAAATGAGCCTCCTCTTCCTCAAGCTGGCAAATACTGTCAATGCTGGTCATCATACACCTTCATAAATTTGCAATGTTGGCATCCCACACACACCAGGCAAACATCAAATTTTGTAGGGGGACTTCACAAGGGTGCAATAATCACAGCTGTTTCATGTCAGCATTCAGAAAGCTTACAATAGGGTTTTATTCAATGAGCCATTCCTTTTCAAATGCCATTAGAGATATTTGCTAGGAGAAACTGGCCTCAACTAATCGTATTTAATTTTTTATCAAATGCACTGTGGGAGCAGCAAGGATATGCATGAGACAGAAACAAGCAAATGGTGTTTATTTAGAATAAATAAACTTTGAGTAAGAGTTGAATCTGTTCCCTCCTGGCCGCACTTGTACTAACAAAGGCAAATCCCCACAGAGGTCTGTAGGGGGTCGTGTCCTGACTTCTGAGCTGGATGGTCTTGAAGACCTCCAGTTGCACCAGCTGTAAGGAGAGAACGGCAGTCAGATAGATGCAGAGGAGCAGCGCTGTTCCTGTGAAACCATTCCTGTCCCATCCACTTTTAGCCACGCTAAATGAGGTTCAGAGGGTGTGAAGGCTACCTGTCTCACCAGGGGAGGCCTCCAAGCCCCCGGACTGTATGACAGCTGGAGAGGGCTGGTTTCTAAGATGCTGGAGCTGTGCAATGTGAGAGGCATGTGGCTTGGCATGGATGGGCCCACGCCTCTCCCCACAGCAGCAGCACCTCATCTGCAGGGCTACCAGAGCTGCCCTGTACTGGGCCTTATGTTAGGGTGACTGCAGCGAAAAACTGGGGGTGCTGGGGAAAGGAAAGAAGCCAAAAGAGAATGGGAAGGCAGGCATGACAGAAAACAAGACAGGAAGTAAAAAAATAAAGAGGTGACTAGAGGTAGCAGCAGTACTCAGCGATAATGTGAAGCAATTTTTGTACTGGTTGTTTAATGAACTCAGGGCACTTCCCAGACACTGTTTTCTTGCACTGATTAGACTGTATTGAGGGCAGAATCTGAGCCTTCAGCGCAAGATGTGGGTGAGCTCAGCGCAGGGCCTTGCACAAGAGTGAGCTATTTCAGAAGTGCTTTTTTCCTGTCTGACATAAACTCAGCATTGCACAGGACCAAAAAATCATGCCTCAACCCTACAAAAATAATTATTTTTTAAAATTATAAACTTGATAGTTTATGGTATTTATTATATTCCCAAGCTTTTTCTCCACAACCCTAAAGCTTAGAAACTGGAATCCATATACCTTCAGATAATCCACAGGCTGTGATTTTAAGAAAAAATATAACCTGAGAGTCACAGGAGAAGTATGAGAGTTGGAAAACACTGCAAACTGAGTATTATTGGCATCGAAGCAGTGCCAGGCTGTGTCTACATGGACTTTAGTGAGAAGATAAGAGCACATTTTACCAGCAATCTGAGCTGGCTGGATACATCTAGTTCCTCCCCCAAAACCCTGGTATGTATTTGCGTCATGTTGAACTCGCCCCACTAACCTTTTCCAGCATATGGCTGAGAATGGCAACGTGGAGGTACCCAGGACGGGGCCTGAAGTGATATAAACGCTGGGAAGGGTGCTCTAGTTTCCACCCACGGAAAGGCGCAGTCCTGGCACTGTTTAAACAACCTGCCCATCAATAGCAGAGATGTGCTTTCAAGGACTGACCCTTGGTGGTATGGAGAAACGCCCCTTGGCATGGAGGAGTCAGGTCTCCTTGAGAAGATCTGAGTCAGGTAGAGCTGGGTAGAGACACTGTTTTCTTGCACAGTAATTTCCCCAGTGCGTTTGTGTGTGTGCGAGAGCACAAATTTGTATTTATTGAGATGGAACCGAACGGCAGGAGTAAAGCAGCACAAGGCATGTCAGAGTTTGGATTTATTACCGATATGGTAGGCCATTTTCTTTTCATTTGGACCATAATGCCATTCTAAGCCTCTGCCAGACTTGGAGAACAGTCATTCATGGGTCGACCCCCTGCTTTGCACCCTTAATTTTTCTCACTTCGCAGGTTTTGACTGAGCTAATGCTTTCAGGAAAAAAGACTTATTGATTAGGGTGAAGTCCTTTTCAGGATCTCAGGCTTCTCCTGGTCGAGTTTGTGAGGTGTTTTTAGCCATTTGGTAAAGGTGCAGGTAGTGTTTACTCTAACATATTTAGTAAATTCTGCTGGCTTCTCTGCTGTGGTTTTTCAGAGCTTTCTCACTCCATCCATCCACTCATCTTGTCACCTACCCAGATCACTCCTGTTAGGACTGAAGCATGTGGTGAGGTCATCTCTGCTGCTCTGAATAGCGTTTTTCTCCACATTTTAATTTGCACATTGTCTTTCATTCCAAAATACAAAAATGGCCATCAACCTTCATCTCCACATGATTTTTGTTATTACCTAGATTTTATAGCTAAAAACAAGGGGATATCCTGTTAGGATGAGTTAGAGCAAGGTTTGTTTGAAGTTCTTCTTTCAACAACAGCAAAGATGTCCCACCATTAGGAGTCAAGTCAGAATCAGCACACATGTGATCACATCAATCAAAGATAGACTACATAATCCAAAAACAAATCATAACAGTTCATTATAGCCATATTTCTGTATGTTCAAGTGCATGGTGATGATAATGTTTTATACTGTTTCTTTGTTGTGTTCTCCAGTATAACGAAAACATATTGAATAAGGATTATTATAGTATTGTTAGCAGTCCTACAGAGCCACATGAAAACTGAACCAACACTCTCGAGTTTGCCCTGTTGCCTCCAGAGACATGTTAACAAAGAGAGATTGAGAGATTTAACCAATGTCGCTACCTAATTGTCTCTCTCCCTCATGGCTCACCAGCTACTCCTTCCACATCCATTTACTCCTCACAGTATAGTCCATCAGGCAAGTTACATGCATATCCCTCGTGTCACTTAGGAAATAGGTGATGGTTTGTATATCAGATTGAGGCTGTGAACTGCTGTGCATATTCCTATCCATCCCATTGGAGCTGTTTTTCTGGAAACTGGAAACAGTTTATTTCCATCCTGCCTTTGACACTTGTCGAGAAGACACTGAGTGAAGGTGATGCAGAAGCTTGAGCACGGAGATTTTGGCATCCATTTGTTAAACCAGCTAAACCACCAATCATCAACACCTAGTAGAGCATGAGTCTGGGAAGCTGTGTGGATGCAGTCATAGCATGATTTTTTGTAGCTCCTACAGAAGGCTCCTGTCTCAAAGTGTAAAGAGAAAGTAGTGGTGTGTATGTCAGGGGGACAGCTTGGGGCTTTTAGTGTTCTGATATTACCGGAGATAAGCACAGAGTCAGACCAGTCCACTGATGATACTTTAAGTTGCAGGGGGTTTTTTTTAGATATGGAAACAAAGTAAAATATCTCAAAAATTATTTCTTTCTTATGGGGCTTGCAAGCAATACAGATATTCCTGAAATCGTGACTATTTGATCTGAGTGCAGTGAGAACACCAGAAAAGGACCAAATGATTAAAACAGGAGCTGTTGTGGTTACCACAGTCCATTGACTCTGTAAATTGTGTGTAGTGCTTTCCCAGCTAAAGAATTTATATTGCTTAGGAGATTGAGATAGTCTCTGAAGTGACTTTCAGATAATGTTAGTGACCTTCTAACCCGTGTTAGCACATTTCCTTGAACTCTGGAAGTTGCTAATCTCGCTAATACAAATAGGAACTTGCAGTTTAACATTTCTCAGTTGTGTGAGTAATAAGGAGTGGGCTTCAGCGATTAGCTTCCCTGGAGCCCTGCAACATTCCTACAGGATCTTGGTGTTAAACCTAAGTCATTGCTAACATGAGAACTATGTAACATGCACGAGAAAAAGAGAATCATACTCCTTTTATTTTTGGACGAGGAATCTGGAAACTAGATTATCTTTGCTTTTTTTTTTTTAGTTGAAATATGAAAGCAAGTGCAAATCAGCAAGTGCAGTGAGGGGAAAAAACTGAAAAAGAGTCACCTTAGAAAATGAGCATCCACTAGTCCTCAAGCTATAAAGCAGCAGGAAATATCAGGAAAGTAACTCTTTCTAAGATGTCCATATTTATCGAAGCACTTGTCTGCACAGCATGGAGGAAACAAGCCCCTGTGTGTGTCAGTCCTGGGTGTGGGTGCCCATACCAGTGTGTATGTTTGCACAGGGAGAGAAAACACGCCTTAAGGAAATGTAAAGAATAATATTATCTGTGGTTAGTGACAATAGAAAAAAAAAAAAACCAAAAAGAAGAGAGGTAAACAGCTGTCTTTTTTAATCAAGATTGCTTCAGGCTTGGACATTTAATGACAGCATGCACATTGACTATGGAATGGTGGATGCAGAGTTTCTTCAGAAAAACATGAAGGAGTGACCTATTATTTTCTAGCAGAAATTAAGAACTTCATTGTGCCTTAGAGTACATGTTCCTCTCCAAATCAGTTATTTCTTTTCAACATAAGCAATCTTTCAATGCCTTCCTTTAGTGACTGAAGTAGCTATTTTACTCAGCTTGTGGTGTGGAACCATGTGAAGTCCCTGGTCAAACCACACCTGCTGGACAGTTATAAATAGAAACATTACAGGGAGGAAAAAAAATAGGGCGTATGTCTTTAATTAAAATGAAATACAAGGGAAGTGATTTGCAGAACAAAGTAAGTTATAGCTCTTTTCCGTACAGAATAAATTCTCACTCTCCTGAACTGGAGCAATTGTCATATTCCTGGGAGATAAGGAGCACTTGGCTGTCATAAGAAGTCTTCTGCCCATCGGTCCTGTTGTCCTTTGTATAGTCATTTGTTACATATCCTGTATAATATTAACCACTGGAAATTCCCAACCAAGATTGGCTGTCAAAGTTATCTCCTCGGTAAAAGAGATTTCTGTATTTAAAATGTAAATGAAACTTAGTGAAGAACTCGGGCCTGGATGCAGCAGCAGAGAAGTGGGAAGGAGCTGTACAGCAGCATGGGCCTCACTGTGATGTTGGGTCAGGATCACACACGTGGCACGTGGAGATGCTGATGGTGTGAGAACATGGCACTTGAATACCTTGTCCACCTTTGAACATTGGCTCTTAAAAATGGTGAGCCTAGAGTTCCACAGTCATTTAAGGAAACAGAAAAACCACAGCTCAGACCCTCCCTACAAAACTCGTCAATGAATTAGAACAAAA
This sequence comes from Athene noctua, assembly GCF_965140245.1. Taxonomy (NCBI): domain Eukaryota; kingdom Metazoa; phylum Chordata; class Aves; order Strigiformes; family Strigidae; genus Athene; species Athene noctua. Next base: position 36,160,618 of record NC_134043.1, on the reverse strand, counting down.
ATCCAGTGTATGCTTTCTGAGTTTCCCCTTTGGTTTTTTTGTACTTGAATTTTATAGATATAAAGGTGAGCAAACTTCTACAAAGAGGGGAAAAAACCTCTTTTTTCCTTTTAGGATCATCTGAATGCTCATTATAGGTGTATTTTTTTCAATTTAATATAGTCTAAATTCAAGCACAGCTGATAAAAAATTGCTGCAGCATAGCTCATACCTAAACCTACCAACACTTTCTTTGACTATATTAAACCTTAGGAAAAAATTTCTGAGACAAACTATCTACCTTAGGTATTTCTATGGTCTGTATCACTGTAGTATCTAGGCATATCGTGATCTTTTAATATACTTGTTTCTATATTCTCTGTTGGCAGAAAGTGGTATTATTCCCATTTACACGGTGGGAAACATGGCAGAGGTTAAATAACTTACGAAGAAGAAAGCGAGTTTGTTGTAAAACAGTCATTGGGGTCACGCTTGCTTTTCTAGGGGCAAAAGCCCTTTCTCCTCCAACAGCTTTGTGAAAGCTTAGGACTCTTTTCCTTTCTCAAGTAAATAACAAAAGCAGCCTATTCAAAGTCAGAGCACTCCAACCCGAAAGCCTCTGGTAACAACCCAGTTGATGGGTAGCGCCTGGGCTAACAGTCTCATGCAGTGGATGTACAACATCAGGCAGGTGATTTGTCCCATCAATGTCACCAGGACTAGCAACACACTTCACAATGTCCACCAGCTTTTGTAGGCTGGACCCAAATGTGCAGTAAGCCTACACCACAGTGCTGACTCCAACTGAAAGAGAGAAACGAAAGGATGACACTGCAGAGGCTGTTTATGCAGATAGCAACATCAGTCAAAGTTGATTGATACTTAAAAGTCTGGGTTGGTTTAATTATTCTGTAACTGGCAGAAGGATATCTCTGCATACAGTGTCTTTCTAGAAAGCAGCACCTATCAAAAGATATCAAAAGGTGCTTATACACTTTAATACAAATGTAGATAATGTTTCTTTTGGATCTTTTAACAAACCCTCTTCTTGGTGCCTACTTTAGAGGTCTCTTTCTTTCTTTCAGTACTCAGCCATCAATACTTTTTCACAGTCCTCTTACCCATATTTCTGTTTTCCCTTTAGTCCCTTCATGGTTTTGACTTAAGGGCCAGGTACAAACCTCACATAATTGCAAACACTGGTGTTGAATTTCCTGGGTTTCACATTTAACCTACGCTGGAGATCGTCCCCTTATCTGGACAGCACTAAATCTTTCCTGCCAGAGATAACTAGTCCTTGGGGCTCATAGCTGTACTTCTGAAGAGAAAAATGTTTTGCCTTTGGAATGGACTAGATTGCACCACACAGCAAGTAATTTCAAAACATTTTCAAGGAAAGCATCCCTTTGGGTCCATCTCAGGACCTTCACCAGTAAAGGACACAAGGCAACATGTGATGCTATCAATACACCTCTGTTATTTTCCCAGGGAACAAAGCAGTGAGGCTCAGTGGTGACACAACTTTCCAGGGCTGCAGCTTGAAAGGGTTATTGTCTAAGTGAAAAAGGAAGAGTCTTTCACCAGTTTCCCTTTTAAGTCCATAATTCAGGGAATTTATCAGAGACAAACATGGAAATGTCTGTGTTGGCCCCATACAAAAACAGTCAGTTGGCCAGGCATCAGCTCTGTGAGCAGCACATTAAGCTGACACAATGAATAGATTTTTCTAGAGCGAGAGAAGTGCTTTGCTACAGTGCTGTCTTTACTAATGTATATTCTTCTGCTTTCCATCAAACAGTCAATGAAGGCTCAGGTGAAACCAATCAAAAAGAGACATCGACCTGTGACATTTGCCAGTTTGGGGCAGAGTGTGACGAAGATGCAGAGGATGTTTGGTACAGTACTTTGGTCTACTCTTCTATTATAATGAATGTTGTATTATTTAAAGGTATTGTGATTTAGAAAGCATTACAAATATTAAATATTCCATTTTCTTCACCCAGAGATATTCATCTCACAGTAATTGGGTGGTTATTACTCTGAAAAAATGTATAAAACAGTCTGGTTTATAATTTTGGAACATGCACAATTTAGACAAAGTCTAGAAACACAGTTATCCATTTTGTTGCTGTTATAACTTATGTTATTCCATCTGGGGTTTTACAGCTTTATACTTTGGTAAAAACAGAATTGGGAAAAAATAATTGACCTAAAGCTTTTGCGGTTAAAAAGTATCATTAGTATTATCATCATGTTAATTCATGTGTGGCATTAGAAATGCTGGGAAATCTGTCTCGCTTCTTCCTAGTTGCTGGAGTTGAAGACCTAACCCTCAAATGTTTGAAATAATTAGAGTGTACATTTAGACACTTTCTCAATAGAAACCATTTTTTAAAAATTTTTTTTTAAATAAATGTAGTAAGGGTTTTTTTATTTTAAACCTTAACCACATAAGCTGAAGGGAAATAATTCTATCTACTCAAAAAAAAATTTTTTTTCATTTTGCCTAGAAACTATGCAAACATATGTTAAGCCAACTTTAAACTAATCATTTCATTGTGATTTTGGAACATCCAATAGATAAAAAAAGCCACTATTCACAGAACTGTACCTCTAGCACTGCCTTAATGCCAAGCCTCATATTTCTATCTAAGTAATTAATACAAATTTAAAGAGTCAACAAAATAATCATGCAAATCTTAGAGCTGTTGTCTGTATGATGATTCTGAAGATGTGGGCTGGTGGTAGCTAAAGGATGGATACAGAGACTGGGCAGTGAGATGTCAATAAAGCAATATTGCCCCAACTGTGATCTGAATGAAAGGAAGGAGAGGGAGGGAGGGAGAACATGGTAATTGGGCCCAGTGTTGGGTACCTCTTCCAGGCAAGGCACCCATGCACTGTTGGTCAGGCATGAAATTATGAACATTTCTACTCTTCAGTGAAGAAGCTTAGGAATATGGTCATGGCCATCCGTTTGTCCTCATTTTGATTTTATCTTGACAGGCGTTTAATAATCTCCGGTTCTAGTCTTTTGGCTTTGCTGTAGCTCTGGTCATCAAAAGAACTTGTGTTGAAAAACAGGAGCAAGATGCAACATGGTTATAGGTTTGCAGTAATGTAATGAGATTTGTGTGGAAGAAATTGCTTAATTTTGACTTTGCTTAAGAAAATTACCCCAGGTGTCAGAATTTTCATTGTCTCCTTGACCAGTTGTCCTTGAGAGTTTTGGTGATGCAGTGTAGAAACAAAACCATGGTAAAATTAATATATCAGAATTCACAGTCTAGTGCTCATGTTTTCATAATTAAGTGCACTTCCAAATTGGAAGGCAGGAGAAGAGAGGGGCAAGGAATAAAATTAGCTACAGGATAACATTATTAATCATAAGCACTGAGGAGCGGTGTTTATTTTTTTCCAGAAATAGCTTGGTAGAATAGCCTGATCCAACTTATCCCAGTAATGTTCCCACTGCAGCTTTTGCACTAATTCCAACCCTTTGAAACAACTTGGCTTATATGGAGCAGCGTAATGTGACTGCAGGAACTGAAGTTCTCAATCTTCATTGACAGGCAGCCTTTCTGCAGGGGAAGACAGTTCTCGGGGCAGGAAGCAGGGAGGGGCATTTCCTGGGAAGATGCTACCAGACAAACTGTTAAAAGGCAGGAAAGCAGATTTCCAACCAGGAGTACAAAGACCATGTAAAGCCTGTTAAACTTCTGCTGTGAAGTAAACAACTTCATATGCCGTAACAGAGCCCTGTTTTCCTGTCCCTGCCCCTGATTAGTCTTGGATAAACGTCTTTCTAAAAAATGAGCCTTCTGGGTATTAGCTCTTTGTTATTCTTATTTCTAGAATAAAAGCAGACTATGTATGGGGGACCTAGATTCCTCTTTCAAATGTACGTTAATTGAATTTCCATGTTTGGCACAAGATAGACATACTCCCTCACTCCCCCTGCCAAGATTTGGTGTGCAGAAAAAATCCTTAGATGAAGTGGGAAAAGAAATCTCAGTTTATTATTTGATCACTGTTTTTATGTGGATCAAATTTCAGATGTAAACAAGGCTCCTCTAGCTAGCTCACCTAACTGATAAGGTTTGCAAAATCCAAATGAGGTCAGTGGGTCCCAGCAGCCCCAGGACCTGTTGTTAGAGGGTGACAAGCCCAGCACTGGCAGTGTCCCCTATCAGTCAGAAACAGTTGATGGTGCAGGGTCAGTGCCTGATCCATTCCAGGTAAGAGGGATGCACGCTGGTAGCAGACTGCAGAGAGCTGGAGGTACGCGGCTGGCTGTTTGCCTAATATTTCTAGGGTGCCAGAGTAGATCAGAGAAGAGAGCACAGGTGTGATAGCAGATGTGGCTGGGCTGTCGATGATTTAAAGTGACAATTAACATTATTCTGCATTGCCACAGTCTGTTATTTTGCAATCCCTTGTCTCTGGTTTTACTCTTCCTTTTTTTTTTTTTTTTTGGTTATTCACTGCCAGTTGTCACTCAGCTAAATTGTGCTATTGTACTGTGTCACCATTATTTTTAAATCTTCTTATTTGCGTAAAACCAATCTGTTAATGGTTAGGCTCCTGGGATTCTTACAGAGGGTTTGTCACACAGAAAACTACTTGAAGGGGTAAGAGATATGTGTCAACGCTTTCTGGAAAGTACGTAGGAAAGGCAGAAAAGAACCCACTGTAATAACAGGTTTACCACAGCATGGTAAAGCACACATGTGTTATTATCCTATTCTGCAGTCTAATATCACGAGAGTGAATGCAATTTGGCATTCCATTAGTGAATCTCTTTCTCTAAGTTAAAAACAAAGACTCTTCAGTTGAAAGTCTTTAACATCTTGCTACTTTAATATGTGAAAGCTTCTTGTCACTAAGAGGATCGTGTATTACTGGCATTATTCCCACCTTTAATGCATTTTGCACCAGTGGGCTTCATGAATATTTAAAGCAGGGCAGTGGCTATGCTCTTTAGCACTGGATTGCAATCTATTGGTAAATCAGACATTTGGTGTTGCTTACTTTGGGTTTTATTTCTGAGCTGGCTAAGGAATAATTGATTTTATAAGACAGGGCTACTCAGCATAACACCCCGAGAGATATACTTAAAAGGAAATGAAGAATGAAGCGTAACATTCTGAACCGTGGTGTATTTCTAAGATCTTCCAAAAAGCATCTATGAAATACTCACTTTATATAAATAGTACTCACCAAATGGAGTGCCTGCTCATCTGCTAAAGTGGTTTAGTGTCAGTGCATAACCATGTCAGAAACCTGGATTCCAGTATTAATCTCCTCCTTATGGGCCACTGAGGAAATAAGACCACTCTCTTCACTGGACAAGCCATGGTTTGGATAGATACTGGGCAGCTATTTCAGAGGTCCACGGTGTGTCCAAGTAAGTGGAAGGAGATAAATAATAGGAAAAACCCTTCTGTTGAATTTCCTGTTGGAAAACGCCGAGAAGAGAGGACAGGAGTATTTTCTTAGAACAAGATTAAAGCCTGCAAACCTCTGACTTGTAGAGTTAATCAAAATCAGAATGATGAATTGGGGTTAAATATGCATGCTTTTCCTTTGAATTTCAATATCAGCAGGTCAGCCAGCAGCAGTCTGGAAGTGCAGCGTTGCCCAGAATAAGATGCAGTTTGCTAGCTACGAGACAGGCACGCAGAGATGTACAGTGTGCTCGCAAGAGAGCGCTTTCCCTGCAGCCTGGCAGTGTCCGAGGAGGTGAGGAGGCTGCCTCTGTAGATTGCTCCTCTGCCTTCCCCCTCCTCTCTCCTGGAGGTTGCAGGTGGAGGAGAGAGGCAGCAGTATCCCCCCAGGAGGTGCCAGACCTTGAATGGGCCACTTAGGGGTTTGCACCAATGATGAAAAGGGGTGTAAATACCCCTGCTGCTTCCTGCAACTCTGTCCCACACACCCCAAGGGCTCCCCTTTGGCTGAGAGTAGGGGTTTGTGCTCTACTGTAGGCACCATGCTTGTGGTAGGCAACTTCCCTCCCTCCTCATGAACCTGGCCCATGCTGCAGTGGCATTTTCCGTTCCTTGGAAGGATCCCACTGGGCAGGTTCAGCTCAGGAGAAGATGCTGAGGCCCATTCTGCACAGACACTGGGTCTCTGATGACCCAAAGCGGGGAGCTTGGAGAAAGGCATCCAGACCTGAATGAAAGGGCTTGGCATGTTCTGTGTCTAGGTCAGTGGGTGAAGGAAGGAGCATCGATCTCAGGTGTGCTGTGCTGCTGGGTGGTATTCCCAGGTGAGGTGGTGACGTTGCACCACAATTACAGCAGGTCCCTTGTGTCCTGTGCTTCTTTCCGCACGGCTGGGACAATAAACTCCACTTAGCCACAAGCAGACAGACACACACACACAAAATGTATTAAGAAGATGAACTGTTTCAGTCCTCTGTTTCATATTTTACTGCTAATCGCTGATATATATAGTTTGGGTAAATGCTCCTATAAGGCAAGTGAGCAGTCTGCAGCGTATGAGGATGGTGAAACTGAATTCTTATGCAAATAAGTGGCGCTGTACATGGGAGATATTTGTGCAAATCATGCAGCTGCCATCTGCAGTGACCCCTACAATCAATATTGCTCTAGCAATCAATATTTATCTTTATTATAGTATAGGAAGAAAACATATAAAAGAAATTAATGATTTTGCCAGCTTCTCAATCCACAGAGCAATTAGGTCGGTCAGCTTTGGGTCCCTTCCCCCTTCCATCAGTTGCTTTCAACCAAAGCATCTGCAAGCAAGGTCCTATACTACTATAAAGTACTAAAAGGTAGTTTGAAAGCTCACATACATTACACGGGTATTGGCTGCTTCATGTTCAGCAGTGTATATAATAACTGTGTGTGACCTACTTGTTCCAGATGCAGAAACAACGAGCTTCTTTAACATCTGCAATGTCCCGTGCATTATACAGTAGATATATTGCCATTTGCTCCTGCTTTCCTTTCTCTTTTAGAGAAAAAGTAGATCTTCGTTCATGGCTATGTATAACGATTAAGCATACTCACTGGTCTTGTGGTTCAAATAAACACAGAAATGGAATCAAATCGTAAAAAAAATACAATCCTGCACATTTCTGCTTAACTTGAGATCATACCTAAGGCATGAAGTGAAGCTGCTGCTGCATAAATCTTCATGTGGAGCTTAGTAGTCATGTCTAATAATGGTCTAGGCAAGGGTTTACAGAGGAAAGGAAAGGCACTGCAGCACACAATCTCTACATTGCACAGCAGGAGACAAGCGAGTCCCTGCCCAGAAATTAGCCCAGTTCTGGCTCTGTTAACTGTTAATGTTTCATTTGGTGCATGTTCTATGATTAAAAGATTTTGAAATAAGAAGAAAGCAGTTGACTTCCCATGTAACTGTTGAGATACCATGTTGAGATAACTGTAGGGATACCCTGCAGTGTGCTAAGAGTCAGCAATACTGTAAAAAATTAGCCTAAGCAACTGGAAATTGGTCAGTGAAGGATTTCCAATGACAGACAGAACATCAGGACCATTAGAAAAACAAGATAACGCTTACCTGTTTATATGTTATATTTTAACTATTAAGCCTGCCCTGAGAAATGTTGGTGGCTTTTATAGGAGGCTGATCAGTCAGATCTGCTGCCTTGGGCGTGAGAGCTGAATAGAGAACCCAGCCATGTTCCTTCATTTGGGCTGTGGAAAGAAATGCCATGTAAACTGGCACAAAAGTGGGAAAACTATCAAAATACAAAATTGTAGCTTGACAGCACAAGCAAGAACAAAGTTGCAGCAGTTCCAGCTTAGGTGAAAGCTTCAGGCTTATTAGCAACCAGTCTCTATACATCATGTGTCAGAAAATAAGGTCCCCAGGTGAGCATTGCATGAGCACCACAATTCCTATCAGGTTTCTCACTGGCAAGCTACTGAAATTCTGCAGGACTCCTTCAGTGGACAGTTTCAACTTAACACCAGCCCAGGTGAAAAGGTGACTTTGTGCCCCACAATAGCCAGAGAAAGATGCCCACTGACTTCTAAAAGATGTTAAATCAAGCCAAAAATACCCGGTTTTCCTCTTTCTCATCAGTGAGTCTGCAGAAAGAGCAAAGGAAGATACGGGAACAAGAAGTCAGTTTTATCTTCAGAGAATGTTTCTCTAAGAGCAGCTTATGGTCCAGTCTTTTTGAAGAGTAGGAGGCAGGAATGAGCACACTGTATTTCAAAACTGAATGCACTACCAGTGGCTTGGCTAGAAAGTTAATGATTGGAAAAATGATGGCTTGTTTGGCCATCTGGTGAAATTGTTTTACTCTACATACCTTTTATTTGGCTTTAGGTAAAAACATCCATTTTTCCCAGTCAGGTAAGTTTCACAAAATCTTCCTACCACCTTTGCATCCTTCATCCTGTGCCAAAATAGCCTATTTAATTTGAAGTGAGTCTGATTCCTGACTCCCTTAGGGTGATGGTTTGGAGAATTTGACCTTTCCATCCATTGAGTCAGTGCAGTCCTTCAGAGGCTTATGTTCATTTGACAAAGTCCTGCCTTTCCAGATTCTCAGGATTTATTTTCTTAATAACATTCTTTTTAAAAAAGCCTTGGTTTTAACATAAGCCAAGATTGTCTGGAGTTACTTATACTTCATAGTGTTTTATTACCAATACACTTTGGAACACGCTGGTAAATAATTCAGCCTACACAAAGAAATTGGCTATATTTTCTCTATACATCGAGGAAGTCTGTTATGTAGACTATATATCACAGCTTTAAATGTACTCAGATAAATGCAAACCCACATTGTGTTCCATCTGTACAATTCACCCAAGTAGGTCTTTTAGGGACCCTATATGACACATACATCTCTTATCCAAAAACTAGAGTCCCTGACATTTGGTTTTGTAATAAAAAAGACATTTTTAATGTTTTGCAATTACAGCAAAACTCACTGTGTGTCCAGGGGATAATACCCTACACAGTCATAAAGCTTATAGATTTTTTTTTTTCCTTGTGCTCCTCCTTTCAGATGCTGATCCAGACTTGGTTTTCAGTTTCAGAAGGTGAACTTTCAGCTTATGGAAGTCAATGAAAGTTATTCCACTGACTTCAGTGGAACAAAATTTCTCTCACAGTTTCATAACTGTGGAGTAACTTTTCAGTAGCCAGTGGAGCCTTTCACTGGCAGTAGGGAGAACAGACTCTGCCAGAGTGTAAATGCGCAGTTGTTCACAGAGTGCAAAGGAATACCTTGGAAATTGTGATGATAAAAGCAGAATTTGGCTTACTGACTGCTTCAGTTGCTTCAGAGGAAATATTGATTTGTGAAAAGCCAAAAATAACTTCTGAGATTTTGGGGGCTTTTCTTGTCTTGTCATGGTGCCATGCTCCCATAGGAGCAAGACACAAATTCTTCTGAAATTTAAGGGGAGGAAGGCTTGTAAGACATGTAGACCTGTCATGCGTCTTCACAATTATTAGTCTGTCAACCTTAGAGCTGAAGGAAAAAAAAAAAAAAAAAAAAAAGCAGCAATAATTTTAAAAGCATGATTTAGAATCGCCAGATTTTCCTGTTGGGTGGCCAAGATGCCTACCCCAACGTTCAGCATGTGGTGTGTGGATGACAGGCACGGGGGCATAGAGGGATGAGTGGTCATGGCAGAGAAGACTGGAAGAATAGACTGGGAAAGGATGGAGGAGTGTGGAAGCAGGAAGAAAACCTAAGGCTGACTTGCAGCTAGTCCATTTTGCTGTTTGCTGGAGAGTGGGAAGGAGCCACGGCAGCTGCCCACACACAGGGACTCGAGGAGGGTTCTGGGGACACTACCTGAAGATGGCAGGGAGGTCCTCCTCACCTGCCTTCCCTCTGCCTGGCATGGCAGTTGAAATGGCACATCCAGCATGGAGCGGGTGAATTAAACGTTTATATGGCAGGCACAGCTGGAGGATGTGTGAGGTAGTGGCTCAGCTGGCATCAAGGTGTTGTGGCTGTGGACTGCGTTAATGCCGATCTGCGTGTGTTACAAGAGTGCACGTGTGTGGCTGGGTCTTGTGTGAAATAGCGACAACATCCTTCTCTATTTTTAGGAAATATCCATATACAACATATACATGTGACAGCATGGCAGACAGCAACCGTTTTATGTGCCCAATTTAACAGGGGAACAAATGAACTCAGGGTTGGGTTTTTTTATGCCTCTGCCACCAGCTGTGACTGCAATTTTCAGTCCTAGGTAGTAAAATGTCGCAGCCTTCTAAGCGCACACCTTTATTTGCATTTGAAGGAATGGTTTTGGCAGTCTGTTTTGTGCTCTTGCTGTAATACAGGGTGTTATAAAAATCATGCCCGGCTCCTGGCGCTTCGTGGGAGGCACACAAAGGGATCCCTTTTGGCTCTGTGAGGGCAGAGCTGTGTGCGGGTGCTCCAGGGCAAAGCCACTGCTTGATTGTGTAACCCCATGGCTGGGAGAGCCTGGGCTCACCAGGCTGTGAAAGTGCACATAACGGATAATATGATAATGCACATCAGATATTAATGTGCATTGACACATAATCGTCTGCGTACATCAGGGCATTACAGCATGAAAGAGCAAGTGCAGAGACCTTGGAGAGCAACATGCTTTTGCACCTTATTTTTCCTGTTTTCTTTTCCCTTTTTGTTATCTCAAAACAAGATTTCCTCCCTCCCTGGCCCCCCATTTAGCCAAAGTCATACTCTAGTAGTAAGCTGAGCGGTGCCTTCATGACGGCCTATTTAGTCGCAATAAAAAGCCGATTGGCCTAATGTGCAATCAAGAAAGGAGTGACATTTATTGCTTTAGTTTTATGATGCTGTGAACTGAGCAAGATTTGGAGCCTTACGGTGCCTTCAGGGGGCAGGAGATCACCAGCAATGAATTGTATTTATACCTTTTCCAATTTCCTACTAGCATTTTAGCAATAAATAGACTGTGTTGTTATTGAGTTTTATGTAAGTATGTTTACGAAAGCAGGAATACAACTTTGTAGCTCAGAATTACATGTGTTGGCTAAATAGATCAGCAGAGAGAATAATATGTAAAGCACTGAGAAAGCACTTTCCAATTTATTATCAAATGTCTTAACAGAATGCTTCATCTCTTCCATTCCACTTCATGTTAACTATTAAATTAAAACTGCATCCATTGCAGAAGGTCGGAGGCTCCTTCACACACCCATGTTGGAACATCAAGGCCACAATTTGTTCACACATCTAAGCTATTAAAAATACATCCCATGCATTAAATATGAGCCTGAGGGAAAGCTCAATAGGAGCTGACGTGCACGGCTGACCTCGGCTGTCATAGCCCCTGTGGGGTGGCAGGTGTGCCTTCCCTACGGCATCCATCTCCTGCCCTGGTCCTTTCCCACATGCAAGTTGCAGCTAAAAGCCTGAGTGAGATGTGCCCAGATGTACAGACTTAATTGCTGTCTCTCAGCCTGCCCGTTTTTAGCGAAGTTCTCCCATGCAGAGGACCACAGATGCCCCAGGGATGCCTGTCCCAACCAGGGTGCAGGGCTTGTGGTGCATTCCTTTCAGGAGCTGCAGGTGGGTTCCACTGATCTGTGTCCCAGACCTGAAGAAGGTTACTCTCATCTCATTAGTTTGCTGGCATGGACGTGTCCTTGAGATAGCACATTTCATTCATTCATTCATCTTCCTTTCCCTGGCAGCAGTACCTTCCCTTGGGGCTTGATCCCAAAAGCAGCCAGCCACTGTGGTCATCATGAGACAGCAAGAGAAGAGGCAGCATCCCCAGCCGGTAAAAATACCTAGCTGTATACAGCTTTCACCTACAGACCCGAATGCTCTGAGGAAAAAGAGGGTTACTACTGCTCTCTTACTCTTGCATGTGTAGTGATTTGCTCAGGTCCCAGGCTCATAGCTATGGGCCAAGACCTTCCCACCGGCAGTGGACGGCTGATGTGCTGCGTGGGATGGGCCTTGCAGCACACTGGTCTCCAGTAGCCAGAAGGCCATCATCCTTTTACTCTCACTGATAAATCAGAGTCCACTTTCTGCTTTCAGAAATAACTTCTAGTGTTGTTAACGAAGGTGTTACCAGAAACTTGTCACTGGTCCCAGCTGGTGCCACAGTTCTTTGCAAACAGATCAAGCCTTCCTGCGTGGCAAGGTCCACACCAGGACCTGCAGTTAGATGGTCGCCCCGTGATTCCCACCAGCTGTTGCAATATTCCACTGGCTGTTGCAGACCGGGGTGAAATGCTGAGATTCATGGGAACAATCTTCATTATTCTGCTGGCTTCAAGAGAGGAGCCAACAATATCAGCAGTCTGAGGCACACAGCAATAAAACGTTCGTGAAGGACAGCCTCAAATGTTTACAGAGGGAGAGAAACGGTCAGCAAAGCTTTGTTTTAGCACAGACTATAGAGACGTGAAGGACACCAAATGTAGGCAAACCATAAAAAGGCATTTATTTTATTCTATGTGCTTTAAATAAACTTCACACATTAGATACCTGCAGACACTTGAATTGGCATGTGGACAGAATGAGAATTTTCTTCTGTAGTCACACAGCTAGCATGAGGGGTTTTCTGTCACTCTTCAAACCAAGTTGTCAGCCTTGTATTTCTCTAGTTTCTCTGTTTGGGTTTAAAGCATCCAGTCTAGCAAAGACTGCTTTACACAACAAAATATCATTCATTTTAAATAAAAATGGTATTTTTAAAAAAATAAAATGAGACATTTATTTTGCCCTAAAGGTGTTAGCATACAGTTTAATGTGCTGTTGAGGGCACTAAAGCCATTGGGAAGCCAGATGAAGGTCATATTATAATTGGTGCTTTGACTTGTAAGAAGGAAGCAAAGGTGAAATTTGTGATTTTTTTTGTCAAAAACTTGGTAAAGAAAGTTACAGGGAAAAAAAGGAGAATTAGGAATCAAGTTACAGTGTCTTGCACAGCTGGTTAAAGTGGTTTTCATGAGCTGCAGTCTACAGGATAAAGTCTTAAAAACTGGTGGAGCATGGGACCAGCTCCTCACTGAGCTGGTCTGGCTCTGGGAAGGAGCCAGCACCTGTGCAGCTCTCCTCACGGCTGTAAGGTGAGGTGCCTCTGGGAGCAGTCCACAAAACCATTTTGAAACAACCTTCGTGAGCTCTCATAACAAATGTGCTCTGAAAAATCCATACGTATTTTTAATCGTTGCCAGTCACTCCTTGCTATTAAGCAGCAGCAGCAGCATGGCGGCTGTATGACAATTGCCCCAGCTCCTGGCTCTGGGCTTCAGCTAGACTCCCAGAGTATGTTGCATTTGGTATGCAAGGAAAGGCATCAATAAATACATTCACCACTTTAGTTCATTTTAGCTTGACATATGTCCAGTAAACAATATTTTGGTCTCTTGCAGTCAAAAAAAAAAAAACCAAACCCAACCTGATTATTCATCGCTTCCTTCTGTTATGATGCTTTGGGGTCCTTCAAATCATTTTCATTATGCACTACATAATAATAAAAATCTCTATGCAGTATGCTGATAATTCCATGCATGGTCTCTGTGATTTCTAATTGTTTGAATAACAGGATGCTATTGAAATGCCATGCAGAAACATTGCATCACCCTGAGGGAATCAAGCTTTTCTCCTTTTACTCCTGCTGAAGATAAACATTTGAACAGTTGAAATAGGTAAAATATCCCAGGGAAGCTACTGTGAAAAGTAGACGTGCTAAAGTCCTTAGTGCAGAAGCTGGGCTGCAAAGGACAAAAAGGTAAAATAAATTAGATAAATAAATAAATAAATAACATTGAATGGAAGGCATTCAAAATAAGCCGTGCTTTTTCTTCTCTTGTGATCTTAAAGCCAAAGAGAAGCAGTAGCAGGACCAGGAAAGAAATATCGTACGCTATTTTTGTGCTGCCATTATAAAATATGTATTGTTTATTGTTCTGCACTGCAGCTAAAGTTTTGCATCAGCCTCACAAATACTGCAAAGTTTGTTTTGAAGGAGACACGCAGCCATCTCTATTCTTTAAGCCTCTTAATGATGTTCTTAAGAGTGCAGTGATAGGATTTCAATCTCCTGGCAAGCACAGGCAGGTTGTAGGGTGTCATTCATAGAAAGTGTAAAATACTGTGTGCCTGTGTGCATTATGAATATATTTTATATATAACTGTTTTATATATATATGTTTGTCTGTGTACCTAATGTTCAGCTGTATGCAAACCCAGGCAATGATGCCAAGCAGTTTTGTCTCCAGGCTGGAGGCATCATTGGGTGTCATCCCCTTGGGCTGTGCTCCACATGCTGCAGAGACCACTGTAGGGTACTCGAGCTTGGCCAAGCTACCAAAAGTCCCTGTTGACCCTGTATTGAGAGTGCCAGGACTTTACACTAAAACTGGCCTCTCTATAAAATAGGTATAATAGTACCAAGTCATTGCTGCTACGGGACGTATGAGTACTGTAAAGCTTAGTGGTGTACTTGTAAATGGACTGAGGGTCAGTGGAAGAAGCCGGTATTTACATGGTCCTTTTGAGACTGATGTTGAAAAGGAGGTTGCGTGCCAGCCCCCTGGAGCAATCCAGTTTAGCTGCCTGTGTGTGCGGGCAGCTTTGAGGATGACTGATGTGGTGCCGAGGTTGGTAGCAGAGGTGACCTGTCGCTGCTTCCCAGTAAAGGGTTACCACGGGTTTTAACAAGGCGCGATGCCGCAGCACACGGATGGTCTGAATGGGCTAGCTGAGCTCCTGGAGGCTAGGTCTGCCCAGCCTGGTTAACCTTGCCAGTCCCTGCTTAGAGCTAGTTCAAGTATCTCTGCGTGGTGTTGTGTTGAGACATATTAAACATACCCAGAGCTGCCTGGGTAAATGAGCGCTCCCACCAGCCTCCTGACACGCGGCTGAACCATGGTACAATGCGTGTTCGAATGTTGAGGCGTAATGTTAAGCCTGGCTTCATTTCAACTTGCCTGCTGGTAATGTCAACAAAGATGCCCTGTGTACCAGAAAGAAAAACCTTGCAGGAATCCAAATGATAGAGAAGGCATTTGGGACTGATTTCCAGGCTCTTTATGCAGGCGTGTACTGCCAGGTTTGCTTTAAATGGGCATTTAATGTCCTACTTGGAGGGGCAGGGGGCTTGGAGAGGACCGTACTGACATCCAACCAGAAATTTGAGTTTCTGATCACTGTTTTCTAGTCAG
This sequence comes from Athene noctua, assembly GCF_965140245.1. Classification (NCBI taxonomy): domain Eukaryota; kingdom Metazoa; phylum Chordata; class Aves; order Strigiformes; family Strigidae; genus Athene; species Athene noctua. The sequence goes on along the minus strand of NC_134043.1, from coordinate 36,145,462 downwards.
AATAGAGGAAGATAAGAAAAGTCTCTGGTGGAAATATCATAAATGTACAACAACTGTGTTTTTATTTATACACTGTTTTATGGCAAAGGGAAGGCTTTGGGCTTTTTTATGCTACAAAATGTTGTTGGTTTTTCCTTGCTTTTTTTTATTTTTGCCTGGAGAAAATATACAATGTTTAAAATGATTGCAGAATGGAACATCACTTTCCCTGTAAAATAGTGCTCGCTGAGACATGGTGGGATCTCACACTTGACCAAATTAGCATATGCGCTCAAATATCAGAGCTCTGACTAGTAAAAATAACACTAGATTTGCATTTTCACATTTTTAGCTCTTGCTTCCCTGTCTGTTTGGTTTTATGCCTTTTTTCTTGACTGACAATTCTCTTTGTGGCAGATTTATTGCTGTTCTGCTGTTTGGACCCTGTAATCAACTAGACACTTGGCTGAAGACGTTAGTCATTTCATTAAGTACTTCTTTGCAGATATCTCAGACACACAATTTTCTGTTGCTCTGGTTCCAAAAAGCAAATGACCCATGGCCAGCAAAGTCTAAATATGAATGTTTAATAAACAGAGGTAGTACCAACAATGCTCTCAGGTTTCCAAACTGCAGAGGGCTAATTAAAAGATGTTGAATAGGGAAGAACTGCCGTTGACATCTCGCTCTGACAAAAATGTGCCTGTATCTGTTCCCAGTAAAACCACTCTTTTAGAAGCATCGTCTCATTTATCCTCCTTGCTTCCCATCACAGCTACATATGAAACCTTCCTCATGCTACGCACAGATATTGCATAGTAATTTTTTAAAAATTATTTTTCAGTAATACATTGCTGAAAACAAAGGATGAATAGTTGTCTTAGGAGTAAAGATAAAGCTTGGAGTGGGGTTCTTTTTATCATCACTGTGTCACTAATGATTATACTTTATTCATGAACTAAGGAAATATAATTACAGCATTCCCCTACACTTCATGGGCAGAGAACCACTCTCTCGTTTTATTGAGACGCCTCCTTAAAACGCAGTTCCTCCCTCCAGGGACAGTCCTTCATAACTGTGAATCCTCTCTTCAGTGGCATGCTCTCTGCAGGCAAAGGTACTCTCTGTGCCCAGAAAATAATACCATTTGTTATTTGCAGAAGAATGGGGAGATAGGAGCCTCTACACTCACTGGTGTACTCATCCAGGCCTGGTTTATTGACCCCATTAATTTCTACAGAGACTAATTCAACAGAAAGCCAAGTTGGCTGCTCCAGCTTGGCCAGGCAGCCTGGTGCAGCACATCGCTGTCCCTGCTGGGACACAGACCTCTCTGAGGTCTGGGCAGAGCTTTTTTTGTGGCCAAGATCTGTACAGAAAATAACTACTGGTCTACTTCTGCACTCTTCTCTCGTTTCCCTGGGAAGGGGAGAAGGATGTTGCACAGGTGAAATAGTGACAACCACTCCCAAAATGCACATGGGTGCCCTGTGCTGTTTACTGAACTTGACAGAAGCTCAGAGGTGCAGCGGCTTGCGCCCCACAAGTCAGTAGTGAGGCACACAGAGGTGCTGTCAGCATCTTACCTGTGACAGGCTTAGTTCACCTGTGCCAGCCCTCCCACAGGCAGCCTCGTGTGTATCTCTAGTGTGTTACCTCATACCACCTCTGTCTGCAGTTCTGCCTTGACATGATATTTTCATCAGAGGGTCCAGCAGTGTCACCTGTGCTGTAGGATGCGTCTGGGGTATGTAGCCCAAAATCCCCCCAAGGACTGTGCCCATTGGACAGTCTTTTTGGTTTGCTTTGATTTTTTTCTTTCGTGATCACCAAAATAACAAAGTGGATTGCTGGACATTCAGCTCCTCCAAGATTTTAATGAAATGAAATGGAATAAAATAAAGCATATAAAAGAAGTGGAATTCATCAGAGACTATAATAATGTCCTGGAAGAATAGACATAAGAAAGTGAGCCTTGTTTAATGATTGTTTACAGTGACAGCCCAAATTTTAATCAATTAGCATATGAGTCCATTACTTGAAAGATGCGATGGGCCTGTGAGATAGCATTCAGTATTTCTTCCTTTCTCAGGGGAGCTGCAGGGTATCGGCTGACATCTTGGAAGCACTCCTTCCTCACAGATGCTTTTAAAGCTGCTTTTCTGACTGCAGAAGGCTTAGTTAAGCCTTACCACATGTATTTTGTGTATGCTCTTGGGTACTGTTTCATCCTGTGACCCCCTAGGAGACCTCATTGACCTTCTCACAGCTTCTTGAGCCTGAGGAAAGCTCAGTCAGCCTTTATATTGCCAAGCTTTCTTCAGCACTACACTTAGGAACACAGAAACCAAATAGATTTATTGATATAACTATAATCAGAAGTCATAGCCAGGATGATAAAATAGTCAAATGATCAAATTACTTAAAATTAGAGGCGTATTGAAGTGCCTCAGGGACCGGGATGCTGCAGGCAGGCAGCCAGCCTGCTGGCCAGCTGTGTGACAGCGGGATGCGTACTGGCAGCCCTTTGTGGGCAAGAGGACCTGGGGGGAACCCCAGGACCAGTACAGCAAACAACCAAAAGAGATGAGGCTGCTCCAATTTTGTCGCTTGTGAAAGGAAGTGGACATAGCTAGTTTTCAGGTTGAGTGTGAGAGGAGAAGCACCAACACTGGGTGCTAGCTAGGAGCAGGGCAGGATTTCTGGGCATGACAAGTGTTGGGGCGAGGCTCTCTTTGGGATAGGGGATTCCTGTGACCCACAGGATCTGAGGTCTTGTACACCATTAGGACTGTCACCTTATGTACGCCCTGAGGGCCAAGCAGGGACATCACGGTTGGATTCTGCTAGTTTAACAGGAGACAGTCCCACTTCTGCGTTTTATAATGCTTCAAGAAGTGAAGGCACCTTTACCTACGGCTACAGGATTTCATTCAATCAAATATGTTAAGTGCCATTTGTTTTGTATTTATTACATCGCCGCTGGATCCCGCTTAAAGATGATGTATGCTCTGCGGCCGCGTGTGCCTGGGCATGCACATTTGGAGTAAATGCCCCACCTTCTTCTCTGTAATTTATTCTTCTGAACTTTGAGGGCATGGTTGAAATGGCAGACTGCTTGTTCCTCTAGTTTGAAAAAACATGTTTGAATATACTGTCATTTTCCCTGATAAGATGAGCACTATAAATTAAACAGAGTCAGCAACCCAGGCACATTAATCTTCCTGATGCAATCCTACCTTTAGCATTTCCTGACATATATTTGATGTTGACTTAAGTGTGCAGCCTTAAAGTAGGATTTGAGTATATATGTGCAAAAGCAGTAAGAAACTGCAGATGCAAGCTAGAAACTGTATACTGAACACTGTGCAAGGGGTGGATGATGCACACACAGATCCTTGCAGCAATGAGATTGGCGTGACAAGTTTACTGTAGTGTTTTTTCACCGCCCAGCAAGTCATCCCTAAAAATCCCTCTTCACACAGGAGATCCTATAAGACTTCAGCAAAGAGTGTCATCCCGAGGTTGTCCCTTTCTGTTCTGCCTTGCACACGAGCCATCTGACATCAGCACAAGTAGCCCGTGGTTCGTGGTGCTCGTGTGATGTGTCCTTCTAATACAGTGTGCAGCGATCTTGCTTGGAAAGAAAGGCTGGTCTCACATTCAAGGTTTTAGAATGGAGTTGAGAAAAATCTTGATTCTCTTCTCGCTTTTACTGAAAGAGGTCAGAAAAGTCATTTTGGAACTTCTGTTTTTTGGATGGTATCAAAAGTTGCAAATAAATGCCTAGTGGGCTCTGAAATGGTCTTTGAAATCAGTGGGAGATAGGTCTCTGTGATTTCAAAAATCCCACACAAAGTGTTTGTGTGCATCTTTAAGCATCTAAACACCTTTAAAAATATGTCTCTTAAGTGTCTTACTCTGAGCATAGGTTCCTGTGTCCCCTAGGCATTTCTGAAATTGCATCCAAAGTTGCTTAGATTTCCCCTAAAGAGCATCCTTTTGTTTTAATTTTCTCGTTGACTTAATTTTCTCTTGACTTGAGACATAATATATATTAACCTACACTCATTTTTTGTAGCAAAATGTAGAGAAGTGAAGCTGTTTCTGAGCTGTTTTATTACAAAAAGGAGCATATGGCTGATTGTGTCCCATCTGAAATGCAAATGGTGGAGCTACGTGGAAAGAATTACTATTACTTGAGCAGTAAATGTTTCCTAATGAAGTGAGTTTGACTAAGGTGGGAAGCTGGAAACAGCTGCAGGAAGATATGACAACGGTTAACATTTCATTGGAAAAGAACATTCTTACTCTGCTGATAAGGAGGTTCTCAGGAAATGGACTGGATTTTTTCTTATATTCTGTGTGTTCACCAGTGTGGGGAAATTGTTACAGAGGGAGCTAGACTTTTTTCTTCCATTAGTTATGAAATCATGTAATTTAATTTATAACCACAGCTTTCTACTGTTGGCCTCTTTTTGAGCAGGAGTTTTCTGTATTTTGTGAACATTTGGGGAAAATAGACCTACCCAACATTAAAAAAAAAAACAACTAAAAGAAGATGACTACCAGTTCCACTGATTTTCATCACCCTGAGCACGTTTGTGGAGGCCAGAGGCCAAAGAGGGTGATGGAGAGATCTGACCCATGCTGTCTAATTTCCTATGCTTCCTCTTTCCACCAAAGTTTTTCTCTTACGTACATCCCTCTGCACTTCCAGTGGTCGGAGGTGTCCAGGTATCTGTTGCAAATGGGAGGTGAACTGACTTTTAAACGCTTTCTTAAATCAAGCAGTGAGGCTAGAGGCTGACATTTCCATTACTTAACTTTCCAAAGGGAGAGCTGCGGAGTCGGCGCTGTGAGGTTCAGCGCAACCAGTGGGCTGGAGATAAAGCATCGGTCACATTACTTTGCCTTAAATGTCAGAAGGAGCCGGGAAGAGTTTAGATAGCAGCATGTGCGCAATTACGTGCTCAGAAAAGCTGAAGCAGCTGCCAGGTTAGACCTCTGGCTTTGTCCCTGAGCAAGATCACATTGGTGTTAATGTAAGCATTGCTGAGGCTGAGATGTCTGTTACATGGCACAGTCGGGGGACAGAAGATTAACATGCCTTTCCCTCATGGATCCCCAAGGGTGTCTGACATCGCTAATGATAATGAAATAGGAGAAACCTAAAGAAAAAAGGCTGCAGCCTGCTGTTGATGGAAGTAATTGGGTTTCTCCGTCTTCTGAGCAGTGGCGAGGCTTGCTGCGATCGGGACATGTCCACATTAGTATGTTAGTTCAGATCTGGACCAGACTTCTGAAGTGAATCCCCCACCATGCTTTGGTTCACATCTCAGGGCAGTCCAGGAGCTGATGAGGTGGATCGCTGTGGCTCTGGAGATGCCCCTAAGCTCCCTGAGGACAGGGCCACTGCTACCCTACCCATACTTGCCCACGCTCTGCTGTCAACCGTGGGACCCTGCACCCCGCACAGAGCACGTCACCAGGTTGGGAGTGGACACTGATCTTCCTGGGTGACACCTGGGTAAGGCTTTTTGATTGCTGAGTTATTCAAATGCTTCAGAAAGCACTTGTACACAAAGTCTCTCCTAAAGACATCATTCCCCTGGTATTAATACCAAGTAGCCCCACCACATCCAGGAGGTGGGGGAGATCCCACCACCCCCAGGCACAGAGAGTACAGTCACATCACTACTGTCAGTCTCCGTCTTGGCAGGTGGTTTTATCTCAGTAGGGTGAGATGAGGCTTCAGTATCACATCTTTTATTATGATCGGAGTGCCTACATGGGCTGTAATTATTATCAGAATCAAATCATAAATCAATATAAAACTACATTTATGCAGTGTTGCATACAACAGGCAGCACCTCAACAGAGGTGAATTTTTGTGGCTTCTTTAATTGCAAGAGGGCGCAGCAGCTTGAATAATCTGCGTATCTGCTTGTGTGTTCTTTGGTTTACAAGAAATTACAAGTGGAAATGCTGTGGCATAGTTTTCCATTTGTAACACTCTTTTTTATCTTTCTATTTGCTTGCTTTTCTTTTCTGTGTCTCTTCCCTCTCCCCGCATTTCATTTCCATCCAGAAATACAAATGACCTCTTGACAGAACTTTCCACTTTCATTCTGTTCATTTGCATTGTGCAGTCAGGAAAATACAAACACTTCTATTTCTGAGATGTATTTATGATGTCATGAAAAAACTTTCTCATATTAGCCTCTTCTTTTTTCTCTTGCTTTATCTTTTCAGGTGTGTGTGCAACATTGACTGTTCTCAAACCAACTTCAATCCTCTTTGTGCTTCCGATGGGAAATCTTATGATAATGCATGTCAAATCAAAGAGGCATCATGCCAGAAACAGGAGAAAATTGAAGTCATGTCTTTGGGTCGATGTCAAGGTAACTCTCATAACAAAACTCATTTCAAAGAATGTTTTCAATTCTTGTTCAGGGAAAAAAAGACCCAGGGCTGGCTTCTTATTTGGCACTTCTTACATTTCCATTAGACTCTTGCAATTTATGTTGTAGAGCACAGGCTGCAGGAGGGGGCAGAGCCCTCCACAGTACAGATGCCAAGCAAGGGGTGAGGAGTGGTGTGCATAACCCTGCCCACACCCTGCCCACAGCCACAGGGGACTGTCCAGCCCTGCACTGGTTTCAAAATCAGGCACCTGTGTTTTGCCCAGAGCAGCTTGCCCAGAGCTCTGCCCTCTGGACAGGAGTCAGAGCAGGGCAGCAGGAGAGCCCCTCAGATACGTTTTGCCACCCAGGGTGGATCCTCTGTTGCTCCCTTCACTGGAGCAGCGTGAAGCAGTCTCAGGAGGCCAAAGATGTGCTCCTGATCACAGTGCTGGTGCTTGTTTCTCATGTGATCTGCACTGGGCCCACAGGATGCCAAAGGTGCCCAGAAGAAAATTTTACCAATAGCAGCTCAAGACATTGTGTTTCTCCATGAATGCCATGCTTCTCTGTGCCCAGCTTATGGGCTACTACATCACCTGTAACCCCTGAGTTGACTTTAAAAACTCTATTTTGTTCTAAGATAAAAATGAAGGAAATTTGCCTTTAAATAGCTCCTGTAAATAAAGTGTCTACTGAGGCTCAGACTCTTTAATAGCTTTTTTCCCCCTTAGCTTCTGACCTATAAATCCTCAGTACATCTACTTACAAAGCCATACTATACAGGTGTATTAAACATATTCTAGTTTATTCCTAGCTCTCTAAAGTTAACCACCCTACGCGGCAGTTCATTTCAGGGTACATATTAAAACTCCCCAATTACTTCAAATAGAGCAGAAGTGACAACTCCTGCTTCATACTGATATATTTATCCCAGCTGCAATCTGTTATCACATATTGTTAGGAAAAAAACATGTTTTCTTAATGGAAGATGTTTCATATTTCATTCCAAAAAGCCGGATTGTGCTGTTTTCACCTGGCAGACCCAGGGGAGCCTTGCAGCCAGCAGCGATGCTGTGCATGCAAGCGAAGCTACGTTTGCCTGGGCACTGATGGTTGGGGCATAGTCTGTACCAAATACAGGCTCCCCAAGTGATTCAACGTATTTCTCTTCACACAGATAATACTACAACAACTACAAAATCAGAAGATGGGCATTACGCAAGAACAGATTACGCAGGTACGGTTCTTACTCTGTGAGAATCACAATTCACAGGAACTGTGTAAGTTTCTTTTCTCCTCCGTTTGCTAAGGTGAGGTGTCCTCATCTTCTAGTATGGTTTTCTTGGTTCGCATTAAGTAAACACTGTCTTCACATTACTCTTTCTTTTGCTAGAAATTCTTTTTCTTCTTAATAAATGAGCTTCTTCCATTTTTATCAACGTACAGATATTCTGTCCATAAAACACCTATTTTGACAGTGGAAATAAATATTGTAAACTATTTAGCAGAATTAGCAGACATTATTGAAAATTACTGTATTGGTGCACTGGATTATGCATAGTTCTGTCACTATATACAGGTTTAAGAAAGTGAAAATCCAGAGCATAGCACAGCTGCGATACCATTAAACGTTGCCATAATAGATAATATTACCTGTCGGAAGTTAATAAGGTTCTTAAAATGTTTTTTTTAAGTGATAAATGGTTTTAATTTGTTTCAAAGCTACAATAAAATATAATGGCTGAATAGCCTTATATGGCGTTTGAAATTAAAACCATGTAAATACTAGTGAGGTTTGGGAGACATTTTTCACACCCTTTGCCTGGGAGGATTGATTTAGAAATTGAATGTGTGTGTGAGCACGCATGCAAATATTCACAGCTCGCACTGAGAATTCAAGCCTTTGGGAAGGTATTGTGAAAATGGGTCAGGTGATGCATTCATTGCTTAAGTTTGTGATATTTTTTGTTTTGAAAGTATTTAGAGAGAGTAGGTACAGATCGCTGGGTTTACTTGAGCAGCTTGCTGCATGGCTTAGGTAAAATCCAGCTGATGGTTTCACAGGTCTTAACATTTCTCACAGGGAGAGTCCTCTGGCTGTAGTTAATTCAGCTGGTCATCTCTTTTGAGGGCCCTTTGTGCGTGACATTCCTGCACTAATAGAGTACCCAGCCATTAGAAATGATTGTTCTGTTCCTACTTAAAAATGGTGCGTGATGATTAAAACATAGAGCTGTGAATAAATGATGTCTCGGTGAGGCAGAGGAGTGCTAGGTGTTGGGGGTGGCTGCAGCATGAAGCAGAGAGGGTAGAAATTTCTATGGAAAGTAAAAGCTGAGATTAATTTCCAAAAGATCAAAGATGAGCTTTGGTCCAGGTATTTGCTACTGCCAAGGAACCCTTCCATGGGTGAAGAGAGTCATGCAAAGAGAGAAAAGTCTTCAGTCTCTTTCCCCAAACTCTTGATTACTCTCAGGTTTTTTTCTGGGAGGCAGCAGTCAGTTTTCTTTTAAGGCTGGAAGGGCTGAGGTTTATCCTGTGATGGTCAGGAGGTGCAGCCAAGTAGGCCAAAATGATTTATTTTAAGTTGGAAGTAAGGGTAAGTAATATTGTTGTGTTAAATCCTTTTATCTTCCTGGATGGAGAACTGAGGAGAGAGCACTGGCATTCCCAAGTCAAGATGAAGGCCTGCAGGCCCTTTTTAAATGTTGTGCAACCTGTCCTACTCCTCTACTGTATGGTGGTTTAGCTTTAGGATGGCAGTGACCCACATCACCTAGAGAGGAGACAGCACATTTAAGCATAAAGCAACTGAATTGTAACAAGGAGGCAGGAAAGGCATTTTGAGGATTAGGGAGGCAGAGGAGATCACGGCAACGACAAGAGAAAGCCAAGTCATGGGTCACAGAGGAAGAGGCGCACAGAAGGCACCTTCCGTTCAAGTGGGCAGGAGGAAGAGAACAGCTCTTGCTTAGGAGAGAGATGATATTTCAGCCCACGCTTGAGAGATGGTGGGTAGAAGAAAATTGATTGCAGCAAAACGTTGTCAGGGTCTAGGAGTCAAGCAGGGAACACAGGAGGAAACTGGGTGACTGGGCAGGGAGGATGGCAGAGCTACGGCACGGAGGAGCAGGTCTGTAGTGGAGATGGTCTCCAAGTGACAAGAGGTCAGAAGGACTATGGGAACAGATGGTCCAGCAAGAGGTGACGGGACCCTGTGAAGACGAGCCTACAGGGCACCTCAGTCCCCGAGAGCCATGCGAGAGATGGAGACATTCTGAATCACCAGTGAGGTCCAGTAGGTACTTTTTTGGCACAGAAAGGCACCATCCTTACACCTCAGCAAGCAGCTTCTCGGGGCTTCTGGTATGAGTCAAGCCCCAAATGGCCTTCTCGAGGGCAGTGACTGTGTCCCCTGGGTGGGTCTCAGTAGGTACCATCCATTGATTTAAGCTGAACCACAGCCATTTGCACCAGCTGATGTCTTCTTTTTGTGCACCTAACTATTATTCTTGCTTAAATTTTTCATTTTTACATACAGTGACAGCATATAGGATGAAAGTTGCAAGTTCATGCAGGGCGATCCACATGCCTCCTGTGTCCCCAAATGTTTGTGGCATAACCCTGCCAGGAGACCCTAGGTGAAAGGGACCACTGTATCAAAAAAACTGTAACAGCTCCAGTCTTTCGGAAATAGTTCTAAAAAGGAAGACAGCAGTATAAAACTGAGGCTCAGTGAACATTCAGGCTTCAGTGTTTGCCAGGCAGGAAGCTCCATGCAGTCCTCATGTTCTTTCAAGTGCAGAAACATTTGATGATGGCTATTATAGGAATGTGGTATGTGCTACTTTTTTCACACCTTCATATCTCCTCAGAAGGGAAATGCTGCCCTGACCATGGGGAGCTTTGTGTGAAAAAGCGGCAGTTCCTCAGCCGTCATGCCTCTGAATCAATTTCCCCTCAGCCTGCGCCTTTCCAGAGAATACCTTTGTTCTCTACCATTTAATGGCACTAAAATTCGCCGAGACCGTGAGCACTACACGCTTTTAAAAACATTGACTTTTATGGACTGACTTTCCCAGGGGAGAAAATAGCAGTGGGCATAATTGATGTTGTCAATTATGCTAATACAGCAGCGCCAAATGCTCTTTGCAGAGATTGTGGTAGCTGAGTGGTGCGAGTTTTTCCATAAACACCCCCACACGCTCAATGTGGGGTACCAGAAAGGCAGCAGCTTTGCGAACAACCACAAGTCCCAACACCCAGCTGATTTTTTTCATATTGAACTATTCAAACCGTCTGTTCAATCAGTGTCTTTGCTTGCTCCTGTTCCTTCAAGCCCTTTCATACTTGCAAATAACGCACAAAGCTTTCAGTTTGCAAAAAGGAGAGTACTCATTCCTTTGGAGCGTAAATCCTTGCATTAAGTTTGCATCGCCTTGGTTTTTTAAGGTCTCTTACTTTACACAGGCAAGATTTACTGGAGTATTGGAAATGCCTGACTAATGTCAGACACGCCCAAAAAGCAGTGTCCCGTTTTTCAGCAAGGCAGACATGGGGAGAGTGAACTGTGGGTGCCCTTCTCTGGCAGCGTCCCCCTCTCCAGGTTCACCAGTCCACCCTTGCCATGGCTGCGCGTGCAGTAGGTGTCAGCACAGCGTCTGTGCGCGGGTGTGGTTGTGTCTCTCTTTGTGCAGTTCTGGCCTCTCATTTTGCTGAAACCACAAAGTATTTATCAGACTTGGGGGATTTTCACTCTCTTCAACAAATGGCAGATTGCTGACGTTGATCAAGTTGGAGAAATAAGATATGGTTTTAGTCAATAAATGAATGGGTGGGATTTTTCCCTCAAATCCAATAGAAATACACTTTATCTTTCAATTTCCATGAAAGAGCATTTTTAAACATCTCAAGTGTAATGTATGTTTTGGAATGTAGTGTCTAAGCTGAAAGTTCTGTGATTAATGTTTTCTTAAATTTCCTCATTATATGCATAAAGAAGTTGGCTGTTTTGGTGGCATTTTTGCATTCAGAGTCTAGGCAATCAAGGAGTTTTCATCTTGTTTATTCATTTGCCTATTTATTTTTATTCTTCAATATTTATATTCCCTTTTTAAGATCCGGATATTAGCAATTATCCCCCTAACTGGTTTTATCCTTTCTCATTATCAAATTACAGAGATTTTTTTCAAGCTGTTTTGAGCACTATTAAGAATAAGTCAGTATGGATGAGCCATATTTCAATGTTATATATTCATGAAAATTGTCTAGCAAAGACATTGACAAATCTGATAGACCTATTCAATAATATCATCTTCCAGGCCAGAAAAACCACCCTATATGAGCATTGATTAGATCAGGTCTCAGCAGCCGAACGCCAGCAGTGCAGCGAAGCTCATGAAAAGGAGAGGAAGGCATTTTCAGCCCCGATAGTCTCCTTTGGTGAAGAATGTTCATCCACAAAGGGTCACTTCAAGCCATATTTTTGTGTTCCTCAGCGGTAGTAAACTTGCCCTTGGCAGCAGCCTCAGGTGGTGCCTTGTGTGGTCTTGGCTAGTTCGGGGACTCTCTTGCAGGCAGTGCAGTGGCCCCTCTTGCTGATGCTGTTGCTGTGCCCAGGAGATACTAACGAGCACAAAATGCTGCGTGTCTGCTCGTGGCTGCTCTGTTCCCTGCTTTTCCCTGTGGTTTCCCAAGGGATTTCAAATCTATGCAACAATCTTGGATCTTTTTCAGACTGCTTTCTGGCACTGAAGCCTTCCTGGCACTACCGGAGGTGCTCGGGCGAGTAATCCAGCAGATGGCTGTGTTGCCCAAGCAAACTGAATGCTCCACCAAAAAGGGCAAAATCCATCTGTGTCGACACATCATCTTGAGGCCAGGGCTGTGGGATGAAGGCTGTGGGAGCCATCGCAGATTTCCCCCTCCGAGGTTAAAGAGTCATGGACTCCCTTCAGTCTCTCTTCAGAAGTCCAAGTGTCCTGGACTCCAGAATATATATAATATAATATTAATGTTTGAAAAAAAGAAAACTATCCTAAAACTTTACCAAAACCTGACACTCTGCATCGTTAACTTCTAATCCCTTTGTACAGGAGAACAAGCCGTGCCTATCAAAGAAAATGTGGAGAACTGGCAGCAGTGCACTGACCCAGCACATGTGAGAAGCACTGGGGTGTGATGCATCCCTTTCTTCACAGGCTCGATACAGAGCCCGCCAAATTCAGTCACAGTCATCTTCGTTGTCTGTAATAGGCCTGGGGAGCAGCCAGGAATCAGACAGCAGCACTGGATTTCTACAGAGTGACTATTTCCCCCCCCCCCCCCGCCCCCCAGGAATAAAATATGAGAACTTCAGACTAGATTCCTTCTCCAGATTATAACATTTTCAAACTAGGTTAAGTTTTGAGTGTAAACCACTTGACATTGTCCCTTTAAATTAAATTTTGTGTCTACTACCATGTCAGCCATTTCCTAAACTGGTGAAGAATAATAAAGCCCCAGAGCTTAGCTTTGGGATATAAACTATCATGCAGTTTTGCTCTGCCTTTGTGAACCAGGCTTTCCTTTCTTCTTAATGGAATTAGCAAGTGAGACATAGAGCTGAGCACCGCACATCCATCACAGCTAGAGAGAAACCATTTCTCATCTGCAGCTTTGTACAAATGCCCGGGAAATTGCATCCTTGCATATGCAGATTTGCTTGGCTTTTGATTCCGCAGACTCCCAAGTCAGAGGTTGTCACACTAAACAAATGGATTATTTAGGAAGTGTTCCTGCTTTTCCATCAAATCACTTAAAAATTAAAAAACCCCACATTTTAATATTGTGACAGCTGTGTGGCAGCATGAATGCTCTCTAGCTGCAGCCTCCACCTGCACTCACACGCACAGGCACTCACACTTGGAATTTGGGAGTAGAAGAGTAATAAAATTGATACATTTCTTTAAAAACATGAAGCTTTTAAACATTGCTGAAATTAGTTGCATTTATAAGTACGAGGTTTATGAAAATACATTGTTTTATGCACAGTGAAAGTCCACAAAAAGTGGCAGATGATCTCTACAAAACAAAGAACAATAAACAGTATAGTTGTATTTCAGGGTGTATGATTTAGAGTTTTTTGGCCTGTGTCTTGAAGAAAGCAATGAGGGCATCTCGCTGTGGAAGATGTGACCCTATTATGCCCCACATGCCTAAATGTCCTTTAAGGTGTCTGATTGTTCAGAAATGTTACTGTCTGTAAATAGCTGAAGTCTGGGGCACATAAACTCAAGACAGAGCCAATCTCCTTGTAAAATAATTTCCTAATAGAATCAGGTGGAGAAGATATTTTGGTCTTGTTCTGCCTGTGTAATCCAGGCACTCCTGGCAGAAAAGTTTTCAAAAAGTAGAACAGGGGAAATGTCTGAGCTCATAGCATGGATCCAGGAGGCTTCCAGAATTTATCATCGTGGAAAGTGGTGTAGTGTTTACTGGGGTATAATACCTGTGTGTAGTTTAGTTTAATTTATGGAGTACTATGAACACAGATAAGAAAACTTTTCCTGTTCTGGGATTCTTCTGAGTTATTTTCAAAGGCAGGAGAGATCACCATATTCTGATAGCATGGTGGTCTCCAGCCCTTCTGCTACCTTGCAGCTCCTCCACTGTGGTTGATATCCAGAAGAAAATGTAATAAGTAGAGATAGAGGCCAGCTAGTAGGTTAATAAATCTTACTTGTCAGCTACTTCTGAACTAAAGTCTGAGTAGCCATCAGTGTCAGTCCCAACTACTCACTTGGCACCCAGACCTTCACTTCTCCTGGGTGCTTTTTGAAATGAAAAATTGTGGATGCTTCTCTTTGTAATTTAAATCCTGGTTTTCAAAAGGTGGAGTGCGGTTAAATCCCACTCCAGCATTTTTATGTGTCATTAAGAGGACCAGATGCTTTATTTCTAAAATACAAAAAACCATGCCATTAATGCAATTGCCTAGACGTGGGTGCTACAGCATAGGCTACCCCAAGTGTTTTTCTTCTATAGAACACTCCCAATTTATCTTTAGATCCTGCTTGACTACTTGGCTTACTGAAATGTACATAAGTTTTTTGGAATAGGAGACAGACACACTGTTCTAGAGGTCACATAATAGCCTCACAAACAAGTCCCATGCCAGGAAGGAAGCTGCAGCACTCTGGTGTGCCACACCATGTGATTTAACAGCACTTACTCCTAACAGTCTTTTCCTGAGGAGCATGCAAAATCAAAACAGGCTTATGGAGATTTTAAAAGCAAGAAATAAGGAGAGAGAAATATTGCTCATTTAATCTGCCAGCCTCAAGAGAATACCTCACTTTTTATGAGAGTTCTTCTTTAACTTTGAATCGCATATGCTAAGCTTGGTAAAATGTGCCTTGTTTTTTTTGATTTCTCTTTTTTTTTTGTGGTTTTATAATGAGAGAAATTGTGCCTTTTCATTACTTACAATTTCCCAGTGTCATGCTCATGGAACCTGTAATTGTTAGCATTAAAACTTAAATTAGGTCTCAGGTGAACCGCTAGACATCTCTTTACCTAGACTGATGTAGCTCAGGAAAAAAGAGCATTTCCATTTGTGCCTGTAAAGCTTAGCCCTTAATTTAGTCACTAATGAATGTGAATCAGAAGTTACAGAATTCATTTGTACATTCTTCCCATAATAAACAAATTCAGTAATGTTGTGAGTGAACATCATAAAGCAAGCTATTTAATTTCCATAGAAACTTGGTAGCCTGAAAATTCAGTATGTCATCATAGAATTATAGACTGGTTTGGGTTGGAGGGGACCTTAAAGATCATCCAGTTCCCACCCCCAGCCACGGGCAGGGACACCTTCCACTAGCCCAGGTTGCTCACAGCCCCGTCCAACCTGGCCTGGAACACTGCCAGGGAGGGGGCAGCCACAGCTGCTCTGGGCAACCTGTGCCAGGGCCTCACCACCCTCACAGGGAAGACTTTCTTCCTTAGATCTAATCTAAATCAACCCTCTTTCAGTTTAAAACCATTACCGCTGGTCCTATCCCTACACCCCTGATGCAGAGCCCCTCCCCACCG
Organism: Athene noctua; assembly: GCF_965140245.1. NCBI lineage: Eukaryota > Metazoa > Chordata > Aves > Strigiformes > Strigidae > Athene > Athene noctua. The sequence continues at coordinate 36,130,001 of NC_134043.1, read as the reverse complement.
TTCCTGTAGCCTCTTTCAGCACTGGGAGGCCGCTATAAGGTCTCCCCAGAGTCTTCTCTTCTCTAGGCTGAACACCCCCAACTCTCTCAGCCTGTCCTCACAGGGGACAGGTCCATGTCATTGTATTGGGTGCCCCAGAGCTGGACACAGCACTGCAGTGGGTGTCTCGTGAGAGTAGAGGAGAGGGGGAGAATACCCTCCCTCACCTTGTTGGCCACACTTCTCTTGGTGCAGCCCAGCACACAGTTGACTTTCTGGGCTGTAAGCGGACATTGCTGGCTCACAGTCAGTTTTCCATCCACTAACACCCCCAAGTCCTTCTCCGCAGGGCTGCTCTCAATCCACTCATGGCCCAGCCTGTATCTGTGCTTGGGATTGCCCCAACCCATGTGCAGGACCTTGCCCTTGGCCTTGTTGAACTCCGTGAGGTTTGCCTGGTCCCACCTCTCCAGCCTGTCCAGGTCCCTCTGGATTGCACATCCCTTCCCTCCAGAGTGTCGACTGCATCACACAGCTTGGGGTTGTCGACAAACTTGCTGAGGTGCACTTGATCCCACTGTTCATGTCACCAACAAAGATGATAAACAATGCTGGCCCCAACACTGACCCCATAGGAACTCCACTCGTCACTGCTCTCCCCTTGGTCATCGAGCCATTGACGGCAACTCTTTGAGTGGGACCATCCAGCCAATTCCTTATCCACCAAGTGGTCCATCTGTCCAATCCATGTCTCCCCAATTTAGAGACAAGCATGTTATGTGAGACAGTGTCAAATGCTTTGCACAAGTCCAGGTAGATTATTCTTAGCCTGATGCAGGCTAGGAATTTGATCTGTAGAAAAAAACAGGAAGAGCAAGTACCAAGTTGTAACACTGATGCTGGCATGGGTAGCCTAAAAAATAGAAAATTGGCCTAGACTGTTTTACTGTTGTCAGCATCCCTGAATTATTTAAGTCCTGGAAATGAATTCAGGTGTGAAGTTTCATCAAGATTTGGGGTGAGGGTGGAGTTTTTGTAATGCATTTATGTTCTTCCATCTGGGGTTTCCATCAGAACTGTACAAAATTCATAAAGCTTGTTGGCTCCCACTTCTTCTGCTTCCCCAAGACTGTTTACCTTACTGGTTGTTTTTTCACTTATACTATCATGCAAGCAGTCTTCTGTAACATTTTGTTCTGTTAAAGGTTATGGATAAAAACAGAAATTGTATGTGCACTAGATATGAGCAGACCTGAGTTCACATAGGCATTTCTACAGATTCTTCCGTTTCTGTCCCATAAACACATCATGTATCGTTTATACATGTTTTGTCTTATTTGGAGCATAGAAACCTATCTTCCTGAGCAAATATGAGCCTTTCAGTACCCACTGATCTTTTTGTCCTCTGCTCAGTATCTATGTTTTGATCAGAAGAATAAATAACCTCAAAGAGAGGTAGAGCTTGCAGAAAAATAAGACACTTTCTGCTTACACATAAAAATGAGATCCCTAAAACTCAACACAGCTTGAATTGTGCCTGATTTCTCAAGTTGTCTTTAACCAGATACCTTCTTTCTAAATAGGACCTCTAATGGCAAGAGATACTCAGAAGAAATTAATGCAGGAAGGGACCCTTGGAGAGACACTTTCATGGTTTGCAGTCATGCTAGTTGTTATGCTCTAGTTAAAGCCACTCCCAGAATTTGTTTTTCCCAACCTTCGTTTTCAGAGGTTTATGGAAATAAAAATACAGCAACATGTTCTACAGCCACTGTTCAACTGCCTTGAAATGTGGAAACATGCACCATAATACTTGGCCCTGCAGAGCATGCAGGCTCTGCCATTGTGAAAGGATTTACAGTTATCAAAAAAAGGTCATTTTGTATCTGACTAAATTACATTGTGGCACCTAGTTAATACTGTATCTTTGCCACTTCTTGGATGAGATACGCTTGCAGGCCCCTCCTTTGAGATACACCAGCATTAAATAAAAGGGCTCCATATTAACTCCATCCAACAAAGCAGGAAGAGTCTGGCCATGAAGTGGCTTTCACAGATCTGTACTTAAATTCACTGCAGACAGACCCAAACCCACTTCACATCACAAGTCACAGAGAAGCTTAGATTCTTCTCCCTTTGGGGTCTAGAAAAACTGTGCAACCTCCTTCTGTGCGACCAACAAAAGTGTGTGGGTACAGTCTGAGACTTACTGTGATGCAGGGCAGTGGCAGACGTGCCTCTTCCTATTCTCTGCCACGATGTCTGGGTTTCACCCTGTGTCAGCTGTGCTGCTCTTTTAGGTATGGGTCTGTAACTCCTAGCACTTCATCCACATATCAGAAAGATAGTAGACACCAATTATCTTTAACCTTTTGACATTTTGGTGAAGGCATTTTCCTCTTGATAGCATCTACTTTCCCTTCTCAACCCGTCTGCCTCCCCTACAAGAAAGGAAGGTAAAAAAAAGTAGTTGAGACAAGATTCTGTCCCCAAAGAGTAGGCTGGGAAAATTAATCTCGTTGTCTGTATTTGGGGAGGAATTTCACTCACCCTCAGTTCCACCCTTCCTTGGGCTCCAAGCACTTTGATTAGCTCAAGAGTCGTCCTTGAAGGATGGTCTTCTAGATGGTGCACAGCAGCCGTTTGCCATCCACAACACTAGTTTGAGTTAGTTGATGGATATTAAGGAGTACCACACTATATTTTTATGCCTAGCAGCAATATGTAAAATCTGTAAATCTGCTGTTAGGAATTACAGAGCCTTCCCAAGGATTTGAGAGTTAAAGTCATAATGAAATGCTAGAATATCTGTTTTCAGGAAACATCAACATATAAATATTTGGGTTTGATCTAGTCTGAAATGTAAAAAAAAAATATGTTGAAATATTCATCGGACTGAATTTCTTCAGAATTTTGTTTCATGGTATGTTTTGGCATTCTTTTTGAAACGTTAGATATCTAAATACCATGAGATGAAAGCATGTGACAGTTGTAATAAATAAGTTGTATAGTAAGGAAACTTGCTACTTGGAACTGACTGAAACATCATCTTTTCTAGAAGGAGTGTCGTCATGTCAAATTACAATACAAACACAAGATAATTTGATCATTTAGTCAGGTGAAATGGTAACCTGAGCCTTAAAATAACAAAGACTTTCACCTAGGTTCAGGAAATATAAATACATCCAGTAGAATGAAAAGAAATAATGGTTGGGGAAGAAAAGAAGGAGCTGGTGTGTTTATTTTTAATAGCCCTTCAGAATTAGACTACATGGAGACAAGTAGCAATTTTTGCCTAGTTTAATAGATTTGAGTAGAGACAGACAAATATCTTCCTACATCAGTTTCACTTTGCTGATGGTTCCACTTCTTTTCATTGAATACATCTGCTAAGACTCGCATCTTGCACTGATTGTTTGAGCAATGCAATGTAGCTCTTCTTTTTGTATTTCTTAACTTTTAGTGTATGAGACACTGAAACCACTAGTGACAAATTTGTTAAGAAAAACAGAAATGGTTCACAGGAAGTAGGAAATGCTGTGGGAGATGCAGCCTTTTGAATATTAGCTATACCTTCTCCCATGCTTCTGTCCGTAGAAGCATTTCCCTGCATTTGGGAGAAACCCAGGCTCAGCAGTTGGAGTCACACATGTGTACCGCTGAGCAAGCGGAAGCACTCTTCATAACTCAGGTTTGAAAAGCAGCATTTACTTGCTTAACAAGTGACTTCTTACACACTTGGGCTGTCATTTTGCCATGTACCCATGAGCATTAAGTTAGTGTGAAACTCTCTTCCTGGAAATACAATGGCTGTAGACAAAATGTACTATTACAGAACAAGTGGCAGTGCATTTCAGAATGTTACCAGCACTGAATCGAAATGCACTTCTTTGCCTACTGCTGCTATCACCAGCCTTAGCCATTTTAGACAGCATTACATAATAACAAAATATTTTTCAGGAGAAAGAAAAAAAATTAAACCCCTCCCTATGTTTTTAATCTCCCTCTTTTATTTTGTCTGTGGTTTAAAGCTCTGTCAGGTGGACATCAAAAACACCCCCTCCCTGGGGTATTTCATTTACAATTTCATTTAATAATGGAAGTGTACTTCCATCTAGCTAGGATGGGAAAGGATTAAATAAAAAACACTGTTCTAAAATCAAGTTGCAGAAGTCTAGCCTGTCTCTGTGCTCTGCAAATGAAGTAGCCATGGGAGGGCTTGTTATTAGTCTATAATATCAAAACTGATAAACTATTAGTGTTTTGTCAGGCATGATCTATGCTAAACATTTTCATCTGCAGATTGACTCAACAAGAACTGCGACTGTTTTTAGACACATCTGGCACTGAGGATTTTTTCCATCCTGCATTTCAGTGATTTAAAGGGCCTTGGCTGGGCAGAGGGATGTCAGCTGTTTGTTTAGTTTAAAACACTGTTATAAAAGTGAATAAGATTTAAAGAGGCAGTAGGTAAAATTCTGGCCTTGCTAAAGCTAGTGGGAGAATGGCCATTGAGTTTAATGGCTTTGTGATTTCTCTGTATTGCTTTTTCATCCATTTTTATACTTAGTAAATTTTCCTTTTCCTGAAATTGCCCTTTCTTTTCCATTCAGCTTCTCCCACTTTGAATATTAGCTCTAGGAGTGAGCACCAAGATAAAATACCAAACCCTTTACTTACACAAATGCCATCTCTGCAGCTCACTTCTGTGGTACTTCTGTAAGACAATTATAATGGGTGAGGGTGCATAAAAATAGTAAATGCAGGTATTCATTTATAAAAAAGATGTTCTTAATAGTTTTCTGGCTGTGCTTCAAAATGGGCTGTGTGACCAGTGATGAATCTCAGGACCTCTGGAGGTGTAGAGAAGCTATTCTGCTCTTTATGGAAAGAAAGCAGGTCAGACTCTGTGCTCACATTGTGTTCTGTCATGCCAAAATACATGGTGGGGGGAGCCATGAGGTCTGAAGAGAAGAGTTTGATGGGAGATGGACATCACAAGGTAAGCAGACCCCATCTGTAGTTGGCATCAGGCAGAGTGAGCTGAGTCCATGGAGAAGTCACTTCAAGGACATTGTGCTTCTGGAAGAGTTTGCTGTCATCAGACCAGGAGAGGTGACGGCTCTGAAACAGCGTCTTCAGTGTGATGAGCGCCCTGGAGGGGACACTTTCAGCTCCTGAGGCTACTGATAGGCACAAAGTATGTTCTGCAGCTTGGGGTGGTCTCTCCACATCTCAGATACCAGTTATTGCCTGATAGACCTTTGGCATTTGAGTAGTAGACAAAAAACTTAAATTTGTATGGCAAGATTGGGCACTTTTGTTGCAAAACCAAGAATATGCAAAGGTTTCAGCTTTCTCTTGCCTTTGCAAGTTTCATGACAGATGGGAAACAAAGTGTATCTTTGGTAAATTAGGTAAAAGAATATAGCAAAAGAAAATGCTGCATTGGCATTTTATATTGTTTTACCATTTTCACCTACACTTAAAATTGGGAATAGTAAGGGATATCTTTCCAGCTTCAGGCATGGGGAAGGAAACATATTGAACCCCTGATTACCGAGTAGGAATTTCTAACTTATAGCCTGCTAAAAACTGATCCTCTGAGCAGACACAAAAGATTTTAACAGTAGAACTGGGCATATAGAGAAAGCGAAGTTGTACACTGTGTGGACCCATTACCATCACAGTGTTACAATACAGGACCCAGGGGAGACAGGTGAGTAAAAATAGAGACAAACTGAGCAGGATTCATCCCTCAGCAAGTGTAGTGTTTTGCTTTGTGTGGAGCAGTGATCACAGTTTTCCAACATGCCAATAAAATGTATTTACTTTTCTGAATCGCCCGAACAAAAGCAGTGAAAAGTATGGCTGAAACCATGCTTTTAGCCAACCACAGACGTATCTCGAAGTAGTCACAGGCCATTCAGGGTCACGTTCTGGCAACTAAAATAACCAGGATATGCATAAAAGATTTGCCAGACACATGATTCGGGAAGCATTCAAAAATGCTACATATAGGATTTACATATTTTTATTTCAGGCTCCTATTTTTTTACACACACTTCCCTCAAATTCTGCAGCTCTTTCTTCAGTTTCCTGCATGAATTCTCTTGGGCAGCATGTTTTTACAAGCACAGATGCTACCTTGGAAAAAAAGAAAGGAGGGAAGGGAGCCAAATGGGTGACACACTCCAGCTTGGCAGCACCTTACTGACATGCGCCCCCCCCCAAAGAACGATAAAAAAAAAAAAAAAAAAAAAAAAAAGGAAAAAAGACTGCTTTTAGTAATCAAAACTGAATATAAAGTTAGTGCAAAACTAGGGCTGTAAAACCTTCAGGTTGTCAAAAGGACTGAAGGAAACACCTTGTGGCCAGAACGACGTCCCTGACCTACTTGTCTGCGCTGTCACGTACTGGGGTAACCTTTCCATCTCCATGCCTTCCATCAAACCTCCGTGACAGTTTTGCCATTCATACTTGCTTTCAGTTGTAATTTTTTGAGTTTGTTTGAAGTGTGCAACCAAGAAGTAAATTCTCATAATGTTGTGCTGGCAGGCCTAAATATACGTCGGAGACCTTTTCAAATACTGCTTCTTGCCATCCATTGATCTCCGCACAAAACAATCTATTCAGACCTGGAGTTCCTATTGGAAATTAGGGGACAGCCTGGTAATTGGATTAGGGTGCACTTTTATTTGCAGCAGTTTCTCAAAATGAAGCTCCTGGTTAGTTTCATTGATTGCCTGTCCGATCTTTCTGCCAGTAAAAGCCACTCACATAGCTGAAGAGACAAGGCGAGCGATTGATGGAAAATGCAGCTTCGTTTTACATAAGATGTACATGTTCCTGTGAGTATGATCAGGTAGATGCAGATGATAAGTGCATCTCCATACAAGAATGGAAGCATACTTTTTTAATCCACAGTCAAATTGCTTAAAAGCAGTTTTTATTAATGTAGTCCTTAAAAATTGGAAGAGCTGTTAGTTGTATCAGTACTTAAATTCCTGCCAGCCAAGTGCATAGGTTAGGTACCAAAGAGAGCATTGCATGTGTGGCATGTGCATGTGGGCAGTTGCATGTGTGAATTGGAGACCTTTGAAGTCTATGTTACTGTAGGGATTAGAGGGGAGAGGAAAAAACTGTATTTGGCTTCCACACTTCCAGAGGTGGGTTGGAAATACTAAATTAAATTTACCGGTGTACACCTAGAAACATGCTGGGCTTGCTCATGTGTGGAGCACAAGTTTGCCTGGTGGCAATTTCAAGGCCATAATTTAGGGCACTACAGCGCCTCATTTTACTAGTCCTTCAGAACAAATCTGCACTGAAATTGTTGTTTATAATTCTTACCCAATCTAGCATTTTTTTCCATCAGAACATACGCATGTTTTATCCCACTGTGTTTATGAAAGATGTCCTTAGTTTAATTCTGCTATAGCCCTTCAGAGCAGTACAGCAGTTGCAGCTGGTCACAGCCTGCCCTAGTGTGACCCATGTTGCCAGCCAGCCATGCAGTGTCCCACCAGGCACTAAATGCACTTGCACCCCATTTCTCCCATTTCATCATCCCCATGGAAGAAGAGGTACATCCTAGGTGGGCAAAGCTGCGCTACCAAGCCAAATCCTTTTTTTCTGGACGGGCAGCAAAGGTGCAGCCCTCTCTGAGCCCCCTCCCCACACACCCGTGGCTAGGAGATGGGAGACATCGTTAGTCATGCAGCTGTCCCCCAGGGCAGTGCCAGCAAAACGATCTTGCTCCCTCCACACATCAATATTCTTGACACCCATCTTAAAACTTAGGTCATGCATATCCATCTACTCTTCAAGAAGTGTCAGAAGGGTACAAATATCCCTTCACTATTTTTAGGGCTGTATCAAAAGTATTTTATCAGCTTTCTGGCACCTCATCCCATTTCTCATGTTTGATGCTATCCACTAGTTGGCAGGGGAGGAGGATGAAGTCCTTCGGAAATGCAGTGGCACATGGGTGAAACTCTATAAGCTAAGACCACAGTGATGGTGACTCCTGGGGGTTGTTGTGCCTGTTGTCACACTCAGGAAGCCCCTGTCACAGCCCCCTGGCAGCAGGCAGAGCAGGGGCTCGAGGGAGTAGCTCGTCCTCACCTCTGTGTTTGCCAACCCATGGGGTAGTGGCGACATGGAGGAGGTCTGCTCGCAGCCATGGAGCAGGGCTGAGCTATGAGAGAGGAGTACAGCCGATGTCTGTCTGCCCTGCATGCCCTCAGCTCTCCCATGCTGCCTGGTGATGCCGAAAGACCGCTTCCTTCAGCACACACCCTTGGCTGCGCATCCCAGCGCAAATGTGTACGAGGACAGGGCTCAATCTGTGTATTATAAATAATTCATACTACTGTCGCTAGGTGGTACGTGAGAGGTGTTGGGATTCTTGTTTTTCCATACACACATTGCCAACAGGGAGCTCTTCCAGATCCTCTGTAGCACATACCTTGAGGCCCTGCATTGAGCGGCTCTTTAATGTGCAGGTAACGCATTCATCTGCCTCATGCCACAAAATTAGGCTGTTTCCTAGCGCTGTTGGTTTTTAGAAGGCAATATATTCGGGTTGAAACTTTGCCCACATACCATCTGCTTCAGCCTTATCTTTCTTTGACGAGAAAGCTGAATATATAATGTCCACTTGGCTTTCCCAGCGTTACATAAGGTTGTGGTTCTGTGTTGGGTTTGCAGTTTCAGAGCTCCCCAGCAGCTCTTGCAACAAGCTCCTGCTCTTGTTTTCAAGTGAAAGATCAGTGACAAAAATCAATACCATCTTTATAGCTATAATGAATGTGACCCACAGCCTTTTTTAGGATGACCACAACCTTCCATCATACGTCTGAGGCCTATTTGCAAATATCGATTTGTATTGCAGATTATCTGTAGCCATTTCACATGAAATCTTAAGGTCTTGCAGTTTTGCTCTCTGTGCTCGGTTTGGTATCAAAGGTACCACTATAAATCAAAAGACCTGCCCACAGACACTACTGATAGCCAAGGTTGGCAAGTTATGAAAATGAGGTGTTTAAGCTTCTTAAGGAGGATAGTTCTCAGAAAGCTCCAATTGAGTGAAAGCAGGGGTTTGGAGTTGCAGCAGACTCTGTTTACTCGAAGTGGAGAAAAAAAAGTGGAACCTTCATATGCAAATGTATGGCATTTGGAAATGTCATATAGCCACATCTACATATAAATAAGCCACTCTCCAAGTGCTGCACTAGCAAGGCTGCTTTGATATAGAAATTGCATAGTAGCACACAAAGCAGAAACAGCAGGACACTACTCAGTCAAGTTTGGGGAGTTTGTTCCTTAATCACCACTTAACTAAGTTAAGTAATATTGCTGTGTGGCTAGATTAGACCAGGAATGGCTGTGAATAGCTGCTCTTTGGTTTTGCTGCTAGGGAGAAGCGTATGTTTTTATGTGCTGCATGGGACTGTGAGGTAGGGACGATGGTCTGGCTCCTGAGCCCCAGAAGATAGCGCTGAATGTAGAGATGCTTCCATGTCAGCATCCCTCCTAGCCACCTTCTGCCTCTTTCTGTAGATCCATGCCTGCTTCCTCTGAAGGACACACGATTTGCTCATGTAAAGAAGCATCTTCTACTGCTAACATCCACATAGTGGGATGGTATTTCCACCTGTTTAGTCTGGTGTTAAAGAGTAAATTGCAACTCTCAGGTGTACTTTTTCAGAGGGGAGGACATAGAGAGGAGCCTTGGTCCAGTTCCCACCTTCCATTTTTGACCCCCTCCATCACTGGCAGTAATGAGTAGCTTGAGGAAAGGCAGGTGGGAGGGAAAGCGAGCTGTCAGCCCAGCAGTTGAGAGGGATTTCTCACAGAGGGGTGACACTCTACTCATTCCGTGCTGCGTGTGATGGATACAGCATTCGCCCCTCTGCCTTCAGGCACGCAGCCTAATTGGAGGGAACCTCACAAATCTCTGAAGTGGCACCAACTTTTTTTCGACACAGAATTACAATAATAATAATAAGGTTAACTCATCCTCTAAGGGCTCTGTCATGAGCTGCCTAAGGAGATCATATGCAAGGAGAAAAACTACAACTTTATTCCTTTACATGGCTGGTTTCTGAATGGGGAGGAAGCTGCTCCCATGGGGCTGGCGGCATCTCTCTTAGGCAGAGGAAACTGAGTGAAGGGAACATCAGCAGTGTGCCAAAACCAAAGACTATCTGAGTTAGCACAAAGAGGGATTTCATCTATTCTAGGAATGGGGTTAACGCAGATTTATTCAGTCCTGGCACAAAAGAAGGAAGCACAAACTGTAAGGGCCCCTTTACCCAGGGTTTTGATAAATCCACAATACAGCCCTGCATCCCTAAATCACATCTGTAGTGATGATTGCAGACCTCAAGACCGGCCGCCGTAGTGGCGGTCTTAAAGAGCTCCATCTGTGTAGCTTATCCACAGAAGTATTAAGAGGTGACTCAGTGACATCTAACACAGAAACGACGTGCGGAGCTGAAGACATTTTCAGTCTGCCTGACTGGGGAGCAGGCAGGTGCCGTTCACACACAGCGATGAACCACTTCATGAAGCTGCTTGAGCTGGTTTAAGCCCTGCCGGGACTGGAGACCATGTTGCCGTTGTCCCTCCCCCACCCTCGGACACAAGTAGGGCACAAACCCCGGGTTAAAATAAGAAGAAATTTAATATAACAGTGTAATAAGCAATCTGAACAACAACAGTAGCAATGATAACAACAATAAACAGCAATAACAGTAAACAAGACAAAATATATACAGAAAAACACCGCAATGGTTACAGGTAGCTCGTTCGCGATGCTCCCCGCCACCAAAGCCACAAAGGAAAGCTTTCCGTGCTCCTGCACCCGGACCTGACATCAGTATGGTATGAATAACCCGGCTGGAGATCCCTTCCCCCTTCTCTGCTGGGGAAACTTAACCCTATCCTAGCTGAACCAGGACACTGCTGAAGGAAGAGGTCAGTGTGTCATCTCTTGATGTCTTCACATCAAGTGTGGAGGTGCTTGTGCAGCAGTGACTGCTGTTTTACCAGTGGCCTCGATAGGGGTAAATGGATGAAATGCAATGGTGGGGAAGCAGAGGAGGTCAGACAAAGTGAGACCACAGCCTGCTTTGCCTCCGTGAATGAAACAGTCAACCCCAGGGAGGAGTTGTGTGTGATGTGAGCACCCGAACACTGCGAAAATGATGGCTTGGAGCAACATGTTAGCCCACTTGGTGTTTTTTTCTCTTCTCTTTCACCTTGGCTAATATTGCTGTGTGTTCCTGTTCAGACATATAAGCAATGGTTGCTAGCATGTACTTGTATCGCTGTGCTATTTTGGGGTTGTATTGCACACTGTATTGCAGTAGCTACTTGGTAGCACCTACACACGTGTGTAGGAGCCTCAGTTGCTAGGGGTCTGTACAGTCTCTGGGGTAAGATATCTGTGTCTAGCCAGTGAATACAGGTAGACTATCACCACAAAAAAACCCCAAATGAAGGTAAAAGAAAGGTAACATTTAGTTCTGAGTAGACAAATGGAATTGTTATGTGCAGGAAAATGATTAACAATTTGCCTAATTTCAAGCAGTCTTCTCAAATAAGAAAGATATGTTCACAGATGTTGTAAATCAAAGTGCTTCTCAATTTCAAAACTTCAGAGATAGCTTTAACATATACAGCATAACCCACATATATATGCTGACAAGCTGAAAGTATTTTGTTCTCCATTTGAACATCTGGTGATTATTAGTGTCTTAATTCATTGGTTTCTATTATTAATTATGGCAGCAGGCTGAATAATTATGATACATTGCTGCAAAAGACAGAGCACAGTATTTTTTTTTTCAAGTGCACTAGGACATCTTGCCATCATCTCAAACATAAAAAGCACTAGATTATTTTTAAAAAAGGAAAGTGGATGTTATCTTATTCCAGGGAACTCATTTGCATAGGGACATTTAAAATTAATAAATTACTGTGTTGAGCAAGCCTATTTTGTGCCTGAGAAAAGAAGTGAACATAATTTAATTCACAAAGTTCCATTTCTTTTTTTCCTCTTGGTAAAGCAGCTAATATGGGGAGGGTATTTTTTTGTACAGTTTATGTAGAAAGACTAGCTTGAAGTTCATACTTGGAGTGGCTACAGGATGAATTTAGACTAGGACTGCAGCATAGTGGTGCCAGACGTTTTCAGCTGACATTTGGTGTCTCACTTTCCACTAGCTCTCAGGGAGAGTGGGCTGGTGAGCTCCCTCTTGAGCGACAGCAAGCACTTCCTTCTGAATTTTCACTCTAACACCCACCCAAACAGTGATTTTCAGGCAAGTTGCTTGCACACATTTTCTTCATTGTAAAGAGACGCTCTATATTCGTAATACCAAGATCAGGGTTTTAAAAGAAAGGGACATACTCTGTCAAGATAATTAATAGGTCAGATTCAAATAGCTGTTAATGGTGAGGTATGGCTGTGTTGGTGGATGGCAGCGTGGCCACTGGCAGCTTTGTCAAGGGCAGGGTGTCTGGAGCTGTTAAGACTCCAGAGAAATCTCTTTTCTCTCATCAGAGCTGGGTCTGAGCTGGAATTTATAATCACAGTTCTTCATTACAAATAAGTAGGAAGCCTGCTTAAGGACTTCATCCTAAGTTGCTGTGGGACCTCAATTTCTTTTAGATGCTATTAGAGAGAAGGGAAAACACTAGAAAACCTGCTAAAGCAATTCTGCACTTTCAGAGGGAGCAACACCGTTACCACCCCATTCCTCCTGACTTTGCAGAGGGACCTTCGAACTGTTCCTGCAAACGTTCGTGGGCTAAGGAAGTTCCCTTTTACCCCAAAAGAGCAGCAGCTGCTGACTCTGTGAAGCGTGCAGATGAGTAATGTAAACTGTCCCTAGGCTTATCCACAGGATTCAGATTCCCACCCCTAGTCAATCACTGAAGTTCTTCCACAAAACTCAGAGCACCTTCTACCTTCTAGCTACTCTCTGGCCCTTCCTTTTGATTTCAAATAAGAATTGCTGTGCCAAGTCTCTAGCATGCAGAGCAGAAGGGCTTTGCTAAGTTAGTTCCCAATGCTATGCTCTGCAGCCTGTCTTTGGGAGAGCTGCCAAGGAGGTAAAACAAGTGAGGGGAACACAATTCCAAAAGGGGTTAAGGATGAACATTTGACACAAGAATCCCTTTCCCCCCTTCATAAATCCTCTGATAATGTCATGAGTAAGGAGTCAGTACCTCAATATCAGTGAAAGCTTTCAGATGCAAATTTGACTAACCTGAGTGGTATTAAAAGATTAAATTGTTATGTAAGCCAATTCTCCTTAACCACTGTTTCCAATGAGATACGTGTCAAAATAGCTTCTGCTGCACATCATTCACCATCTCATCCCTTATTTGATGAAATACATGTATATATATTTATTTTCAGGACCTCCCTTGGTCCAGTGACTAGTACACTAGTTATTAACACTGTACATGAGCCAATATTTTCTCATATGGGCATAACCTATCAGTTATTATTTCTATAAGCTCCAACATTGTATGCTGTGCAACACTGAAAATACTAACATGAGAATTTACAGGTTGTAACCCTCTACTTTTCTTGCCTGAAGTCACCTAGAAAGTCTCACTGATTCAAACGTAAAGAATGACAGAATTATCAGCCCTGCAGAACTGATTGTTAAGTGCTTGGCAGCCATTTTTTGGACATAAGAATCCTATTTTTGCCTAGATTTTTATCTAATTTGTCCAAAGTGTATTGCAGGAACTTATGTCTGGGAAGAATTTTCTCAGCACTCCAGGCAGTACTTCATATAATCCTCATCAAGGACACTAATGGATTTATTCGTTTGTCAGCGGCACTACTCCACATGTTCAGTTGTGTGACAGAAGCTCCACGCTAGCTCAGATGGGAGCTGGGGACCAGTGAGGGCTGCCCAGAGAAGAATCTGTCTGCGTTGTTTTCATCACTTGCAGTCATTGGGTCCTGCAACCAGGCAGACTGTTTCAGCTTTTGAATTTCAGCCTTCACTGAAATATTTATCTGAGAATCCTAATGGTGCACATTCAGCTTCTAAAAACCGAAGGAAAGACATATAGCTAAAACAGAAATTAAATAAAAATAACACAAAATGTATTTGAAATAATTCTTCCACTCCATCTTAATGGAGAACAGAATCAGCCATAGATACTAAGGAATTTAGACAAGATAGCTTTAAATAATTTATTTAACATTTTGGAAGATAATCCATCAGAAGAAGAGCACCAAGTGGGTGGTCAGTCACACTGGATAGCTTTTCAGGACCAATTTCTTACCCCAGCGAAATAGTTCGGTGTCTTGGTATCTTCCTGACATCTGCAGAAAGGTTGGAGATCAAGTGTTCAACTGGGAGATGCTTCTAGTAGGCAAGAGGATAAGCTGTTTCAGTCTACACAAAGTAGCATCTGGCCTCAATGCATTTAAAAATAATCTGTTTTGACTGCTATATCTTATATGATCGGCTATCATGTCATATTCTGGCACTAACAAAAGAACAATATGAGATGTCATGCTAGGCTAAAGATGCAAAAAATGTTGCAGAAATGCAAAAGAAGTTGGCTTCATCAAACTTCTATCAGAAAATGCTTCAAGAAAAAGGTTCCTGAATACAGTTGATCTGGAGGGTAAGGATGTATTTCTTTTTACAGTAAAAAGGAGAAGCATTTTAAGAAATGTGGCGGGAATTAACATTTGTCCAGAGATAGAAGAGACGGACGCTGTCAGTCCAGTTTTCATCTTTACGCTTTACAACTTCTGTCTCAAATTCCAACCATCACAAAAAGGCACAAATCTGTCTTTTTAGTGCAAATAAAATTTTCACACATAGATGCCAATAACAATACAGCAAGTCTAATGTTTGAAGAGGAGCTACTGAATTTAACATTACTGAAACCTGACTAACTTTGAATTTGATCTGTGTCATTGCTTTATGAATACTGATCTGCTGGGCTTGGAAAAAAGTGGGTAACTTTTTATTTAAGCTTTGTGCTCTGTAGGTACAAGGTTGGTGTTGTAGAGGGGCTCCTTAGTTTAGTGGTACTATAATCTGATTAGTGCAGGTTGCCTCCAGTATTGAATTTATAAATAATCCAAAATTAGAATATTTCATTTAGGTTTACTTTTCTGAACTTTGTACAGTTCTTATTTAAGTCATAATTTAAACATGTTTTTTATTCATAGCCTCTTTAGAAATGAGTTGTAGTTGTTTCATAGTGTTGTAAACGCTGTGATGCTTCACGGTAGTTAGTATTTCATTGACACTGGATTACTGAAAAGTGTTTAGATCCTTCAGGAATGAGAAGAGTTTTAATATGAAGGAATTTTTAAAGCATGTCTTGGTGTTTGGATCTCGATTTTGAATCTGAAAAGATGTTTTGTGTATTGAGAAAAATAACCTGTTTTGAGGCAGGGTAGTTATATTGTGTGAATTCAAAATGTGCCGGAAGAGGAGGGGAATTTCTTTTTCTGAAGTAAATGATGCTTTCATTGTGGTTTGTCTTTCGAATGACAAAAATGCCAGATCAGACTAAATACAGGTTTTTTCCTCTCTCTGCTTTCATGTTCAATCCCTAACACTTTTAGAGGAGTCACCAGTCAAAATGAGGCGCTACAGACAATTTGTGTCGAAGTTTTGTTGGTTTCTTCCAAGCCAGATGACAAGTGTTCCTGCGTGAAGTGTTTGTCCTGTGAACTGCTAGCAAAGCTTGGGCCATCTCCTTTTTAATTCAGTAAATCATTTTCCACCATAACGTTACACTTAGAGGTGTAATTACAAGTTCTGCAGGATCCTAGATTTACTTTAAAGTATGTTAGAGACCTTTTTAAAGAAAACATGGTTTCTACCCACATGATTGCAGGAGGAGGAAAAATCATTCCTCTTTTTAACAGCCCTACAGCCTACACACAGCGAGAGCATCTGCAAGTCTGGGAGAGGTCCTGGTCCCCCTTTCAAGTCCCAGCAGATTAGTCTGTCCTGAAAGTAACAATTTCCTTCACCATCTTGAAGCGTGCCTTTGAAAAAAAGAAACCAAATGGTATTCTACCGTTTTAGCAACACTGCTGGCTCATCTGAGAGAGGAGGGATTCTCACACGGGTTTGTGGTGGTGCACGGACATCGTGGAGATATCTTGGTACCTGAGAAGGAAGAATCAGAGAAACACACAGAAACACACACATGCACAGGTTCTTCAGAAAGGAAACAAACTTACTCTTGATAATGGAAGATTTGAAGGAAATGGCATATTTTCCACAATAGAAAAAATGCATATTAATAAGGATCCCATATTTCTTGATGCAGTTTTCTGGACAGAAATATATTTGAATGTGGACCACAGCAGAGGTCCAGCGCACCCAGAAAACATCGGACATAGTACACAGATGATCACTACATGGGTATAGAGTTCAACAGGTCCCAAGCACATTGAGATAGATCTGTGTGTGTGCACTGGGCAAGTCCCTTGATAGCTGACACACATCACACACATTTTTTCTGTTCTGGGAAGATTTTCAGTTGGAAAAATGAACGTACATGAAGTCCTGGTGGGATGATAACTCTCTATGTATATATTTCATATGCTGGTAGCCAGTGTCTCACTCAGAGTGTCATAGGTAGCCAAAAATGTTTGGCACCAGACCAGATGGAGCTTCTGCTCCCGCCTCTTTCTAGTACCAGAAATGCCTGCGCAAGTTCTCAAAGGAGGTTATACCATGCCTGTAACATGCCTCCTGTCAGCCCATCCTGTCTGTGCCGTCCCAGAGACCGCTGTCAGCCCCAGACCATCACCTCAGCGTGATGCCTGCTTCTGTGCTGCATTGTCATTAACAGCCTTGATGGCAGCCCCACACAGATCCCAGTGTAAGCAGGGATCCAGGAGAGGCAAACAGGTCTGTGTTCAACATACGTGCATTTAAAAAGATGTGATAATGGTCCATAGTGCAGACATCCTCAAAGTCCTAACAATGAAAGAGAAGTTAATGTTGTCTACAGGGATGTAGAGGTTGCCATGTCATTCTCATTTGCTGGGAACTTGTCCTCGCCTGTTTTAACATAAGGACAATATAACCAACTTCATTAGTGCAAGTTGTTAGAGACTCTTAAAACTCTCCTTGGACAGCAGCGACAGGAAAGTAATTCATTATGAAAATCTGAATCTTGGATGTGCTGCACACACTTTTCCCAAAGGTGGGATAATACCTAAGCATACCTACTGCCGGCACAACTGGCTTGGAGGCAGAACACAAATTGCAATTGCTTTATAACACTTGGGGACTTCCTTTGGAAGATACAAATGCTTTGACTTAGTTGTGTGCAAACTACATTTCCTCAGATATCTATCATGAGATTTTTTCTTCTGTTTTTAATTAATTGTGGCTAGACGATACTATCACAGAAAAAGGATTTGTACCATTTGAGATATCACGAGTATTGGTTAAATGGAAGAATTTGCCAAAATTACCCAGATTAATTGGCACCTCAGTGGCCTACAAAATTGGTGTGAATTCATTGCAAGTAACACTCTGTATTTCAGCCCGTGATGTAAATGTTGAGCACATACCTGTTTCAAAACTAAATGAAACCTCCCTTTTCCTGGCTACATGGAGGGAAGTATTTTCCAGGATTTGGAGTCTCAGTGACTAACAGCTGCAGCAGTAAGCACAGAAAGTCAAACTAGTTTGAAGGTACCTGTGCTGTGGGACAAGGAGGAGGCCAGCAGGTGCTGGGGCACGGGTGTGCGGCACTGATGATAAACTTCAGCTGTGGAGTCCTGCTCCTCTACTTCAGCCATAAAATTATCTTTCTGAATATGTTGTATTGGATGACCAAATATATTGTTATGGTATATTACATGCAAATGTCTGGAGTCTTCCTGCTAGCCTTGCCTGGATATGAGGAGACAGTTTGTAGAGGATAGCAGAAACGATCAGGTGTTTTTCATGTGCTATTTTGTAATCAGTTTTTGAATAGTCGGATTATTTTTTTCTGGTGTCTCATTTGCTGTAGCTTGGCAAGAATTAGATATGCAAAAGAATGACAGAAAACCTTGCAGTGCTTTGCATCTGTATCAGCCTAACGTTTCAGGGTGAAACCCTTGCTCTCGCGTCCCATAAACAACATCTTTCACATTTTGTTCTTCTGATTTTCCGTTCTTTTATATGTTGAGTTCTTTCCATCATTTCACCCTATCCTGCATTATCAGCTTAATGTTCCCTTCACCTGTGTTCACAGAGAATGCAAATAAACTGGAAGAAAGTGCAAGAGGGATCTACATCCCTTGTCCAGAGCATTACAATGGCTTCTGCATGCATGGCAAGTGTGAGCACTCCACTAACATGCTGGAACCGTCTTGCAGGTAACCCTTCTCCTGCCAAGGAGGAAAGGCTATATTCATGAAAATACTGACTTACAGAAATACTTAATCTAGATAAACTATGGAAAATGATGGTAACCATGGCCCTTTGTGCTACAAAACCCATTAGACTTAAATTATTCAACAATGTCCCCATTTTTATGTGGCAAAAGTGTATCGAGTTATGCACAGTGTTAATTGATTGTAAAAACATTCAGTAACCTTCAGTTATATTTAGATATGTTTTTAAAAGCACTTCACACAGTGCTCAGACAGCTGCTAGGTAGCCTCCTCAGTCTGAAGGAGAGGAGTGCCACCGGGGGTATGTCTGTGCTGTGGCAGGAGTGGTGCTCGTGGGGCAGCGAGCTGGGGCCAAGGTGGCTCCTTCCTGGCTACATGGAGGTGGCTTTGGAGGAGGTTAGGGCAGGGAGGAGGAGTAACAGCGGAAGCAGGAGTTTCTGCAGCAGATGCCTCCCTGCAGAGCTGGGGATATTACTTCTGAAGTCCAACCAGCAGCCTGGTGGCAAAGAAAAGGACTATTACACATGAAGCACTATTTTTTTTTTTGGACATTGCACTTAGAGCGCGAAGATACAGACCAGTCTTAGCCCCCAGGGCAGATCTTCAAGCCAGCTTCTCTCAGATCCGGCAAAGAGCCAGGGCACGTTTTGCTCTTTGCAGCTGCTTCGTTTTAGGTTCTCCATTCAGCTGGAAAATGTCCTTTCCTCAAGCTGCTGGCTGCTGTGGGCATGCAGGAGAGGAAAATGGTGGAAGCTCAAGGCTTAACCCACCAGGGTTAGTGCACTACTAACACTTCTGAGAGGAGCCAAGCAATCTGTCTCAGTCTCTTACGGTTACTACTGCCATTGACCTGGATTTTTGCATCTTCTTGCTTGGGCTTTTTAGGGGAAACAGGACAAGAGCTAAAATGGGAACATCTCCCCAACATGACAGAGGGGAGATGTCAGGCTGCAGGATGGGAACTGGTGAGCAGCGCAGCAGGCAGCATTGGTTGCAGCATCAACAGAGGGTTTTTTATAGCAACCAGACAAAATGTAAATGATGTATCCACTTGCAGGAACATCTAATCACATTTCATATGGAGCTTGGATGATTGCTTATCACCTCCTTAGGGGTAATCTGCATAAGGAGCCACAACTAGATGGCTTTTCACCCTCCCCCACCTTCCCAAAGAAAGGGAGAAATCTAAAGTATGTTGTGCAAGGAACTAAATGGATTCTCATCACAGCGTGCAAGTAGTTCCACTTGATGCTAAATAAGTCCCAGTCCCCTGGGCACCTCCTGGCACTATCAGTGTCGTTCACTCTCGCAGACCTTGGTGACACTGAGGACCTGAAGCCTTCCCTCTGAAATGTCAAGGAGGCACTAGTCCTCTGTCTGAGGGGGCCCATCCTGAAAAAAAAAAAAAAATACATAAGCTTTATGTTTAGGCCACTGATTTTTTTTTTTTTTTCAGATATCTTTTTTTTTTTTTCATTCTTTAAAAGCAGCAGATATAACTGGAAAAAATATTTTTTGTTTCAGATGTGATGCTGGCTATACTGGACAACACTGTGAAAAAAAGGACTACAGCGTTTTATATGTGGTTCCAGGTCCAGTACGATTTCAATATGTCTTAATAGCAGCTGTGATTGGAACCATCCAGATTGCTATCATCTGTGTTGTAGTCCTGTGTATTACAAGGTCAGTATCTCTGGTAGTTTGCAATAGAAAAAGAAAATACTTTTGCTTTTCCTACTTGGTCCGCTGATTATACAGATTTCTGCAGTGACACTACTGATAACAAATGCTGTTTAATTCACCAACAAACAGAAGATATTGTCTGGTCCAGCCAGCCAGTGCTGCTTCATTATTATGAATTTTTACTTCCATCTTAATCAAACTTAGGTAGCAACGGTGCCTGCAGCAAATGAAGTTTCCTGGTTTGTATTCAGATGCTTGGACAAATATTGTTCATATAAATAAGGGGAATATAAATACAGCAGCTGGATCAACACTTAATAAAACTAATCATATCTCCATCTGGTTTCCTCAAGGACCCATTCCCTTAGTCCTAATCAGGCAGAGCATACAAACTTTTAAGCCTGTTTGCAATCCTGTTTGATTAAATGATTTCATTAGGCTTGTATACATGTTCAAAGGTACTGTACATGTTTAAGGTCTTCACTAGATGGTGGCACACCAAGCTATATATGATTTATTTATTTTTTTCTTAATGAAGAGGAAAGGGTTGTTTGAATGGAAATGACACCCCCAGGGTAGTTCAGAACAAGAGAAGTAAATGCAATTCTTCCCCTCCTACATCTGCTCCTCTGCTTCCCCACTGAACTGTGTTACTGTCTTGGGGAGGGCTTGGGGTAAGTCCTGAACCACAGACGTCTTCAGGATTCTCTCAGAAATCATGAGGTTAAATTAATTCAGCTAGAACACTCATAAATCACTCTCAAAAATAAATTAAAAAAAAAAATAAAAGCCAGGTATCATACCTCTGTAGAAAATAAAATCTCAGATATTTCATTCCCTATGTTGCAGTACTTGACTGGAAGACAAGTGTAGTATTTGTTCCTGGAAAAGACACACACCAAAAAACCATCATAAATCCTTCTCTGGCCTAAAGGCATAAAACAAAACCATCTGATGAAAGGTAGCTGCTTTTTTGGCCAAGCTGAGTCCATCAACTCAATAGTAAATGCCAAATGAGACTGTATATTATGATGGTATTCACAGAAGTAATTCAAACAACCAAAAATGCAGTGTGTAGTAAGAAAAAGAAGGTGGTGTAGTAACTGATAATGGAGCAAATGCTCTGTATCATTTTGTCAAGTGACTGTAGTTTTGTCACCTTGATGCAGTAACGGAGAGTACTTTGTATTGAAGAATGAAGACAGTGTGCTCCGAGTGATCTGGTACTGTAATGCAATTTACCCATCACACTGTTTTCATACAGAGATGGTACCTTTTCCTGCACACTTTGTAACCAAGTTAATTTATGATCTTTTGACTTTTTTCTATAATGCATGTAATTACTGCTGAGCGTCCTCCATCCCAGCATAATGATTTGAGATACGTTTGCAAAAGTGTACCCTTAAGCAGCCTAAGAGAAATACACATGACAAAAGAGCATTGTGGCAGCACACGCATAAGTAATTGAGTTTTTTAAGTCATCTGCCATGGAGAACCTGACTGTACTGGTTTGAACTCCTCACCCTGAACTCTTGAAAGTACTAAAACTACTCTACCAGATTCCTGGGAGAAAGAAGGGAAACTTCGCTCACTCAGAGGCCACTGCAGCCAATTTGTTTGCCTCTCATTTCAGTGCAGCTTCACCTGATTAATTTATCAAATGAGTTTGGTGCACTCTGTCCAAACCCTGCATTTGAGCTGCATAAGACTACCAATTGTAAATCTTTCAGCTGTCGCTACTGTTGTTGCTCTTAAAATCATACCTCACAGTGTTGCAAATCTATGGGGTGTCCTCCGTTGATGGAAGGCTCTGAGCAATTCCCAAGCACTTTTAGGGATACTGTTGCACAGACACTTTAATCTGAATAAATGAGCTGTGCTGCTAACAGGGGCAGTCTGCCCTTGCCCCTTCCCCTGGCACTTGATCCTGCCAATGCTCTTGTGCCACCATTAGCATTTCTGTAGCCACACAATGAACACAGTCAGGGGACAGATTCAGCTGAAACTGAATGTCCAACCAACAAAACTGATCATTTGTTTTTAAGCAGCTCGATTCCTTGATGAGGTTGGCCGCCTGGCTACTCATCACTAGTGCCAGCAATGGGAATAAGTAGCTGGGGTGGAAGAGTAGGGGACCGGAGGCCAAGAGGTATGGACGGGAGGAGGTGGAGCAGTGAGGCACAGTCCCCATGCCCAAGGACTTGTAGTTGAGATATAAGGCAAAAGAGAAGCAATGATAAAAGTGAAGGGGGATGGTAAATAATATAGGTATGGCCTAGTGTCATAATGATTCTCAGCAGTTTCTTTACAGCTTTGCATTTTTAGTGCTTCCCTAATGTTTAGTCACAGCAGCTTATTTATGTGAAGAAATAACTTGATTAAAAATGAATGCATAATGTGTTTTACCTGCTACAAATCACATTGTGAGTAACTCAAGCTTGTGAGCAAGCTTCAATGGAGGGAAGGCAGGCAGCCTGTGCTCCAGTACCTAGTTTATGTTGATATAACTGCTGTGTTCATAAATGAATGCATCCCACACATGGAGCACTACAAAGAACTTTTGATTAAAGAGTTAAGGACCGAGGAAGAGCTGTCACTCAGTTTTAGCAGATGATTAAGTCTAAAAATCTGGTTAAATGCCAACACTCCTCTTAGGAAACCCAAATGTACTTCAGGTACAGCCTACCTGTAAATGCAGTAGCATTGCATTGAAGCAGTCATGGTGTCAGTATCTGGCCCTGGAGCCTTCCCAGGCTTCCAACAATCGGTAGCATAGTGTATTATACAATTAAAACATGGGCATTTTTGGTTAAAAGATGCTTTTTCATCATCTTAATTGGAGTAATCTCTACATTTAATTGATTTCTCCCTACCTTGGACTAAGTGACTGTATAGATACTGTCAATGTCAGTTTTGGGAAAGCACCTATGGGATGCTCATCTCCTTGCTTCCAGCTGGAGCAGTCGGTATCCAGCCGTTCTCTGGGAAAGCACGGCTGCGTCCCCTGGGATTGCTGACCATCCTGGGCATCCCCCAGCCATCTGGTACCTCCATGTCTTTTACAAAACAGGTCTGGTTGTGCCCACTGTAGCTTCCCATGCGTGGTTCCCCAACCCTGCTTCTCATGGCTGAGCGCTGGGGCAAAGCAGGGCTGCGCCTTCTGGTGTACATCCTCATCCTCGAGGAACCCTTGAGAGCTCAGTCACACTGGCTGCCGGCCGCTGCAGCAGGATTTAGCAGCGTGTGGAGGTGTCAGTGCTGTCTCCCACGGAGCGCTGCAAGGTCCTGCTGTGCAGGCTCCGGCTGAATGGGCAGGAGAGGCCGCTCGGGGACAGTCGGGGCTGGGAGGCTGTCAGCGCGCACATGACACGCGGCTCAGTGAATCAGCCCTGTGTTTGCTAACAACGGCTCCCTGACTCACTCAGAAACTTTGATCGCCTTTTTAGGAGCACACAGTGAATAATGAGTTTGTCATGAAATCGCAGAACAGCTAAAGTCTGCATTAGTTTCATAATGAAAGCTCTGCCATGACCTCCGAGAGCGCTGGAGATGCAGGCTTACTTTTCTTGGAGTAATGATAGCAGCCTACTTTACTGCCTCCAAGAAAGGAACGAGGCAAAATATAGTGCACAGCCATACAGTTTCTCATGAGGGGGTGGTCCTTTTGGCTTAAAAGTGAGGCGAGTCAGGACAATCTGACCCATATTTTGTTAGACAGTTGTATAATTGTATTTCAGCATTTTGAAATGCTTCGTAAGTCCTTATGCTCTTGTTTAGCCTTTCAGTTGGAGTCACCATCTCATAGCATCGCTCTCATTCAACAGGGGGAAAAAAAATGGCTTATTTTAAGGGGGCTGTAAAAATTTATTTCACTTTATTTTGCTGTTAGTTATTTGACACAAAGCTGAAGGCAAGTGCTTTGAGCTCTCAGTCCACTGAGAGGGTGGGCTCTCTGCAGTACATAACCCCTAGGGTTTCACAAGGTGCCAATGAAAGCCTTCCTGTAACAGAAAAATAAGTTAGCCCAATACAAAGGGAATTTTTTCCCATGTCAGTGTGGTCTGAAGTATCATGGGGCTTTCTGTCATGCCACTCCAAGAAGGTGTTCAATCTGTCTTGTGTACCTGCCCACACAGAATGAGGCTCACCCAAAACTTGTACTGAGCTACAGCTGAAGAAAGAGAACAAAATGCATGGCCGAATAAGGAATAGCTTGTTCTTCCTCCTGTGCAAAACGTTAACTAGATCACCCTGAGTAAAGGACTATTTATTGCTGGTTGTATTTCCATAGCATACCGTTTTCCTACTGATACCACAAGTGCAAAAAAGTGCAAGCATTTTCAGTGGGTGTTGGTCACCTTGCTATGGTTCTGCTTGCTCAACAGTTTCTCCTGTAGCCCCCTTGGCTTTCAGCTGCTTAGAATTTTCTGTGGCCTGCACCTGGGACTAAGCTTCCGTGCTTTCTGTCGAAGGGTGCCTTTCTGTGGGAGGAAACCAGAAACACATTATTTTTCCATTAGGGGGAAAGGCTTTGTAGCATCCCCATAGCTGATGCTGCTGCAGGTAAAAGGTTGAAACATACCCTTGCTGAGGAGCACCATGAGGTCCCAAGGCAGAAGAGATTTGCTCTTGCAGCCATCCAGAGGAAAACAAGATTTTGGTCTTTCCAGTGCAATTGCTTTCCAGACTTAAGCTAAGCATCCACGTGAGGAGCACAGTTCGGTGCAGGCACCCATAAGTAAAGTCGGTGCTCACTAATGAGCTGAGCATGGACCCTTTCCATGGAGACTAATAGGGATTGCGGACGCTTAGTTCCTCAGAAAGGCAGCCCCCGCATCAACTTTGTAAATACTTCACAGACCCGGGATGCCGAGCAGGTGAGCATGAGACCGTCCTAAATCTTCCACCTGTGCCTTGCTGAAAATAAATCCATTATTTAAAGATGAGAAATGTGGTGCAGCTGGGGTTGTCGCAACGCAGCAGAGTCACCACTGCTCACCAGTAAGGAGAGGAATCTTAAAATTTCCCATACCATATTTTTGTTTACAGTGTGTTTTGTGGGATATGTGGGGATTTTTTTGTGGTACCGTTGCCATTAGCCAGCCCATTTCATTTCATTGAAGAGGAAGTGCACTGCAGGCTGGAGGATGCCTCTGTCACCCTCAGGTCCCCTGCTGCCCTTGCCACCTCTTGAGCAGGCACATTGTTATGAGCTGTGTATTCTCACAATTCTCTTTTCCAGGAAATGTCCCAGGAGTAACAGAATCCACAGACAGAAGCAAAACACAGGGCACTACAGTTCAGACAACACAACAAGAGCATCGACAAGGTTAATTTAAAGAGCGCATGTTTCCACAATGGCAAAACTAACTGCAGAGAGCTTGGACTACAAAATACAGTATTATAGACAAAAGATTAAGACAAGATCTACACATGTTGCCTTGCATTTGTGGTAATCTACACCAATGAGAACATGTACTACAGCTATATTTGATTATGTATGGATATATTTGAAATAGTATACATTGTCTTGATGTTTTTCTGTAATGTAAATAAACTATTTATATCACACAATATAGTTTTTTCTTTTTCATGTATTTGTTATATATAATAAATACTCAGTGATGAGAAAAAAATTGCCTTTCTTAAATTTGCTGTATCTCATAGCTGTGTATAGTCTTGGGATATTGTATATGGACACTAACAAATCTCTTCTTTTTTTTTTCTTTTTCCAGTTCTAGTGGCAATTTTGAGTCTACTGAACTCAGTAGTAGGGTTTTGAGTTGGTCCAAGATCAGCGACAATTATGGATGTGGGAAAGGTGAAGAATAATTTAACCTACATTGAGGAGGGATAAAATATTTCAGATCCGGAGTCAACTACATTTCATCAGCCTTCTTCTCCCATACCATCTATCTTTACTCTCCCGTAGCTTAGGAAGTCTTTGCCTTATAAATTAAATCCTAACCGAAGGGGAAATGGAAATTCTTGGTATCCGCAACGAGAGTGTCAGGGGTAATGTTTCGATTTGGGAGGGAATTAGGGGTCTGTCAAGGTGAACGCTACAAGAACACTTGGCAGAATCTCTAACTCTGGTCACTGGAGTGAGTGAAAATTGCTTCTTACTGTTGATTGAAAATTATTAGGTTAAAAAAGTTAATAACATAGTAACAGCTGAAATGCCAGCACCATTTGTACCTCGTGAACATGCTGATATAATTTATTTTTTCAAAGAGAAGGTGAAAACCACTCAGAAAACACCTTACGAATAACTTTATGGGTGACCCTACTCCATTAAATGTAATGAACTCAAATGTTGGCTATACCTCAGGAGAATAAGGGCATATGTTTTGTCACATCCACATGATGGACAAGATGCAAAGTTATTTCCATGGTAGCTGAAACTCTCCAAAACACATTCTTTTGAGAAGCTAGTATTACTCTAGTTTGTGCTATGAATTTTGAAGACGACAGAGTGAGACTGAAGGGCAGAGTGCAGTAACTTCACTCCTGCTAGATAACATCCACTCCACTAATTGACTATCGGAGTACTAGTCACACTAAATAGCATCACTGAACTAAAAAAACCCTTGTAACAGTATTCATTGTGCTGCTCCTTTCCAGAGACTTTGCCTAGGCAGAAAGCACCCATGACAAGAGTGAGGAGTATTTCTCACTGTCATCACCATGTAAGAAATGGCATTTGGGTCAGAATCAGCTCCGGGGTTACCTGGGATGATGGCTCACGAGTGTGTTTCCATTTCCTGCTTCAGCATCAGTCTGATCACTCACAGCAGTCACCACCAACCCCACTGGTGACAGTCCACCCGATCTGGCCTTCAGACGTGGGTGAAGCGATACTTCTACTCTAACATGGCTTTTGGTCTCCTCCCCACCCTAGCCTGCTTTAAAGTGAATCCATTGCATGATGTTCACACGGTCTCAGTTTTTGTCTTGTTCTGGGTTTCTTGGCTTTTTAAAGGTAATAAAAGGTGATTGGCAAGAGATATTTCCAGGCACCTGGTCTGTGCTGATTGATGGGAGTGGGAGTGCGGTGCTTTCACAGGCAGCGGGGCAGACAACAAGGATGTAGGGCAGCCCCCCCAGCGCTGGGCTGCCAGCCCTGAGGGGACCATCTGCTGCCTGGAACTGTGGGCCGGGGCAAGGCAGAGGGAGAGGGAGCGGGGGGCTCTACAGCTGCTCCCTGCTCCTCAGACCTCACCTCCAACTCTCCCATCATCAAGTTTGCAGATAAGAAGTGTGATGGCGCAGGTTAGAATGCACAGCAGAGGCAGCAAGCAGGCATGATGCTGGCCCGCTAGAACACAGGGACATTTCCACGCTCAGACTCACTGTAAAATACTCCTCTTTGTTCCAGTCCTTGCTGGTTTTGTCTCCCACGTACAGGCTCGGCAGGGGTGGTACGATATGAAGGGGAACCCAGGCATGGCAGCGCTGGGCTGTACAGGTTTGGAGGCACAAGACGCCTTCCAGGGAGACTGCAAACTCTGTAAATTAAACTGATACCTAAGTGGCATTATAATGCCCCTCTGCAGATCCCTCCATCAGCTAAACCCAGTGCAGCGATGGCAGCGAGTCCCTCCAAGGAGCACTTCAGTGTGAGGTGGAGGATTAGTTTGGAGATAGCAAACTTAGCTCTACCCTGCAGCCCCCCTCCTCCCCACCCTGTGCTTTGTGCTTTCTGAGTGAGGTGTTAGAGTCTAACAAGCATCAAAACCACAGATTTGGAGCCAAATCCAAATGTCAGTTCCCCCACTGGGACTATCAGATCTGGATTGTTTATTTCAGTCACTTACATTAGATACAAAAATCAAATGTTAACACATAAACACCACCATGTAGCTATAGCAATAAACCTAATTAAAAAAAGGCAAGGCTTGGCCTGGCCTAAAATAGCATAACATCGCTTAGAAGTGAAAATAGGAGTCTGACACACTATCTCTAAACTTCCCAAAGTTATTTGCCTTGCTTTCACTGTGAAAGACCACATTTAATCCCTAAACAGCCTACGTTTCTGAGGTGTTATTAGCCGCATCCCCAGCTGCAGTGTGTGCCACAAAGCCTTCACACCTGCGAAAACAAGAACTGCTGCAGACCAGAGGGCAGAGAGGGGAAAGTGATTTTGGTTTTACTGCACAGAGGGCAGGTCCCACCGAACATTAGACCTCCTTGGGCTTTCAAACTTAACCTGAAAATAACAGTATCTTGGATTGTACACACAGGAATGGAGATTTCTACAGAAAACAGTTGCAGAACTTGTACCGAACACAGCAGCAAATATGGAGACGTGGATTTGGGGTTGCTTTTTCCTTTTCTGAAGGGACTGGAAAGTGCATTTGTTAGAGCTATATGCTGGCCAGAACTCAACCTGTGAAAATCCTTGTGCAGTTTAACTTCACTAAATGAAGGGAGGTGGGCTGGGCACAGCAGGACCTGGCCAGGTGAACCATGGCCATGGGGACAGTGCCACACACAGAGGCAGAGCCCAGCTCCTCCACCCGGAGCCACATGGAGGTGTGCTGATGTGTTGCCATTTGTCCACTTCTCAGTGCATTCTTCCACCAACAAGAACAAGCTCTTGTTCCTTATCTGCCGGGGGGGAGGGGGGGGGGTAGGGATGGAAGCAAGGTGGTAATCCATTTATTTTGGCTGTTTCATAGGCTTTTTTTGTCATAGCACTGTGTAACCTGTAAATAACCTCACATTCCAGCACACACTTTAGAAGCCACACGAGAGAAGACCTCCATGTACAAAACCACTGACCAGATCAGTAATACCACACAGTGTGACTGCTTATGGGGAACGCACACCACTGACTTCCCAACAGCCTGTGGTCACTTGCCAGCCTGGCTGTTGTTTTAAGGTTGTTTTACCACTTGGTAAAAATAGGACTGCTGGCACACCCGTTCCCCAAGGCTTTTCCTCTCAGCCTGTAGCATTTTTGGAGCAAGAAGCTGTGTGCTTATTTTGTACGTGATGCATTTACACAACAGCATCCTGACCTTGGTCCTTAAAATAAAGCCAAGCGTGGTATTGGCACGTGTTGAGTGCTGGTGAGCAGAGCCCACCTGCCCTCCCCAGCCTGGGATGTTCAGATGATGTTCAACCCCTCAGTGTCTACCAATGCAGGTGAACAAGCCCGCTGTGCTGGATCCCAGCCCAAAAAGACACCGCCTGTGTAGGTACATACAGCCTGGTTGCAGCCGGTGGGTGACACACGACTCTCACCTTCTCCCACCCCAAATGCTGCACTACAGGACAAGCACAGCTTCCACGCCTCTCCATCATGGTGCTTTTCCTTAAAATGAAGTCTGATCAGATGTTCATTATCATTCCCTTCCACCCAATGATAGTAAGACATGACTTACATAACATTATCATTACAAAAATATAATTAATGAAGGGAGGCTGGACATCCTATTCTAGCTGCTGGCCCCCTTAGCTGCACACTGCGTGCTGAGGAGCTGTGATTACCTCAAATGCAAAGACACAGGGGCAGTTTTTCTTTGCTGCTGTAGCCATCAGTGTCTCATCTCCCCTGCAAGCACGAGATCAGATCAGCTTTGCAGACATTTACCGGGTGCAAGCCTAGAGGTCCACGTGCCGAAGGCAGGGATACGTGCACGCCTGGATGCCCCACATGCAGGTTAAGCGAGGGGGCGGGTGGACATGGGGAGAAGGTGGGCACCGTGTATCCCTGACTCCTATTTTCCAGAAGCAGCTCTCAAAAAGCCTCATCTTCAAAGAGCTTTCTAAAGTTTCTTTGAAAACAAAATGATTAAAGGCTATCTTCCCTCTCATCCAACATCAGACACATCTCGCGCCGCATCCTTGCTTTCACCCCTTATTATGCATACAGCTTTATCCGCAGCTCCCAGTTTTGCGTCAGGATGGAAGTTACAACCCGGAATTAAAAGTGAAGTTCATTACCGCACATCAAAGTAGGCACCGTGCCTCGGCCAGGCCTGCCCTTTCTTTTATTTGTAGGTATGTGGCTGGGCCAAGGGAGCTGAGGGGGTCGGCGTTGGTTACAAGGTATTTACAGACGTCATCCCCGCAAGGCAAGCTGGAGGCGGGAATGTCCACATCTGGTGGTGCTGGTAGGGTTTCTCCCCCCAGAATAATCAGTAACCTCAACTGGGCTTAAAGGTAGATGGGAGATACACTGGGCCATTACAATTAAGTCTTTAGAGCCATTTTATTAATAATATTTTAGCTATGGTTCTGGTCTGGACAGGCCACAACCTGGCTGATTGAGCCTGATAAATTTTCTCTGTTTGACATGGGAGCCAAAAAAAAAAAAAAAAAAAAAATCTCTTTTTTTTTGCCCCGCATGCATGCAGCAGCCAGAACACTGCACCTTGTCAGTGCCACCAAAGAAGCTTTTGCCAGTACCTGCAGGCAGGAGGGGCAGGAGCAAGCAGGAGGGGCAGGCACAGCCAGCTTCTACCCCAGATAGCATTTAGACTGATGCTTTGCCTTCAAATGCTTTTCATATTAGGTGGGCTTAATTTATTTTAGTTTCAGTTTAATTAGCAGTTTTGTCACAGCAGGAGGGTGCTTGAAAACAAAGATGTATTTAAAAAAAAAAAAAAGCCGGATTTTTGTCAACTTTTCCTTTTTTTGCTGTATTGAATGTGAGCCACAAAGCAGTAAAATATTCCGCAGTCTCACACAGCAGCCGCCAAGCTGCATAATAAAAAAAGCATGTGAGGAATCTGCTCTATAATGCTAACTAGGTGGCATCAGCCACAGCTTTGTAAATAAAACGTGAGGCCCATTTTGCTCAGCTTAGGAAGAGCAGACCCCCAGGTAGGAGCCTTGATTTCAGTCCCTCTCCCATTTGAGCTTCCCTGGGCTGCGGGAGCCTTTAGCCTGTGTGGCAGGATAGGGATGGGGTTTCATCCCACCAATGACCAAACCTCACAGACGCAGATGTGACCCCAGCCACTGCCATCCTCTGGCTCACTTTTCTGGGGTCACAGTGCCTCCACCTGTCACCGCCCCAATGTGAAATAAAAATGATTGGAAGGTGAAAAATGTTAAGAAAATGTAGTAGCAGCTCATAAAGTTGCCATGAGAGAAGCTTTAAAAGGGGCTTGCTTTACGTCGGGTCACTCAGAAATTAAGTGTAATTATTCAGGATAAAATCGGGCTTCTAAATGCAAATGCACGCGACAGACCATCGACTGACGGGGAAGAGGGGCAGTGGTGGGTTTTACATTGAGGAGCTTTCAGCAGAACAGGGACAAGCTGAGAGGTGAGGAAGAGCCATTTAATGTGACCTGAATTAGTGGCTATAGATAGTGCTTCCTGCATGTTTTACATTTTCAAATAAAAAGGATCTTCTTGTTTAATGGTTAATAAAAATGATTAGTGCTCCCAGGGCACGGATCCTGACAGATGCAGACTGTGCTGGAGGGACCAGCTACAAGACACAAGAGAAGATTAAACCGATTTTTTTTTTTCCTGTGGAGTACATCTCTGCCAGCATTTGCAAGTTAATTTGTAATATAATTATATGTTGTTTCTGTCACAGAAGCGCAGCACGTGTGATGGGCCAGCAGCCTGCCACTGCCACCAGCAGCCTGCAACAGCCCAGCAAACACTTCTGCAGCAAAGACAACAGCTAAGAGGTTGTGTGTTGTATATGTATATATTCACATTTACATACACATATATATATATATGTGCATATGTATATTCACACATACATATAATGGCTACACACCTATATTTTAAAAATACAAATTTTTATATATATTTGTCTGTGTGTATATATATAGATAAATTTGTTTGAGGGATACTATACAGCAGAGCAAGCTGATTGCCTTAGTGCACGTGCTGCTTTAAAGCCATCCAGGCTAACTGGCCAGAAAAGCTGTGTCCTGCCAAGATCCCCAGTGCAAAACCCAGCATCACCACCTTCCTAACAAAAATAAAACCTGCCATGCCAGCCTCTTGGCAGCTCTACACCTTCCATCTGAAAGCTGGGTTGACTTTTCTTTTCTTTTTTTTTTCATGGCATGCCATGTAGAGGATTATGGTCCGTAATAGTTTTCTAAGAAGTAAAGTCTATGAAAGTAATTGTTAGAAACAAGCAGCAATAGCAAATGCTTGCTGAGTGGTTGCCATAGTGCAGGAGCACAATTTGAGATTTAATATCATTACTAACGATATTTACTTGGCCTGCAGGAGAGAGTGAGACTTGTGTTCCCTAAATGTCATTTGACTGCTAATATGTCAGCGAGCGCACCCAGCCCAGCCCTGGGAAGGGACCCAGCATGACCCAGGGCGTCGCTGCCTTCAGGAAGGCAATGCTGCTGCTGCCGGTGTCCCATCCTCAGGCTGTGCCCACCACCCCAAGGAGCCCACATTTGGCAGGTATGTGGTCCCCCAAAGAGCCCACACACATGTAGCCACAGTTCTGGGGCTCAGCTCCTCTCTGGCACCCATGGGGCAGCACTGCCCAGCACCCAAAACAAGCCCCAGACTCCTATTTACTGGTCTTTTTTGGCCAAGTTACACAGACTGCAAGTTCAAGCTTTCTGTCCTGTTGGGCTTCTCCATGGGAGGGGGAGACATATTGCGTTGCTGTAAAGTGAGCCATTTAGTTTATTAAACGCTGTTAAGGGTGCCCTGAGGTCTCTGCACATGTGGGACCATCAAGGCGGAATCGTTATTATTATGGTTCTTATTAGTCATAGTCATTTTCCCAGTGATACGTCTCACGTCCAGATGTCTTCCCATCTATCTCTTAAATTTTGTGATGCCAATGCAAAACTGTTATGAAGACGGACTAGTCCAAGTCCCACCTCACATGCTACAGGAGCAGAACGTTCATGAAAAAATAAATATATATTTTTTAAATTAAAAGACAAACCAAAAAAAGGGTCATAGTTGGCTAAAAATGAATTGCGCAGTGCATAAAAGAGACAACAGATTAGAGAAGATAACGTTTTAGTTTAAGTGTTCCATCATTATTAATTCATTTGGTGCTCTTTATGATAATACCAATCATTTGGAATTCATTTGGTGTTTATGTGGATGTCATCTCGACTCCTGCAGAAATTCCAAAGTAATTCAGCATTAATGTGCTATTAAAAATTGTTACCAGCCACTACCTTCATTACTTCACCAGCACAGACTAATCTTTCTTCTCTCATTCTCTAAATTCAAATTTCAGTGTTTATTTTGCTTTTATCTTTATTACGGTTTTAAAATGTAATGCTTCTATTTAAAAATTCTCCTTATGCTACATGAGTGTTGTCTGGTTTTGACAGCATCAAAACTATGCAAATAAAGGAGGGGGTTAATGGTGATTTTTCATTTTGTTACTGGCATTTGACTGAGAAACAACCAAAGAGGTTTCAGCTTATCATTTACAACAGTGAAGTTATCGAGCTGGTATTTATGTTCACAGCAGATGACACAGAACCAAATCTGTATGAAATACCATCTGTACCATGTGGAGTTCTTTCTTTTTGGGCACAGTAGAGTCAGGCAGGGAAGGGATGGGGCTGTCCCAGCCCTCCCAGGGGCGCAGGGTACCCAGGGAATACTGCAGGGACTGAAAGGGCCAAGATGCCACTGACAACCCTTTTCTGGACTCACCCCATTGGTAGAGCATCCTTCTGCTTCCAGCTGGGGAATGCTGGGATGGCAGCTGCAGTAATGGGTATTCTCAGTCCAAACCCCATCAGCAGAGGAGAAAAGGCTTCACTTGCATGTAACATTTAAAAAAAAAAAAAAAAAAAAAAAAAAAAGCCCTAGGAGATTAAATGCAAAAAAACCCTGCATTAAAAGAGCATTAATTAGGTTTTATAGTCAAGGACTTGAAGATTAGAAAATTCCAGTTTGCTGGGAGTCTGAAATAATTTTTTTAAAAAGAAAGAATATACAAAGGTTGGGTTCAGTTCTCAGCTGTGCCTGTCTTGTGCAGTCCCCTACTTACATGATCACATACCATTTTCCTCCTGGACACCTGCTTCTATCGGACCACACAACAACAGCATACAACAGGGGCAGAGTGAAGTTTGGGCTTTGCAACTCTCAGTCCGGCATCCACAACAGGAGGGCTTGATCACGCAACCAAATGACACTCTTTCAATACTGCTTCGTAAATATTACTTGTTTGAAATTAGCTCGGTGGCTGGGCAGCATGGGCGGGACAAGGGAAACGGTCACACTGGGGCTGACACTAAATGCCCCCGGCCAGTGGCAGGGAAGAAGCCAGCACCCACCTGGCTCCTGACCATGGAGAAGGGAGATGCCACCATCATCCCCTGGCACCACCGGGTCCTGGCTGGGGGCTGAGCACCCTCTGCCACTCACGCCAACCAAGGAGCACAGCTTTACATGAAAAATAAAGCCCATCACAGAGGAATTTTCCACTTAATCAAAATCCTGCAAAGAATATGAATGCTTACAGGTTACAGGAACCTGGCAGCTCCTACTTGTCTGTCATGTCTTTAAGGATTGCCATTAAGTTATAAACGTGACAAAGATTAAAGAGTTTATTAATGTTATTAGAGAGCTGAGATAAAATGCCATGCCTTGCAGGGTCTCTCTCCCTCTCTCACTACTTAATGAAAACATTTTCATCACTTTCTAAATCTATTATACCAAATATTCATTTCAGGAGTCCTAAGATTATTTTATTTTAATTAGAAAAGATGTAGCAACCACCTGAAAGTAATACAGTTAAAATACCTTGCCATGATTCCCCTTCTCCCTGCTGCTGGCAGAGGACCATCTCTCCAGCTGTGCTGTGGTGGCAGAGCGAGCCCAGGGTGACCGAAGTCACCCAGGAAAGTTTCGCAGCATGGCAGGACCATCATGCCAGTCCCTCCTGGAGACCCAGAGAGCCAGCAGCACCTCAGGCCAGGCCTTTCAAGTGGCTCCACACATCTCCAAAAGCCACCACGTTGGCCAAGGTTAACAGGCAATGAGAGCTGCTGTATCTGCAGGTTTGGACAGGGGGCAGATCCCTGAGGACCAAGCGGAGGGTGGCAGCATCTTCTGCAGGTACAGGAGAAAAAATGAAGTCCTTGCCAGTGGGCAAAAGCAAGAGAGGAAAAGAAACTTTAAAAAAATTAAAGAAAAAGGGAGGTTTGTGATGGCCTGTGAAAGCAGCATTACCCTCCGCAGATCTATGGCAACTATTCACAAAACCAGAAGAAAATAAGGAGCCAAAGTCCTTTCTTGGTGTGGCTGCTTTGACTTCGGTGAGCATTACACAAGGGCTGAATTTTAATCCATGTTTAGAGCAAGTCCAGTCTTTAGAGATAAAGACTGAAAATCAGCCACTTTCAAGCAGCACCTGGACAGTTATATTTTTCTATGTGTGCCTTCCGTTCCAGCTCAAGACTTTTTAACCGTATCTGCAACACAAGCAGCTCACAGATGTTCTTTCTTTTAAACTTTCCAACTAACCCAATTTAATTTGTTAATTTATTCTGTAACCTGATTTACTGTTAATTTATTTTGGTGAGTAAGATATCCCAGCTTTAAGTTCCAATTAATTAAAGGGGAGGGCTTAATGTTTTTGCTACGCAGTATCTTCACGCCACATTGTATTACATTTTAACACTGCACTGAAGCATTTCCAAAGTTTATTGCCATTACCTAATATAAATCCATACATCTGAAAATTAATTTCATGGACACAAAAGATTACTCTTTGCAAATGTACCTTTAAGAGGGGAATATTGGCTATAGCAATCATCACTTGTTGCTTAGCAACAGCCATAGCATCACTTACAGCAGGTTTATCCTAAACAGCAATGTAAAACCCAGGGACATGGCTATCCATCCCTGCAAGTGCTGCTCAGAGTTGGGTTAACAGATTCAGGCTTTGCTAATTCTCCTTTTTTTTTTTTTTTTTGAGGGCTGCCTGATTTCAAGGGCCTTAAAACCAATAAAATAATCCTCAAGCATTAAAATAATTTTAAGCAGCAGTTAAAAGCTTGGTGCCCCATTATGACCACAATGGCAATGCCAACACAAGTCAGCATGAGCACAAGCACACCTGTTCAGGTTGTGGCTATGCTACTACCAGCTCAGCATTTTGCACTGAAGACTTTTAAAAAATTCACACATAGTCTGTTGCAATCGACTCAAGATTAGAAGAGGGAAATCAGATTATATTAAGACCACCCTGAGGATATCCCGAGGCTGTTCTAGTCTTCCTGAAGCCTGGAGTACTCCCTACAGCCAGAAGCTGTCAGCTCTCATCTCTATTCTTGCAACTAGCCAGAACCGAGACAAATGACCTTTGCAATGGTGCATACATCCCTGCACCCGCCCGTCCGTCCGTCCATCCACATC
Organism: Athene noctua; assembly: GCF_965140245.1. Taxonomy (NCBI): domain Eukaryota; kingdom Metazoa; phylum Chordata; class Aves; order Strigiformes; family Strigidae; genus Athene; species Athene noctua. The sequence continues at coordinate 36,093,574 of NC_134043.1, read as the reverse complement.
GCTGTGCCTCCTCCAGCTCCTCCCCTTGGCACGCCGCCTGCGGAGCAGCTCTCCAACATGATGCTCCCGCCTGCCCTTTGCCAGCCATGGGTGCCAGCCAGCTGCTCCCCTTTGGCCAAAAAAGTGGCAAGTAAATATTCTAACAGCATCCATTAGCCCAGCCTTTGATGGCTTGTGGAGAGGGGCCCACAGGCTTGGGCCTGGGTTTTAAAGCCATTATGCTGTATCTGTAGGCATGGCTAATTCACAAAAGATGAATGCAGGGTTTGCAATCAAGGAAAAATTAGCACCTCAGCCAGCAGAGAGGGTGAACATGCGAGCCAGCCAGCACTGCCAGCAACCTTGATTCTGTTTTTGGCAAAGCTGGATGGCTTGGCAAACACAATGGTAATGAGATAAACTGAAATACCAGGCAACCGAGCTGCTCTTTGAAGTAATTATCCTCCAGGGCAACAAGGAACACGATGAAAAGGTTTTTAGAGACATGGTGTGGATGCACAGGGAACATTATTTGCATTCCTGAAGTCAGCCCTCAGTTTGCAAGGCTCAGGTGTAACAATGCCAAGCAGCCAGAGAAAGGGCAGGAAAGCCCCAGCAGCAGCAACAGAAACAGGCAATACAGCAAGAAGAGGACCTGTGCAAGGAGCAGCACTACAGAGCAGCACTACCCCAGCAATGCCGGGGTGAAACCTTTATTGCTCCTGAGAAAGGCTGGTCTAGGCAGCCGTGCTGTGCCCAGTGATCTGACCCACAGGCAGAGGCTTAATTGCAAACATTTAACTTTTAGAAATACACATCCATTTAAGGGGTAGAGCAGTGGACTACAGACAAGGTGAAGGATGAAGTCACACGCTGTCAAATCTCATAGTTGGGAGCTACAGGTGAGCACCGAGTGGCATTTCATCTGGCGGTCTGCAATGCCATGCACGCACAAGAAACAAAAGGCAAGGCAAGGAAACAGCAATACATGGCACAGCACGCTCCCTTGGGTCGCTTGTGGCTAACCAGGTAACCCACTGGCATTCTCCTATCGGGACACCTGAAGCTACTCTAAATTTGAGGTCTTAAAATTATTTTCAAAGCCACAACATAACAGCTGGCATCACAAATTCCCCACGCACAGCCTGTTGTGACGAGTGGGTTTCCCTCAGAGGGGCCCAGGGTTAAAGCTGCCCCAGCGGCAGATCGCCTCTCACTGCTCCGCAGGCGGGTGGGCAGGCGGGCGGGTGAGCATCTCCCCAGGCCCCACGGGAGGGAACAGCTGAGGGAGATGCTGGACACATCCCGCTGCTCCAAGGCTTCCACTGCAGACAGCAGGGCCTGCATGGTACTCTTCCAATACTTATGAGTTAAAATCTTTTCCAAAAATAAAAGCTAAACAGGTGAAAGGTCTATTTTTAAAATACTTTTTCTTTAAATAAAAAGGAACAGTGATGCAAACTTAGGCCTGGACCAAGGACCAGATGTGCAGGCAGAGCAGGTTATGCAGCTTTTACTCTGTAGTAATTCATCTGACTTCAGAAACTTGCTTGAGCCACTGCATGGTGACCCTGTCCTTGCCCACAGTCCACAGGAGGAGGAGACAACTGCCCAATTCCCGCTGAACCTTAGAACCTTTTCCTTCTTTCACCCACAGCAGACTTTATAATTTTTATTTTTTTTTTTAATGGAAAGACCATAAAAATAAGAACACATGAGGACTAGGAGGTGACAAAAGGCAGAGTGGTAGGGACACATGTGGAGGCAGCAGGACCAACAGCAGCATGATGGGACAGAGGAGAGGGACACGCAGCCCTGGCCATGAGATTCTGCAGCTTTCCCAGTGCCATCCCTTCCCTCTGCCTCTGCCACCACGGGGATTTTGGCAAAGGAGCTGCAGGTGAACCGGATTGCGAAGCCCAGATGCACTTCTATGAGTCCCTCAAATAAACCCCAAAATTATTTTAAAGATGGTGCAGGAATGCCTCCTGGGGCAAGCTCACAGCTCCTGCCTAGGCTGGATCCCTTCAAATGGCAGTTTCAGAAAGAAAAGCTCCATTCTAGGCAAAAGCTCTGCATTTCCTTCTTGCACAGCAAATAGTCCCTGTTAATGCAGAGCCAACCAAGGCAAAAATGTTTATTACAGAGGAGAATTATAACAGAGGAGTGCCTGAATCCAGAACAAAATGTAAAATCGGAAACAAATGTAAAAAGCTCTATAAAAGTTTTAATGGATCTTTTCAGATGTGGAGTGGCATTTTACAGTGATGTTTTAAATTATTTCTTCTTTTTTTTTTTTTTTCTTTTTAGCTTTTAGGCAGACCATCAATCTGAGGGGCTCTTTCTGCCTGCAAAGGCACTTCAAAGCAGGCACCTACCAGATGACTGCTGGTGGGCAAAGCACAGCTGGGCTTGAAAAAGTCAGGGCCCCGGGCTTTGCAGTAAGGGAGCTGCAGCCCATCAGGACAGTCTCCCAAACGCCACACACCCAGCGAGACCCAGCAGCACCCGAGCCCATGGGACCTTTGCTGCTGGCTTGGAAGGGAGCAGCACACGGCAGGGGTTTGGTGTGGAGGGATGAACAGCCGGCGCAAGATGGAGTGTGTACATCTCCTGCTGCTTACAAATGCATGTATATACAGTGAGGCAGTCCTCCCTAGAAGCTTCTCCCATACTTACTTTTTTAATGCCAAGGACCTAATTTCAGGATTTGACTCCAGCCTACGCATTTCCAACACCTTAGAAGTCTCAAAGTGTGTGCTTAAATATCTTTGGCCTATCGCTGACCTTTCCAAATCTCAGGAACAGCCACTTCTTCTTACTGATGCAGATGCAGGAAATTCTTAACTAAATCCTAACTGAAAGCCAGAAAAGCAGATAAGCAGGCTAATCCTCCAGCCTGTCAGACCCCAGGTTCCCTCAGACTGCAGGTCGAGTGAGTCCTTGCTCTGCAGACCAGCTCAGCAGTTTGCTCGCCCCTATCTTGACTGTGTTGGCGTGTGCTTCACCAGGGCTGGGGAGTCGGGCGGCCCCAGTTTCCAAAGAGGGAAATATTTTGCTGCCATTCATTCACTTACTGACATTCATGGTTCATGAAGCCCATCTCTTGCTGCTGTTCCTTTCACAAAAGACCTTGCAGAAGTCTATGGAAAACGCATTCAAAGCAACACACCATGGTTCAGGTGATGGTTTTTGTCTGTATTTGTTAGGTTTTGTCTACATAAAGCCCTCTCTTCCTCAAAATCCTAATTGGAAATACGGGATGCTACTCAGGAATAGCAATGATGTCTTTTAGGGATATGTCTATGTTAGTTAATAAGGCAAATAGTTTCAAATGCAGTAACACTGTATATGCAAAAAGTATCGCTTTTGACTCTGGCTAAAAGAAAATAAAAAAAAAAAAAAAGAAGCAATTTTATCTAGAATACTGTAGTATTGCTCTTGTCTGAATTTGGTCTGCTTTCTCAAGAAGGGGTCTGGAAAACCAGTACAGGGAGAAAATGAAATCCTAGCCACTCACTCATTAATGAAACAGCAACAAACTCATTAAGAGCAGCAATTGCTGCCGAGGGTGCCCTGGTTGCACCAGCTGCTCCGTGCAGCAGAGCCCTGCTGGGAGCCCCAATTAGGCTGATGGAGCTTGCCAGACCGGTGGGGGGCCAGCCTGCCCCCACAATTTAGAGGAGCTGGGCCCATGTGGGACTGTCACAATGACAGAGACCCCACCTATATTAAAATCGCTAGCGGTTGCAGCAAAAGCTGCTGCAGAAGAAACCCGCACAGATGAATGGCGTGGCCAGGAGGGCAAGCGTGCCTAATGTTTATCTGTGGTGCTTCTTCATAACGCACATACACCGATCCCTTTCCCCTCCACCACCAAAGGCAGGAGAGGTCTCATATCACCCCTCTTTCCCCTTAGTTCACACCCCCTCTGATCCCAGGCAATTCTTCCTGAGCCTGCAGGCAGCATTAAGACCACAGGTAGCATGAAGAGAGTGAGAAAACAATGAAGTTGGTTGAAAATAACCTCAGTAAGTTAAGCCCCTTGGAGGTTAGTTTTGTCCCGTTGCCTTTCAGGCTTGCATAGGACTGCTCTTACAGAGTCCGCGTGTCACCATGAGAGACCCGTGGTCTCTGCAAACACCAGCAATCACTTGGTTTTCCTGTGCTGCATTTGCCAGAGTCCAGACCTAACCTGAAGGACAGCCTGGCACAAGCTCAAAAGACAAGTGGGCAGCCTTTCAGTTTGGAGTCATCTCATGCCCGAGAAGCTGACAAGTCTTCTTGTGCTGGAAGTGGAAGCCTGAAGGTAAAAAAACAACTCCATGACCAGGAGTGACGAAGTAATTTCAGATGTGCTGCTCAGAGAGGTATGTGGGGCTGATGTTATGCCTGCAGGACAGCCTGATGAGTTGGCCCTGCTCTCCTCAAAGCTGGAGAAAGGCGATCTTCAGAGGACAAGAATACAACATATGCAGCTCTGTTGATTCAACAGTGTTATTTTCTAAATGCATTTACTCTACCAAATGGCACTTAAAAGCCTGGCTACAAATGACCATTGTAATTTCTTCCCCAGGGAACCGAATTGCTTCATCCCAACAAACAGCAGCCGCTGAGACACTCACAACTGCTATGCCAGAGGCTACATGAAAAACACAGGACCCCCCCCATACCAGAGCATACCGAAGGTCCAGCCAGCCCAGTTCCTCATCTCTGACTTTGGTCAACAACAGAGGGTAAGGATGTTGGGTCCCTCACCAGGACTCCCCTGATGAACACTTACTACTGCTGCCAGTCACTCACAGGCCCTCTTCCATCAACACTACTGGGTCAACACTGGGGAGAGACAGCCTGGGGACTTTGGGGTGGATAGATGCTGCGGTGAGTGACTCACTGCAGGGACCTTGTCTTCCCCCTCTCTTTCTCCCATGTCCTCCTGACTCCTGCTCACCTGTAACCAGGGATTCACTAGAGCGGGAACTTCTCCCTTCTGCTCCTGCTGCTCCTGTCAACAGTTCTCTTGCTTCTCCCCGTCTAATTAGTTCAAACTTCAGACTCAAGGTTTTCCCTGAAGGCCTTCCTAATCCTCCCAGTTCTTCTCCTTGCACACCTCCATCCTGTCCTCCACCAAGTACGGCTGTAAAGTCACTTGGCAGTATGTCTTCACAAATGTTGGTGCATGCTTGTTCAGTATGAAAATTTGTCTACATTAATGTTGCCATAATTAGTACTTGAATAAAGTAAGCAAAAACCAGAATACTAAGAAATACTGTCACGAAAACAGGAGTTCAGCAGCACAGCTGAAGTACTTCCAACCCTCTCCTATGAAAAATAGAAAGACAGTGAAGGAACCTCTTGACCATGTCCTTATCTCACCCTTGCAAGAACTCTGGGGACTAGAAGGTTGGTGGAGCTTTGTGTGCCTTACACACCAGATTATGAGAACATTAAAGGTCAGTTCAACAGATGAAGGATGTATCTGTATATCATCTATTGCATAGGTGCCCTAGTTACATTACCAAAGCTTCACCAATATTCATCCACATCAGTGAAAACAGTATTGCCCACCCATGAGGTAGTAGAAGTCGCAGAGCCCCCACAGGTGGTGGATATGGTCTTCTTGCTGGTTTGACCTGCCCTTTCACATCCCTGTACCTTTGGCTGTTCTATGTACTTACTTAGTGTTTCTAGATGAGATTTTTTTTCTGGTGCATATTGACATTCTCTGATGACAAAACATATTAATCATAGCATGGTGGAGTAGCAATACCAAGAGTGTTACACAACACTACCCTTCACCAAACTAAGACCTACCATCCTATACTAAATCTCTGATCCCATCAGAAGAGTCTCAAACATGGTTTATCTCTGCCCCTGTACCACTTTTTGTAGTCATTGCCTGAAGAGAAGGGCAGGAAGGTACTACCTTGCTGAGCAGCAGTCACAAAGAGCAAATACCCCACACCAGAAGATCTTTTCTGAGAGCAAGCTGCAACAATGCACTGGCCATCAGCCAGGATTTGGTGGCTTGCCCCTAACTGACCATCACTTGCTCACTGCACTGCACCACTCCCCAATGCTCCTGGCACAAAGAAAATTGAATTACTCTAGGGCAAGGATCTGTAAAAGAAGAACACGTTATGGCCCCTGATTTTGCTGGACATACTCAGGGGAATTTGGGGACACTGAATAACCATTGATGATAAATAAGATTGATCTGGTCAGCTGGTGAAGCCATGCTGAATTTGATTAATACCTTTGATGAGAAAACAAAATCCTGAATCTGGAAATAGATAACTTCGAAAAATGTTTTGACATTTTCTAAAACTTTCTTTTCTTACCTTGAATTTTCCTAGAAGGGCACACACAACAGATTTTATACATCCATCCTTACCTGAGTAGTCTCTGTAACCAAAGGAGAGGTTTGTTTAAAATGCTCTTAATATTAGACTCTGAAAAGCCTCTGCAGACGACTGTCATCCTTCACAAAGAAAGTGTCAAGGGACACCAACAAGTTCTTCTAGATGCTCCACAATGCTGATGGTGAAACCTCTCCTCCTGCTGTGTTTGGAAATTCCCACATGTTTTAATGCACCTGGAAAGACCACAAAAAGGTGTTGTTTTCCCTTTAAAAGCAAAAACCTTTCAAACCTAAAAAATAATTACATGGATTTCACATGAAGCGACACTGGCAATATGCTTTTAAACAGAGACATACAAGGCAACAGACAAAAATACTGAGATCAGAAAATGACTAATACTAAAAAGCCATTTTTACAGGAGAGCCAGAGGAAAGATAACCAAGGTCTGAATAATATCGGAGAGACGGTACTGGAAGGTGCAGAACCTTTTCCTAATTAATTATGAGTTGTAAAGCAAAGGAAATCAGCCAGTTGAGAGCAAATTCAGCGAGACAGGGATTTCAACATTTGAAACACTTTGGCTGTCCTTTAAAAGCAGAAGGAGAGGAAGGGAAGCGGCTGGTGTCAGGAGAGGGGGGTGAGATGGAGCTGCGATACCGCCCCAGCACACCAGCCACGGCCATGGCCGAGCCCGCCAGCTCCGGAAGGACCATGCTCCGAATGACAGCGGGGAAGATTTCATTACAGGATGTAAGCCTACAAGATAACAATCAGTAAATGCATTTGAAACAGGGTTATTCGAAAGGCAATCAAATTTTTGCAAGAGGAAAATTATTTGGGAAGCTGGACTTCAAAAGACTTTTAACATCCTACGACCTGCTATTTCATGTGTTCCTACATTCAGTTCTTAATTCTTTAAATATTACCATATTTAGTAACTGGAGAAGATGTGGAAATATTTACTGAAGGTATTCGGTGGAGAAAATGTGATTATTTTCTTTTAGTCTGGATCTTAGCTTCTCAAATCACCCAAAAAACTCAGCGCAAACCTTCTGCATCATCCCTATGGCAAACACCTTGAGTGCAACTTTGCCAGAAGCTTTTTTTTTTTTTTTTTTGGCTTTTTTTTAAAAAAAAAAACCTCTTTATTTTTATTAACATCCACACTCTTACATCTCAAGATGGAGAGCACTCATGGATGCAGGAATCTTACAACTGCAGATATGGCAAATGACGTAGAGAGGATTCAGGTGGAGAGTGACACTCTGCTTGGTCTGCCTGGCCCTCATTACAGTCGTAGAAGGTGCAGACCTGCTGTCTGGCTCAATAATGTTCAGTCTGGGAAAATATATGCCTTTAAAGTGTGCTGCTTCTTTAGATTGTGCCACCTTGAATTATGTGCTGCTGCACTACACAGAACTGTGGACCAACGTGACAATAATCAGGGGGAATATGTTTATCAGCATTTAAAAAAAAAGAGAAAGAGGATGGAAAGAGTGCTATGTTTTAATGCAGAATTTAGCTTGCTTTTTTTTCCCTTACACTTCCCATTCAGCTGGGTGTTGTCCAAGACCAGAAGATATTTTTCTGAGATGCTTGAATGATATTTTTAATCACAAGTCTGCTAAAGAAGCCAGTATTTCCATTCATACTAGTTCTTGGAGTTACATGTAGCTAATTTACAACAGCCAGCTTTTTTGCTTTCTGTGCATGAGGGTTAAAAGCTAAATAGCATAGAGAATAAACCTAGAGCATCTTGCTTGCCTTGACTCACTGGAGTATTCTCAAATGCCTAGAGATCATTCAGAAACAAACCAACAAACAAACCCTTGGTAGCTCTGTAAAGCAATACACTGCAGAATAGTTGCTATGATGCCCAGTGCTAAGAAACATAGTGGAGCTATTAGCTCTACTAATAATTGAGGTTGGACAAACATGTTTAGCAGTCAGGAACCAGGCTTTTTTTGTTCTTTTAAATGTGTTGCCTTTTAGGATGCACTTTACTAAAGCATGGTTCTGATTTGAAATTTTTTTTTTTTTTTTTTTTTTACCCTATAGGTTTTATAAAAGGGAGTTTATCTGGAAAAAAAAAAAAACACAAACCAAAACAAAACCAAAATGCTGATGCTCCATTTCTTCAGTCACAACCTTCCCCTTCCATGGTCTTCCTTGCTCCCATTCAGTATTGTATTTGTGGCTACTGCTCCTAGCAAGCAATGAAGAAGCTGGAAAATGAGATTCTGTGCATAAAGAAAGCTAGGAGAAAAAGTCCTCCCCAGATGATTATTAATTTTCTCAACCCTTCTTTCAGCAATCTGCAATGCTGTCAGAAGATTCAGAGAGGAAAACGCTTTGGGTTTGGGTTTTTTTGGAGGGATGATGTCCCCCTAACAGTAGGTCTGCACTACCAAAAAATCCTATGCTAAGGAAAACTCTAAGCTAGATGAGATGCCCACATTCTCCTACTGTGCCCTAAATCCCTGAGCTCTTCCTGTCCTACTTCTAAGTGATGAAGAGCAGAAGAGATGAATCTCCATTCACAGGGGAAGCCATGGGACTTGGGGATCTGTCTACAGCTGGCATTGCACAGACGGGGATAGGTACAGTTGCCACTGATTTATATGCCACTTAGAAGAAATTTTTTGTGAAATTATTCAAGCAGCACTGTGTGGGTATGCAATCGGGGTGAGAGACAGTTGAAAACCAATGGCATAGCAGCTGGTTGGTTTGGAGAACTAATTATGGGGTGGAGCCTTACACATCTGGGTCATCGCTTCACATCCATCTCAGTTGCATACTAGTGACAAGGTCATTACTCTTTGACAGTTCCTTGGTGGCAGACATGAAATGGCTCTGCAGGTCCAGACCAGTTTGTAGTCCATGGGTCTCCTCCTTAGAGGACCCCACATGACAGGGACTAATTGATCTTTGCATTGGGAGCATGAGCAGAGATCTCAGGGCTGATCTGCTCAGGAACAGCATCCAGATTTGATGCACAGCAAGAGGCCAGCCTGGAAGAAAGCTATCCCACCAACTTCCCTGCCACGCCGATTCTGCAGCCACCAAGAGAACAGAAAATTCTTCCACAATCTTGGTCAAACACATTTGACATGACAAAACAAAATGGGCTTCACCGAAGGATCATTACTGGCAGAGTGCACCCAGTGCAACCACTTCACCATCCTTTCTCACAGCAGAAGTAACCTTTTATCTGGCTACAGTTACCGTCTGAGAGATCTCCAGAAAGCCTGGCAGCACAGTCTGGAGCCTGCAGCGGAGTCAGGCCTTAGTAGTTAAAGACCCACAACCCAAAATCAAAATAAAATCTTTGCAGGGAAAGACATACACCTGCTTCACAGCTGCAGCAGCCCCTCAGTGCATCTGGAGCTCGCTCGGATGACGGCCGGAGGAGGCACACAGCACAGGGGTGAGTTACAGGCTGCTGCAGGGCACAGGCCAGCGGTCATCTGAAACACTGAACAGCACCAGGGGTTCAGTTCTGCAGCCAATACATGTAAATAACTCCTGGTGAACTGTGCTTGGGTTAAAAACCAAGTTCATCCCGCTCATGGCTTTGATTTGAATGTGGGTTCACCGCCTGTAACCTAGAGCATGACAGCATGCAAGAGAGCGGGTCTAAAATCCTCAGTGCTCGCTGCATAAACAAACTAATTTGCAGCCTGACATTTTAGCCGTGTCCTATGTAGATGACTTTCTGCTTATTCAATACTTCTGAATAAAAACACTTAATAGCTGAGCCATAATAAATAAGGTATTAATACTATGCACTGCAGATGCTCGGTACCTGATTTAACCTTCTTTTTTTCTTCTAACCTCAACAGAGGCTCTGAAAAATATGCAACATTTTTTTATAACTAAGTTAATAAGTGTTTTCAATTACTGAAAATAATTACTATCAAGAACAGACAGCAGCATGCATAGGGTGTATATAAGACAGCAAGGAGAGAATGCAGGAAAGAGGGAGAGAAAGAACAAGAGAGGAGAGAAGATTCTGTCAAATACACAAGAACCTGCCAGCCTAGATTTCTGTTCTTCGTGTACAAGAATAAGCAGTTTTCTAAATATTCCTCTGTGAAGAGGAGGTAACTCCAGAGGCCTGGAACGCACCCCAACTTTTTGGAGGCTCTCCGACCCCAGCTCTCCTGGGGGGCTGAGAGCTGGCTTCTCCATGGAGCCCCGCCAGGTCACACCAGATGCAGTTTTCACAACAAACTGGCTGGTCAAGGTTTAAGTCCCATTTGTTTTTTAATCATTCGATTTCAACAGGTTTTCATTTATGCAAATTCATACAACTTACTATATGTTTGGGAGTCTGTTTTTCTTTCTTTCTTCCACTCACTACCTTAACACAGGCATGCTAGTAGTGACCTGAGGGTAAAAAGGATCAAGGAAAACCAAGAGTGCTGAGATGAGCAAATGCTATCACTGAGGCCAGCTGGCCCATGACAGATCCTGTTTGTCTATTTCTCACATCATTATCATGCTCAGCCCCATGAACCTTGCCTTGACCAGGTACTTGGAGAAGAGCTCTGGGATGCGCACCCGGAGTCTGCTGTTCTTTCATCCTTTTCATGCCATCTTGTCCCATCATCGCTGTTCATCAGAAACAGTAACTCAGGTTGACATCATTCCTACCAGAGACAGGAGCTATTGAATTATCTAAGGACAAACCTAAATACTAGCTTTTAAAGGATAACTGAGCTACTAAAAGCAAGTATTATTTTGGACATGCCATGTCATATTTATCACGCTTGGCTTTGCATTGTAGTGTTATCTCCTGCAATGTCATTTGAACAACATGAAGTCGCATGACACAACATGACAGATGCCTCAGCAATGAGGAAAATACACACTCTAGATTCCAGGTCCATTATAGCTCATCCCAAATCAAAGATTCAAGGGATACGAATGATGGTGTGTCTGTAGACCAAAAGTGACTCGAGACTTCCCAGTTATCTGCAGAGAACAGATCTCCTCAATTCACCTGCTTTTCACAGAATTAATGTTCTATTTGCTTCCATTAAATGTGATTTCATTATCATCTTCTTCCAAACAACCTGATGACAAAGTAGGAAAACCCTTCTTTCAGCTTTTTACCAATAACAATCCAGAGGAATGTGCCAGATAGAGGCAAACTCCTTTTTAGCACAATACTGATCATAATCCCTGATTTGCCACTAGAAAATCTCTCCTCCATTAAGAAGAGGCATAACCTTGAGCAATCTCCATAGAGCAACATAAGAACACTCTGCTAGTCTTCACAGGAGCAGACTATCCTTGTCCTTTCCAAGAAGGTTGCTCTCTTTAATGTTCCTTGAGAAATTTCAGCAGACAATAAATCATTGAGAACGTATTGTAATAAAAAGTATCCTAGACGAAAAAGCATCCATGTATATTCAGCTTCAAATTATTAAAAGCTTTCTAACTTTTACTCTCTTTTAGTAGAGGAGGAAAGAGAAAGCAGACACGTTATCTCTGCCCTTCACTGAAACCTCCCCTTTTTCAAGAAATATCAAAAAATGAAAGGGAAAAGTAGCTCTCTTTCCATACATAGTTTCTGATCTGAAATAGGGAAAAAAACCAGCATTTTTTTCCAAAAAACCTGGCACCTTTGGAGGACTTTTAAAACGTCAGTGAGCATTTTAATCACACTTCCTAAAAGCCCATCTTCTAGTTGGAAAGGGCTTTCTCCAAAAACAAAAACAAAAAACCCTCCCTCAAGCTCCAGTTCCCTGGTCCCTGTGACCTTGTAGACCCTTACACCCACCACAAAGTCTTGGCCACGGGAGCAGGTTTCCAGATTTTGAGGACTGCTGGTTCTCTGCTCCAAAAGCAGAGATAGTTCTCTGTAGGTAATCCTGGCCCCTCCTGCAGATTCTGCCATTTTTCATGTCCTTTTAATATCACCTCCATATCTTTTTTTATTCTGATATTAATGGACTTGCTTATCCTGCTCTGTGCCCCACATATTCGCTAGATGAATACAATAAATTGGCAAGTCTGGTCTGACTGGCCATATGCTGTTCAATTTGTGTCTGCTGGTGTCCTGACCTCACTTTTGTCTGAGCTGCTAAAAAGTCCAACTGAGCGGCTGAAATATTCTCCTTTATCTGAAGCTAAGGAAAGTATTCTTTCCCCTTTCACAAAACTTAATTTGCTTTTCAAAGAAGAAAAAAATAGTTTATTATTATGCTCCTCAAATGTCTGAGGAAATACACAGAAAACGCCTGGTACATATGGTATTTTTATGTGGCTTATTTTTTTCCTTGTCTACAAGTCTGCACAGAATTATTACTATTTGGCACACAGCAAAAGGAAGTCTCCTGTGCATAACATGATTTAGTCTGGCCGATAAAGTGGAAGTGGATTTCTTCGTTGCATATTAACTTCTGCTGGATACCATTTGCACAAGAGAGCAAAATTGCAGTTTCATGTTCTGTGATGATACATTTCCCATCAGCCAGCCTCATCTCTTTCTTTCCCCAAATATTAAAATCCCTCTCAACAGTGACTCTCCAAATTTCCCACTCTCACATATTGGCTCTCCGAGGACAGTTACTCTTGTTTGCCCGGAATTGCCAGCTGGGAGCCAGGTCCTGGGGGGTTCCCTCCTTCGGTGAGCAGAGCAGATGGCTGTCGGGACAAGCGGAGCCCTTGCGGGGAGGGTGCAGTGCCCGGCTCCCCCCGTGCACCCCAGGGACAGTGCAGCAGGAGGGGGTGGGCTCTGCCTGGAGCTTCTCCCAGCCGGTGCCTCACCCACAGCCTCTCACCGCTTCTCAAAGGCTCACGCTGTCAGTGCACCGAGGATGCTGCTGCTGCTGCTGCACCCTCCTTCTACGGCTCCCTTTCCACCAGCCCCCTCCTCTCCCAGCAGAAGGCCCAGGGCCCCCCGTGCTGCCCAGACCCCAATCCACCTTGTACACAGGTGCTGCATTTCCGCTTGCTCACCTCATGCTAAATATGCTGCATAGCCACCACGCTGCGTTTCCAGATTCCAGGGTTGTCTCCCTCGCCTGGGGAGCTGTGAAGCAGTGAGGGATTTCTCCTCCCCAGCCCAGTGCTTGCTCCTATATGCAAAACACTGCATGGCATCTGAGATACTGATATGTTCTCAAAATGTTAATACTAGTAACTATTGCTAAAGGAGAGGCTGTCCATAATCCACTTGTATTTACTGGCATCTATCAGCAGGGTTGGGTTAGTTGTACTGGTCCAAACTGGTTGCTCAGTGTCAAAGACAATGCAGTAAAATCAGCCACTCTTTCTCTAACCCATTAAGTTTCTTCTCCAATGCTTTTACAACACAACATAAACTGGGAGCTGTCGGTGAGACTGGTTCATAACAGATGTACAATTTTATTTTAAAAAACATCAAAAGACAATGTTAAGGGTTGATGGACTCAGGTGATGTGCCACTGGAAGGAACAGCCTGTGGTCAAAGGGGGGAAAATGCCTTCTGCTGGGACAAATCTCATCAGCATTTTTAGCCTAATAACACAAAACTCATTCAATCACTATGCACATTTAACGAACCAGTCAGTCTGGCCTCCATTTCCCCAGAAGGTCTTGGCCGGTTTCAAACAACCCTGGCTGAAAAGGCAGAGGCTCTAATGGTATGACAAATGTCACTGCGACAGAAGGAGCAGACCAACAGGAGGGAAATGTGACCCAGGACCAGCCCTCAGAGAAACCCTCCAGCAAGAGGCAACCAAGTTTCTTGTCTTCAGCCACTTGCTGGGTGCAGACACAGCATCGCTTCTTTCCATCCCATGCATATTCTCTTTTCTCCCTTGCGCCCCTGGAGCAGACATCAGCCCCCTCGAGGCAGCCTCCCTCCCTTGCTGGGTTCTCTCCCCACGCCTCCCACAGCTCCTCTCATTAACCAGCTCTTCGCCTACCCATGTTCGCACAGTCAGATGGCCTCACGCCATACCTTTGAAGTCAGTGGGAGCTTGGACATGAAATTCAATAAGCTGAGGATGACCTGTGCAGTCCCTGCCGTTCTTCCTTCCCCTATTAATTCCCCTCTCCTTCCTTTCCTGTCGTATTGTTTTACCTATTACTCCATGACTAATAAATTATCAGTAATGCTCCAGCATCAAACATTTATTATCCTCAGCACCACGTGACTAATGAGCAAGTTAACCTCCAATTTCTGTCTGTATAATTCACGCACATTGATTTTACATGAAAAGAACTCTTGACTTACATCAGATGACCCTGATAAATTTAATCTCTTTAATGCTTCCTCTTTCTAAATAAACGTAAAATGTTTTCCTCTAGAAAGTTTCTCACCATTAAAACCTGCATTGCAACTTGGCAAAAAAAACTCCTCCACTACCCTGCCGGATTAATCAATAAAACAAAACAAAAAAAAAAAAACCAAACCTGCATAAGAAGTCTCCAATTCCTCCAAGCGCTGGCAGCTCAGCCAGCCTGACAGCATTGTTACAAACGTGACAGGTAATCAGAGCTGACAGCTGGTGTCAAAACCCGCAGCGGGAATTTAAAGACAGGCTGGGAGAGGTACCAGTTTGGTGCCATCTTATTTCTGGTCTCATCACCCCTCCTTTCCCCATGGCATGGCCTCAAGGGCTGCTGACGTGAGCAGTAAGGCTGGGTGGGGAGCACAGGGAGCACCCAGGCAATGTGGCACCTCCCAGAGACCCCGAGGACTCCCCGGCAGTGGGTGCTGACGGGCCTTGCAGCTACATCAATGCGGCTCTCCTTGGCTTTGCAGGGTCAGAGGGCTAACCAGAAAACCATACTTCTGGTTTTGTGCTGGCTACCATGGGGCGTTGCAGCTTTTCCCTACAATGTACACAGGGCTGGGAGTTTTAGACACCCGAAAACTTGCAGAAACTTTGCAGAAGGCTCGTAACAGGAATCAGAAGAGTGTTTATTTAGATCACAAAGTGACTATCCTCTCCATCATGCATATGTGCCACGTACAGTAGAAGATTGATGCAGAAAGGCTTGGGGAGACAGGCTCCAAAGTGCAAACCAGAGACGGGTTGAAAAGCCAGCCAGGCCAGGGCTTTGCCACAGCTCATCAAAACCAAAGGAAAAAATAATTTTGAGAAAAAAATAACCCATGCTATTTAGCCACAGGAAAGATATGTAGCTAGGCAGGGACAGAGTTGGGTTGCTCCTCCCATGGGGAAGGAGGGAGAGGAAGAACTGGAGGTGAAACAGAGGCAGGGAGGAGATCTGGGCTTGCTGCTCCTCTGGCTTTGCAAGGGAGCGGGCTGCTGGGAGAGCAAAAGCCCCGAGTGGTACTGCTGGAGGCAGCAGGCTCCCTCCTCTCTGCCGCCACAGCCGCGGCCAGCATCTCATGCCTCTGCTGCAGGCAGAGCCGGCAGCAGCCTGTGCTGCCTCTGCTATGAACTGCGGCCGGTTTGAACTCCTGCCCTTCTCCCACCCACCCACCGACAGTGTGTTAGACCTGGCAGATCAAGGTGTGCTGCTGGTCTCTGCAAAAATGCCTCCTCCTTGCCCGGGCTCCAAGGTCCCAGCCAAAAAGAAGGGAGAGAGCAAGGAAGCAATCTGGGCAGGATCCTGTACTGAGAGGGGCAGACACCAGCCGCCCTTTGGAAACACAGATGTCTTAGGAAGGGCGTAGCAGGTAGTGCTGCCGGGGCGAGCCAGCGGCAACAGAAGGGTTTTGTTTAGGTTGCTCCTTTAAAATATGTCCACGCCCCTCTGAGCCTGCATATTTTACAGTCTCAGCATACTTGCCTTGTTGACAACTCTAGCAGACTCAGTGATTTTTTCCTAAGTGAACTCACTCACCGAATGCATTCTTTAAGCTCCCACAACTTGAAGAATAGAAGTTGTAGCCTGTAAAAAGCAAGGACCAAAAAAACAGATACTAACAGTAACATTGCAGAACATTCAGGGGCTCGAACATTCAGTGATTGAAATGGCTAACTCATTTACATTACCCTTAAGTCATTAATTTTTATTCCTTTTCATGGTAAGATGATTAAAATGTTTTCTGTGTACGATAAAAAAGGTGAGGATCACAGCCACTAGGACTCCAAATAGATGTTTTTAATCTACAGGATGTGGGAAAATCGTGGTGGAATTATGTATACCCAAGTATTAGAAAATATAATATTTCACGTACCCAGGTATTAGAGTTCTATATGCCCAAGCATTAGAAACATCTGCGTTGCAGCAAGAAGTCCTGTTGCCAGGCAAATGTCAAGAACAGAAGATAAAAAGAAATTGACTGTGCTTGAGAACGTCAGCATACGGATGAGCAACCCAAGTCCGTGAAACTTTGTAATATTTTCCCTGACGATAACAGCTTTGGATCAGACCTGGGAACAGTTATGTATTATTCTAAATAAACAGCTTGGTATTTCTTCATGCCAAGTAGCTCCTTTTGGTGCTTTGCAAAAGCTTGAAAACACTGTCCCTCTGCCACCACACCCACTTCATCGCTATCCTCTCCAAAACAGCTGTTCTAACCCCACAATTTTTTTAATCAAAGAAACGCTGGAGAATCCAGCCAGGGCAACCAGAGTGCCCAGCTAGCTTCCACATCATGGGCGGCGCATCAAATCTCCTGGCACTCCTTCCACCAGACATGCAACACCAGACTGGTTGGGGTTTTTTTAAATAATGAAAAGAAGAAGAAGAAGAATGGAATGGAATGGAATGGAATGGAATAATCGTCTTCTAAATTATTATTTAAACTGTAATAAGGAGGAGAAGGATTTAAATTATTAAAAGAAAAACCCAGTCTGGTTTGAGATTTGGTTCACGACGTGTGATTATGTTAATTAATATGACAATTATGCATAATTATCGTTACATTCGTATTATAGAAGAATAACTATCGTGATATTATGTATTATTATAACATATTAATACACGATATAATAATTGTCACACTGACCGTAGTAATAATTCCTTTGAAATCTCTTATTATTAGTTTAACTCCCTCAGATCGAATCGTCCACACCCACAAACTCTCTCGGACCATCACCACCACCCCCCTCTTGCTCCCTCCCTTTCCCAACCCCTTCTCCAGCAGCCGCCCGTCGTCCTCCCATCCCCGACGGCATTTCGCGGTATCTCCTGCCATCTACTGATGCTTACGAGGAGCCGACCACTGCGCTTCGCGAAGTGTGGGGCGAGAATACACCCCTTGCTTTGAAAAAAAAAAAAAAAAAAAAAGGAGGGGGGGGGAATTGGGAGCGGGGCGGGGGGACGCATCGGCGGCCCGGCCCACGGACCCGGCCCGCCCCGGGCGGCCTCTGGCCGCCCGGGGCGGGCCGGGGCCGGGGCCGGGCTCTGCCCGAAACCTCCCCCGGGGGAGGGAGGGGGGAAGGAGCAGCCCTTAAGAGCGGCGCCGGCATCCGCCATCCCATCCCGGCGCAGCGATGGGGGAGGCAGCGGGTGGCAGCGCGGTACCTCCGCTACCGCCGTCGGAGGCGGTCGGGGGGCAGGTGAACGCCCTGACCGTCCTGGCCTTGCTGGAGAAACTGGTGTCGATGTTGGAAGCGGTGGAAGGGCAACAGCGGCAGATGGAGCAAAGGCAGCGGGGTTTAGAAGGGGCGGTGCGGGGTATTCAGGGAGACCTGGGGAAGTTGTGTCGCAGCCACGGGGCGACGGGTGAAGCGGTGGAGAAGCTGCTGGAGAAGTCGCGGAAGGTGTGCGCTCACACCCGCGCAGTGCGGGAGCGGCTGGAGAGACAGTGCGACCAGGTGCGACGCCTCGAGCAGCATCACGCCCAGCTGCTCCGGCGGGACCGCTTCAAGGTGCTCATCTTCCAGGTGAGAAGCCCCACGGCTGCCCCCAAACCTTCCTTCCTCCCGACCCTGGGGGAAGAACCCGTTTCTGCTAACACCCAGCGGACTTGGGGAAAAGACGGACTTACTACCAACTCCCAGCAAACTTGGAGAAGAAGGCCGTCTTCTTGCTAACTTAGCAAAGCTGCGAGAAAAACCTTTCAATCTCGGCAGAGTTGGGGGAAGTGCAGGTTTATTTTGCTAGCTCTTGGCAAACTTAAGGAAAGAGCCCTCTTTTATTCTTAGCAACTTTATGAGAAATACCCGTTTACACTTAGCAAAACAGGCTCTTTCCCCAAGTTTGCTAACCCCTCCTAAATCCGGGGAAAGAGCAGTTGGTTTTGCTAACCGTTGGGGAAACTTGGGGAAAGAGACCTCTTTTATTCTTAGCAACTTTATATGAAATACCTATTTCTACTCTTAGCAAACTTGGGGAAAATAGGCTGGTTTACTAACTCGTAGTAAACCTGGGGAAAGAGCTGTTTTTTGCTAACTCTTACCAAACTTGGAGCAAACACCCTTTTATTTTTTTACTAACTTAACAAACATGTTGAAAGAGTCCTTTTTTGCTAATTTTTAGCAAACTGTGGGGAAGGAGCCATCTTTTACTCTTTGTGAACTTGGAGAAAGATTTGTCTTTTACTAACTCGTAGCAAATCTGAGGGAACAGACCTTGTTTTGCTCACCCTTAAGAACATTGGGGAGCCACCATTTATTCTTAGCAAACTTGGGGAAAGAGACACTTTTTTACTAACTCTTAGCATATGCGGGGAAGGATTTGTTTTGTTGTGGGTTGTTTTTTAAGCAAACTTGAAGGAAGGTCCCTTTTTTCGTTTTTAAGCAAACTCTTAGCAAACTTGAGAAAAGGGTTCATTTTGCAAACTCTTGGTAGTGGCCCTAAAAACCACCCTTGCAACTGCCCTCAGAAGCAGGAGAGGGGCAGCACTGCAGCTCCCTGCCACACTCAGCTCCTCAGGCTGTTCTGGCCCATTGAGGGATGAGCTCAAAATTCAGTTAAAAAATCAGCTTCCTGGGAGTCCATCCAGTGATAGCAGCAGTTTGCATATTTTCCCCTTTTTAAGCAATGGTCTGGACAGAACACGGAATGAGCTTTGACTAAACACAGGACGTGACTCTCTCATCCTTAAAAAAAAAGACAGAACTCACCACACACTAGGGGAAGGAAGGAGAGGGAGCACGGGTCTGGAGCACTCACCGGTCAGGAACATCACCAGCTCCTCAGGCTAAGCTTGTCAGCTGCATGTTACATCTGTCAGTAGCTAACTCTACTCCGTGGGATGTTGGGGTTTTCCTGTTTAAAAAAATCCAAAACAACAGAGCAGAACTTGATTTTAAAAGTTGGCAGGCCTGGCTGGTGCACAGGTGCTTGCCCCAGAAAGGAAGCCCCCCATCTCCCTGCTTATTGTTCTCACAAATTACCGTCCTGGCTTGTCACGCCAGAAAAGGAGGAGCTGCAGTATGTACCGAGCATGATAGTTTCCACCCGGGAAGGAATGTGGAAATTATTCCAGGGGCTGGTTAAATTAAGACACATGTTTTCTGGACTTCTCTGAGTAATTTAAGGTCTGTTACTGTAAGTCAAAGCATTGCTGTCTCCCAGGCCATTTTAGCTAACGACTGGCTCCTGCCTCCAGGTTCAGGCGTAGACCTTGAACACTTTCCCTGGAGAGAGTGCACCAGCTTGGCCTGTGGGAAGGTAATTTTGTGGCGTTCCTGTTACTTGTGAGTGTGAGAATTAAGGCCTTGCTATTGCAACTAGAGCATCTTCCTCCAAAGAATCCAAATTTTAGCATTTTTAAGATGATGGTGTGTAGAGGAAAGATGAAAACATCTGTGTGGGGGCAGTTACGGTTGCCTCAGCTGGGGATCCGTGTTACTGCTGTTCAGTGGCAGTGATTCACGGGCACTGGGTAAAAGTACTGGTAAAACTTGCCAAGAAGGGTTTGAAGGGTAGAGCAGCATCCCAACAGGGGACGGCTGGCTTGGCTTGTTTTGCAACACTAAACAGCATTGCAAAGCTAAGGCCTATTTAAACCTCCAAACCTTTCCTTAATACTGTGTCCTAAAGTGCACAAACCCAAAGCAAACAACCCAGGTCTGTGCCCCAGAACAGCAGCTACAGAAAATCCACTGCTTCTCCACAGCTCATCACTGGGGTGGCACCTTTGGACAGAGGTCTGCTCTTCTTTGCTTTAACGAGGATTTAGTTGATGATGTTCCTGTGTCTCACTGGAAAATACATTGCCGGGGGGGCGAGCTGATGTGGATCAGGAACACAGGCCTTAGAAAAGAAATACTGCAGTTAAATTTAGGAAAAAAAATTCAGCTGTCAACTGGGAATTGCTCCTGGCACTGGCCTGTTGCTAAAAGCTAGTGGGGCTCTCTGCAAAACTAGGGTGGCCAACAGAACATCCCGGGGCGTGGGAGGGTGGCCAGGGCGGGCAGTGCTTGGGGCTTTCTGCAGCGGAGCCTGGGAGGAGCTGGGATTTTCCACTGGGAAGCCGCCGTACCCGGGGCGAGGGCAGGTGCTCAGAGGCCGTGCCCGCACGCCTGCTGCCAGCCTGGGCAGGCGCCTTACCTGCGTGCCCACCTCCTCAACATCTCCCTGCGGGGTCTCCTTAAAAGGTGGAGGCGAGATGACCTGGTAGCGGGGCCACCGCCTTGCTAGGATATTGCACAGAGGGAAAAGAGCAAAAGTACTGCCCTGAGCAGGAATCCATGGAAAAACAATTGCAGGAAGGAGAAGTCACAGCAACGAAGCCATATTGACGCCAGATTTCTGTAAAAACAAAAGGGAAATCTGGATAGATGAGACTTCTCTTCAGTTCGAGGATTCTTTTCCGCTGAAAAAACAATCCAAAATTTCACACAGCATGTTTCTTGTTAGGATGCACTTTTCCAGCTTAGGAAGACAGCTCGGTATGAAAATAAAAATATGTATTTGTGATTCAGTTCTGCATTCACCATATACCTCAAACTCCCTGATACTTGGTGGGAGCACTGAGCATAGCCAGAACACATGACTGAGCTCTAGCTCTGCATTTTATGAAACCGTGCTGCCACTCACCAGCATCAGCTTACCCTCAGCATACATGCTGAGAATGAACTGCGTTTAGAAGAGTTCAGCTATTTACATATTTCCCATTAAAATGCTCTTCGTTTTCTCTCCCTAGGCTGTCTGTGTTGTTCCTAGTTTGCATATATTTTTTTAATTGGTGACATATTTTAATGGAGCTCCATTCCAAGCATTTCAGGATGCAGAAGTTATTACAAATGCCACAAGTGACACAGCAATTCAGCAAAACTCTGAAGTGACTGTTTTAAAAATCCTTGTTAAGCTTTGGCATTGTTCCCCTCTATTTTGTTCTCACCACATGACCAGCTTTTTGGTTTTGGTTTGGTGGGGTTTTTGTTTGCTTTTTTAGCTGCAAAAGCAAAATGCAAGATGAAAAAGGCTCATGTTTAATTTTTCAATTAAATGTCATGTTTACTAGTGAATAGGACAGATAAAATAAGTCAAAATTGCAGCTTGGGGTCAAGCACACTAATATTCAAGCCCCGTTCAGATGTTGCTCTTGGTAAATGCTTCATCCTGAAATGAAGCAAGAGGAGGGCACAGGAAATCAGCCATTTGGTTGTATCTTGTTATTTGGGTCACTGTAATAATCTTTTGAAAAAGCAACTTCAAACTCAAAAATGAACAAGTGAGGGAAACAGAAGAATTATAAGTGGTAATGCTATTATCTACTAAATTTCCCACTGGAGCCTTGCAGGGAGACTACTCCTGTATTGATTAATGACAAAAATACCTCATATGGCTCTTAGGACTTGATCCAGCTGTGTTGTGGGAGGTCAGGAGGATGTGGCATCCAAGGCCCCAGCCTGTGCAGGACGTGCAAATAGTCAGCTGGTGATTTCCTCCTCCTTGCCCGCAGGCCCAGCCTGCTCCCTGCCCTCATCCCTCCCCATGGTGACATCCAGGTCTGAAGAGCACGTATTTGTCTGAAGGAAAGTAGGTGGAGCTGGAGCTGTTTTTAGAAGGACTTGTCATCTTTTGACCTATTTTGTGTGACAAAACAAGTTTTAGACTAGTAATTATTTAGGCATATAAACAGCATCTACAACGTACAGAGGAGCCTGGACTGCTGTAAACATGGGAAATGCCATTTCCCCTTTGTGAAGGCTGTGGCCTCTTACAACAAATCTAACAAAAATCCAAACCAAAGCATGCTGATTTCACTTATACCGCATCAAAGATTCAGCACTCCTGAGTAAATTAACAGCCTGTTCACTCAGGCTGTCCAGTTCTGTAGTACACTGTTACGGATCTTTACTTTCTAGCAAAAGATAGGGATGCCGTTATGACCTATAGAAAGTTCCTGAGAACGGATGATCAAAGCCACAGGGAAGGTGATGCTTTTAACCTTGCAAGTATTACTAGTATTAGCAGGAGTTGTTTTTACAGAGAATGTGCACTATTCTATTCATCTCCTACATGGAAAAATGAAATTCAGAGGAGCTAGCTATCTGCAGTCAAGCTGAGAAAATGCAGGTGCTGTTTTTGAACTTGGATGTGGAAAATAAAAAGATGTATTGTTTTCTCAGAATTTTAGATTAGATCAAGAAGATCAAAGTTCTACTTTTTTTTTTTTTTGGCATGAAAATAGTTCCGCAGTTTGTAACAGTTGGCATTTTTCAGTGTATTGTTCTAGTCTTCCTAAATGAAATACCAGACTGCTTGAAAAATGTATCAAAACAAAAATATAGCTGTCATGTAAACTTGTTAGACCAAAAAGTTACCAAGTTACCAATAGCCCACACGTTATCAATAACTGTATTTGAAACAGAAACATCTGGTCCACCACAGAACATTCCTGCTATACCACCTTTGTATTTCCAAAGCATTTAATTTCTTTTCATTTGCATTTTAATAGTTCCTGTGATCCTAAGGTCTTTTAGAAATGTGAGCTAGGAAAGCATGTCATTCCCATTGTACAGGCAGAGTAATAGATGCCCAGAGGCTGATGTTTTCCAAGGCCATGCAGGAAGTGTAGATAGGTGATTTCTTGAATGCCAGTATCGTCTGATAGCCAAAGACCACCTAGGATCTGCTTTTAATCAAATCATTAGCTCATTAATAATTCATATATTTTGGTGGCTTTTTTTCTGTATAAATATTGATAGTTTGACAGTCTCCCTTCTACTCAGTGTCAAATTTGATAAAAATTGAAATAAAACCTATGTCCATATTCTTCTAGAGACCTCATGCAGTACTTCAGATTAACGTGAATACTGTAGACACAGAGCTGAGCTGACACTGAGAAGAGCTGTACAGGCCCATCTCTGCCTCAGACTGCACTGTGCTCAATCTCACATGATACCACGCTGCTAGATTAAAGACTTCAAATGTTACAACCCATCAGAGTTTTCTGTGCCATTCAGGCACTTACACCTGAACGTTCAGATGGTTAAAAGTGTATGAGATTACCTAGGTTTGGAAAGAATGCACAAGACATGTAAATTATGCTTTATACTGAGTTCTCAGTGCTCTGGGGAATAATTTAACACTGCAGCCAGTCATGTAATCCACATTTCATTAACTGCAGTGGAGAGAAAATATAAATATTTGTACTGCAGTTACAGCTGTTTTCACTTAAAGCTTGTACAGGTTTTCGTTGTTTTGTTAAGTTGGTCACTGTTGCTGATAGTTGTAACAACACAGCAAGTGTTGGGAAAAGAGCCCTGCCTTTATTAGATGTTCCACTGGAAGCAAAGCGCTTGAAAAGCTTTACCTGTGCCAGTGTATCCGACCGAACCCGCTGGTCCAGAAAGCTGTGCAGAAACGGTAGAAGTAAAGCACGTACAAACTGTCAAACCGCTAACTATTTTTTTGATATTTTGCATTTTTATATCCTTGAGCGATGCTCACCAACACACTTGAATCACAGTATATATGATTATATATGTGTATATATGGTTTAAAATGATTCTGCCTGCCCACATGCATGTTCTCGAGTTCCAGAAGCTCTGCAAGGTAGTCAGGACCATTTTGTTTTTAAAAACAACCATGTACAACATCCTTATATAGCTTTGACAGCAAATTTAACCCAAGACATTGTTCTCTCCAGTGATCACAACTACATGCTCAGCCCTGAAATAATGAGCATGAACTTGGAAGTGGATGTGGCCTTTTTTCCCCTTAACTGTACACTCAGGCCCACTAGGGACAGATCTGAGACTATTACAACCATTCCACTCAGCACTTACTGCTTTTCGTATCTAAAGATAAATAGGGGGGGAGGGAAAGAAAATCCTTACAATCCATACAACTAAATGATATTGCATGCACTCTGTCTGAAAATGACAAAAAAGGTAATGAATAGAGACTATGCAGATCTAAAGCGTAATGATTCTGAAAGGAAAAGGGAGTGTGTGAGGAGCCTCATTTTCTTTGCATGGGCAGATGCCCGCAAAACCTACTGCAGAACAGAGTGTTCATTGTGCTGCCTCTGAACTGCTTGGGGTTGCAGAGCTTCTGCACTGGGTAGTCACAGAGGTCCTTCATTACAAGTTGCAGCTTCCACCCTTGTTCAGCCTGATTTGTTTTCAGATATCTTTCTTTCTTTCTATGGCCCTTCTTGGTTTTGTTTCTACAAAACAATCATTTCCCTCTTAGCTAGAAGAGACTACTGGTGTTTTCTGTGTCGTATAATGTCTGGTTTATATGCCATAAACTTTTTATTTTTCAAGGAGTTGTCCTGTTCATATTTACCACCCAGATTTACTATATTTTTTCTGTAAATAGCTGTAAAATAGCACACACTCTAAACATCATGGGCTGCATGGTTTCTCAGTATCAACAATCCATTTTAACAGCAACATATATTTTTCTGAAATACACTGAAAGTGCTTAACTGCATTTGCCATCTAAGATACCTCTCAGATGGAACCAACATCTCTGCAGAGATAGTCCCAGTCTTTGGCTAGAGAAACTGAAAGCTCGGGGGGGGGGGGGGGGGGGCGTTACATGACTTCTATAGGTCTATGCAGGGGTCTGTAGTATCACCTCCTTATCCGCCATCCCTTCTCCCCAGGGATAGGTGTACAACTTCACAGCTAAACTCTTATTAAAGAATATCTAATTTAAATTACAAAGAATGGGATTTCCATTCTGTATGTATTCCAAGTCACTCTGAAAGAGAAATCTTACAGCTGACAGCTCATTAGTCTTAAACTTTACCAGATAATGGTTCAGTGGGCTTTGAGTGGCTTGTTACTGGTTAAATATACTGAAACAACAAGAAATGTTCAGCATTCTTCATCTCATCGTGGGGGGAAAAAAAAAAAAAAAAAGTAATTGTTCAGGGTTGTGCTTTGTTTATTAAATTTGTGTCCTGTGAACTATGAAACTCAAATATTGTCGATTTTTTCAGGAGGAAAATGAGATCCCTGCCAGTGTTTTTGCAAAAGAGCCTATTCCCAGCATCACAGAAGGAAAAGAGGAGCCTGTGGATGAGAACAAAACACTGGAAGAAACTTTGCACACGGTGGAGTTGTGTTCAGATGATGAAATGTTTCACGAGGAAGATGATATGGATGATAGTGCAGAGGAAAAAACAGAAGAATCAAGAGCTGAGAAAATTAAAAGATCTAGCCTCAAGAAGGTAGACAGCCTCAAGAAAGCATTTTCCCGCCAAAACATTGAGAAGAAGATGAACAAGATCAGCACAAAGATTGTCTCACCTGAACGGAGAGAAAAGATCAAGAAATCGCTTACTGTACATCATCAGAAATCCTCTTCTTCAAAGAGTTCAGCTTTCAAAGTATCTCCCCTCACATTCAACGTGAAGAAAGTCCGTGAAGGAGAAAGCCCTGCTGAAGCTGAGGACAGACCAACAGAAACTACAAGCAACGACCAAGCTGAGAATGAGGATGAGACATCGTTTGCTGACATGCACTCAGATATGACACCTACCACCTCGCTGACCGAGGAGGGCAAAGCAGTAGCTGATTCTCTAGAGAAGGAAACCAGAATGGAAGGGAATGCCATGATGAACAACAACATTGAGCTGTCCATTGTTGAAGATGATGAAGACTATAGGATGCCTCTGGCAGTTTCTAGCCAGAAACTGTATGATGAAAGAAACAACCCAGTCAGCGGGGAAATGGAACAATCTGATGAAGAAACGACCCAGGCAGCAGTCCTGCAGATAGACCAAACAGCATAATCAACCCAAGTCTTCCTTCACCTTCCAGATATGCACGGTTTTACTTAAGCGAGTAACTGGTTTCTGCTACACAGGTGTTAGTAGCAATTTGGTTTATTCCATCCTTTTCTCTGCAGTGGTAATTTATTGCATCGTGTTGGAATGCAGAATGAACGAGGTCAGTGATGCAGGCTGCAACATGCTCCATTTTAGGCTGAATCACCGGTGTTTATTAATTTAAAGATGCTGTCCGCTGGCTTAAGAGACAATCAGGAAAAGAGTATGTCTAGTAGAAGCAAGCTGGTCAACTGTCTTTCTTATAGTTAGGTCAGAGGAACGTGTGGAGAGTAGTCAAAACCCAAACATTTCCATTCTGTTTTCTTCCCTCTCAGTATTTCAAGACACTGTGAGTAGTTTTGTATGTCAGTGTAGAAATACGGTTGAGAACATTTGATTTCAGTTTTCTTGCTATGCTCTGTGAACACTAACAGTCTCAGTAACTGTGCATACACGTATAGTTTGTTTGGGGCTTTGCTGCACGATGCTAAAAGAGCAGAGTACTTAAGAGGGCAAAGCTGAAAAGTGGTTCCATCCCTTTCAGTGAGGGAAAGATTTTTGCCAGTAGCCTCTCGCTATTCACTTAAAAGAAGTGACTGTGTTTAGGTGAAAATTAAAAGATGTTTTTCAATATACTGGAGTTACGGAAGTACATTAGTGACAAGCATGAATGTGTGATTGGTTACTGTACCTTTAAGAGATCAGAAATTGAAAAAAAAGTAGAAAATTTGACAGAAACAGAGAGAGAGTCTGAAGAAAGTACGAAATAATATGAAGTATAAAAAAAAGCAAAACTAAACCCCCGCAATATTAAGTCTATACTCCCAGCTTACAGAATATATACTCAGATAACACTAATTAATTCATTCTTAGTCTTTATAGCAGTATACTATCAAAATTTGCACCTGCACAACTTTGTATCTCAGAGTATTTTGAAAATAGCATAACTTTTTACAAATTATTTCATATAGAGCTATATCTACACAGAAGAGTTAGAAAATTACAGGGATGTAAGGACAATTTTTTCAAAAAGGTGAAATACTCTTTTAGGCATATCTAAAGGGAACAACACGTTATGGATTGAACTTCATGGCAGGGATGAGTTTACATGAGGATGAGTCCACAAAGCCACAGGATTTGATTCTCTGCTGATAACTTCCATCAAAGCCACCTACATGCTCTCAAAATTACAAGTCTGTAATTTTTCAAAATTAATTGAAAATGAGAAGTTACGGGGTAGTTTGTTCACTATGAATGTTCATTCCTGTCACTTACAGGTAGGGGAAGGGAGGAAAGTGAAGCACAACACCCACAACAGTTACCTTACATCCTTGTTTGTTTATGCAGTGGGTTATTTTTATTTTTTATATATATATATATAAAATTCTACTGATACTTAACATTGCACTAAAAGGTTGCTTCCTTTAACTTGTATTTAGAATCACAGATTACAGGGGAAATAAAAACTGCAGAAAAAAATATAATTCTGAAATGATTAACAGGTATTACTCAACAGGGGTAATATCTGTAACCAGTAAATCACACTGGAAGTTAGCTGATAAGAGCTTAGAGTAGGTGAGTACTATTAGGAGTTAAGCTCTTAAGTGTATGGTATCATATAGGAGATACTGTTTGTAAAAAAAAAAAAAAAAGTCATGGCATAACTCGTGCAGCTATATTTTTATTTTGTATTAACTACAATGGATTTCAATAATTTTTAATTGTAACTAACTACAAATATGACAAATAAAAGCATGACAGAAAACACAGCCATGTCAGTCTTTGGGAGAAGCAGTCTGAGAAGTTGGCAAAGATGAAATTTAAAGGTCAAGCATTTATTACTTCAGTTCATGTCCCTGTTGTACCTATATAATTTTCTTTCTCATCCTCTGCTGTTATTTAACAACACAAACACCAGTGCTTCGCTTTCCAGACACTTGCCAGATCTCTAGACCATCTGAATGTAGTCAGGCACTTTCCAAAATTTGCAAGCTCCTTCTGCATTTTTTTTATTGGACTGCAGCATACTTCTAATACTTTAAATAGTCCTGAAAGCATTTTTATATTGAACTGTATATTCTGTTTAACAGACACAGATAAACTCACGTCTTCTAGTGCCACATAGTCTTTAGCAGGCTTAATTTTACTGACAGACCAAAGAACGCATGTTTAACCTTTATGTAACAGCTGTCAACTTCCCGCAGCCACCAAGCGCTAACCAGGAACTCCAGCATCATGTTTACATTTTGCTTTCAGATATGCCTGGTTTGTTTGTCCTGCTAAGCTTTAATTCAAACAATACCCTTGGCCATGCTTTTATTCAGTTTTAGAGATGCTGAAACGAATCCCATGCACAGTATTTTAGGAGCATTACAATGCTATCCAGTAAAACCATTGGAAATGCAGATACTGAGCATCTGTGACAATTATTTCAAATACCCACTTCAGGATACACTACACGTACAGCCATCAGTTGCAGGACTAGAATTAAACGTTTTCTGTTGTGATTGCACATTTACAGGGGTGAGCAGGCCTGCAAGAGGAAAATACTTAGTCAACTCATGAATGTCTGCTTTTGTCCTATCTTAGAGGAAGAATCAAGCTCAGGATCCTGAGATGTCCCCCAAGCTGTTTCTTCCCTTCTTCATTCTCGAGTCCCAACTAAAAACATTAGTCTGCAAAACTTACTGTTTCGGGGAGGAGACAGACTGCACCACCAGCAGCACTGTCTTCTTTCAAGTATCTGAAGTATGTGCCTGGATCTCGTCAGGCTGGCAGATGTCAAGCATATGCATGGGTATTCCATGCTTGTGCTGACAGGTTTGTCTACATAATTACTTTTTTTAAAAACTGCTTGTTTACCCTTGACACAATAACGCAGTACAGTGCCTGCCTGTGAGCTCCACTCGTCCCATTATTCCTTGGAGGACCTCACCTGTTAGCTGCTGCATGGATTCAGAGTTTGACCTCCACTGAAATCGGCAGGAGCTTTGCACAAAGAAAGAGGGTGTGATAAAGTACTTATGGTATAAATATTTAAACTAACAGCACTCAGTGGCTGGTGATACTTCCATTTTCAATGCAGAAAACCAGCTGACATTTCTGTCCCCTATTAGGGGAAAGGGCAAAGAGCATCCTGTTGACCCCCATGTGCTAATCCATGAGCCGGCTCTGCTGTGAAAAGGCACAGACACAGGCTTTCTGGAGCATTTCACTGTCAAAAAAAGAGAGTGCAGTAAAAGCCCTCATACAGGCCTGACTGAAGCACGTTTGATGATTAAAGAGACAGAAGAAAGGGAAGAAAAGGATCAGAAGGTAAAATATACCTGTATGCCCTTTACACTGATGCAATGAAACCCGTTTGTTGTTACAGGCTGTAATGCCAAACAGTTACATGACTGCTAGTCACACACTTAAAGATGTAAACTCAGAAGAATTAGTGAAGTAATGGCAACTTGTCAGAGGGCAAACTGTTCACCGAGGGACTGGTATAACCCTGAACGTCAGTGAAAAACCTTCAGCTGGCTCAAGGGACTCTCTGAGCTGTACAATAGTTTTGGGCCACATGTACAATTCCTGTGACCATCAGTAAGAGCTGTGTGCATAGATGCAGGATGTGAGACCTCTGTATCTCCCCAATCCAATCTGCTTAGCTCATCAACAGAATAAAAAGTTTTACTGCCATCAGCACTGCTGTTGCAACAGTGTGGCAGAAAGGAAGGCTCTAGCCTGCTTTTCAGGGTGCATTGTGAGCAAAATGTCAAACTAAGTTCTGACTGCAAGGTCTTTGCTGTTGGTAGCTGCATACAACGGGGCAAGTGTAGCTCCAGCTCCTGAAAACCAAGTGTGCAGATAGAAAAGTTTCACTGTGGCCCACTAAACCACACACACTCATTCTGGGTGTCAAGGGGAAGGTGTCAGGTAGTTTTCCTGCATGCAAAGAAAAAGATTCAACCCTCGAGCAAAGCAAACACGCAGCTGTTTGGCCCCAGTCCTGGTTAGGGTTTTGCCTAGGCAACTAAACAACTGGCAGGAAACAACTGCCAGAGCAGCCTGGAGGGTGCTGACTCAGCACGTAAGTATCTGCCACTCTGACTCACGGCCCTCGCCTTCCCAAATAAATGGAAAAAGGCTGATAGCCACTTTCCACCACTTTAAAATGCCTTTTGCCAGGGTTTTGTTTCAGGATCTGCATTTGAACCAGCATCAACCCCAGGCTGAGTCTAATTGCATGCATAAAGAAATTCTAATCAGCATACTTGCAGCTGTTGGTGGTGGCTGATCTTTGCTGCCCTCCTTTTGATCAAAATGCCTTTTTTCCCTTCCTCTCACTCCACCAAGTCATTTTCAGGAGTCTGAAGTGTACACTAATTCAAATAAGGAACTCTTTCTAACTGCATGTTGAGAACTGATAATCAATGTCATCTTTAATTTTTCTTACATGGTTATCCCCTTTAATGGAGTGTGCCACAGTAACGGAGAATAAATCTGCTCTGGGTTAAGCTAGAGATTGTTATTTATTTTTCTTTCAGATCAGAGATTAATATTGCTGTATGACCATTGGCACTAACCTCTTTTTCCATAGCAACACTAAAGAGAACATAAACTATGAGTCATAATTTCTCTCTGGAGGACTTTTTTGTAATTATGATCATTCCACAGTTCCTAAAATATGTTAGCTGATATATAGCTCTGGTATAACAGCTTTGATTTTCCTTCGTTTGAACACACAGGCAGAAAGAAGAGACTTCCATTATTTTCTCTTTCTCAGGCTGAGCTAAACACTACACAAAGTACCATACATTCATTATTCATTATAGCTGCGTGGCTCCTAAAAACTCTACAGCAACGTTTTCTTTATAAAGGTGGAACAGGTTTCCTTGCTTTCAGTAACCTTAAATGATACTGACCTTCTAAAAGAAAACTTGTGTCCTTCCCAATGTGGTTAGCAAATTGGGGTCTGACAGCTGGAACTGATCCAAACTGGAAGCTGTATTATATTGGGTGGCAGCAAGGTAGCACACTAGCATTGCTCCTCTGCCAGTCAATAGCTTTAAACTCTCCAACATTTCCTCTCCCACAGAACACAGCTGCAATATACAGCCCAAATTCAGTAATAATCGTGATTCTTTTTACACCCTTCAGTGAAAACCTGGCCTTGGAACAACTTGTCCATAGAGCTCCTTAGAATATCTCAACAGATGATCGCACCAGATCATCACAAGAGACTGTAAGACTGTGTGTGGCTGGCTCCTACATTTCCCTTAAAACACAGTCTGCTGCATGCCAGCGCAAAGCGCTTAGAAAACCTACAGTGCATGTTGCAGGAGAAGAATTAAGAAAAACTATTAGCAAACCCAAGGACACACATATTCAGTCAACAGTTATAACGCAAAACGGAGAGACAGAACAAGCTTGCACCTCTCGCTGCTCTGCAATGTGATCCCCAACAGCTAAACCAAACCCAGACTGCAGCAAGACAAAGGATATGTGGTTTGCTCTTGCCTTGCCAGTATGAAGCGGTGCACACAGGCTCAGGCTTGTGCAGACACACTACGAAAGACCAGAACGCCAACCAGCGTAGTGTCAATGACTCTACAGACTTATGTACTCCTCCCTAACGGTTTGAGGAAAAAAAAAACAAACCTTCAAATTCCTGAACACAGGGGGCAGAAGGTCATTGTAACGCCCTGTGCCATTAACTCCAGTGAGGAGAGTCTGGCTCTGTCTTCTTTACTCCCTCCCATCAGGCTTAAGCTGTGTAGAAGTGCGGGTGATGTGAACTCTGCTGGATACTGAAAATGTGCGAGACAGTGCTAGGAACAAATAGCACACAGGGGATGTCGACACTGCACACCATGTACACATACCTCATTTAGATCAAGTACCAGGCACAGCCTAACTACAGAAACGCAATGCTCCATTCAAGCAAATTTATCTTATTTCTCAGCTACTTAGCTCCTGATGTCCTACGCTATTCATTTAAAGTGAGCTTCAGCATCTTTTCAGTACACTGCCAACTACGGTTATATATGCCCTTATATTACTTGTTCCTTCTGACATGCCTGTAGGCAAATGAGCCCCATGAGGGTGACAACATGAGCTGCATTAACCAGCCGCCTTGTCCCTGAATCATTACAACTCAACACAGTGCTGTGAGAGACATGGAGAAAGGGACCGTGAGAATGTCTGACTAGCAGTAAACAAATTACGAACACACAGAAGTTGTCTGCATTTGCAGAGTCAATTGGCACTTCCACACTACCACAGTGAAAGCTATATGCACTATGTGACTTCTTCTAAATAACCTTCATTTTCCTACAAGGTTTACCATTCCACTGGTGATGATTGCTGGAGATTCAAAGTCAGTGAGCAGGCTATGACTGAAAACAGTAACAGGTGACATGACACGTAAGACCTGTGTAAATAGGTACTACATAAATGTCAGAAGGGGGTTTCTGTCTGCGTGTCCAGGCGTAAGCTCTTTAGAAGAATGACTGTGTCCTCTGCATGCCACCACACACCTCTTGAAATGAAAGGCAAGCCTGCATTACATGGAAGTATGCATTTCTGGGTTAGGTCTCACAGCGTGGAGATCTCAATTAAAAGAAGGTCGTGTTATGCAGTAACTCTGGAACACTATGTATGACATACATATGTAATATATATGACATTCAGTTTCAAATAAGGTGAGAACCTGGAAAAGTTTTCATGGATTTTAGAGTGGTTGTAAATTCTTTTGCTAAAAAGGAGATAGACTGACAGGATCCTGTATCTGCAATCCTAAAAACCAATCCATCAGATTGGGTAATTTTAATCGGTTCCCATTACATCTTAGTGATACAACAGTTGACATCCAGCTGGGAGTGGAGGGAGGCATTAAGACAGGGAGAAGTGTGTGGGAGGAGAAAACGCATAGGAAATTGTGGATAAGAAATGGAACAGTGGGATGTGCATGAGAGAGGCAATGTGTGAGGGAAGGAGTCAGTGGGAAGGGTGGGGAACTGGAGGAAGGAGCAGAAAGTCTACTGAGAAAGAAACACCGGCAGAGTGCCCAGAACAGAGATAAAGTCCTTAAAGCAAAGGATGGGACAGAACCAAGAGGCACTACCAAAACAGGGGAATAAGAGTCATTAAGGTCTAGGGTTCAAAAGTATGGAAATGAGAGTAGGGAATCAGAAAAGACTGTGGGTAGCTGCCATGTAAAAGACAACAACAGTGAGGAAAGAACACAGTATTTATTTTATCATGTCTGTACCTGCCAATCTGTATTGCAGAGGCAGTGCCCAGGACTTAGGTCTAGAAAAAATTTTTTACTGTGCGATGTTGTCAATGTTTTTGTTTTGCTTGGATTTTTTTGTTTGTTTTGAGGGAGTAAAGTTAGTTAGGATAGGCAAAAGCACACACATCAAAATAGCTCAGCCTGAGCCTGCAGAAGCACATGCTGGGAACATCCCCTTCCCAGGTCTGCTCCAGTGCAAGCTGACGCAACACCACACGTTTTCCATGCCTACTTGTTTCCAAAAAGGCTTGAGGGGAAGAGGATAGATGCTGCTAATAGCAGGATGGGGTCTCTTGTCCAGACATTTAGCTAATCCCCCACTGAATACAGGCCTCGTGTGGACAAGGGGCAGGCAGGATCTGCTAGGAAGCACTGAGGAATGCACCTTCAATAGCTGGGTTTCACTGCCAGATCATCGAATCCTAATGGTTTGCTGGAACAGACCCAGCAGGATTTCTTTGCTATTGCAAACAGGTTTTTGGGAACGCAAACCCAGCTCTCCTCCTCCACCAGGCCTCACCCCCTTGCTTTGCCAAGAAGTCTGCTATATTAAGATACAAGGCAGCCATGCTGGCTGGGCCGTTTCTCCTTCATGCTTGGCCTCTCGTGGGAGTTGCTCCATTCTCACATATCTGCTGAGAAACAGCTTGTTCTTTCTGGCTTTCCTCAGTTTCTTTTTTTAGTGGTGCCTTTCTGCCACTTCACACAGCAGAGGCCAGGTTCTGCTCCAATGCCTGCACGGACCTGCCCAAGTCCCCTCTCACCATGCACCCCTCAGATCAGGAGCAGCTTTCTCTTGCTCCACTCCTAACATTTCCTAGGTTGTTTCCTGACTTTTTTTTGTACTTTTCCAGAAGCTCTCTAGTTTGCTGTATAACTCTCTCATAAAATGAAAGGCTTTACTATGAATTCTTGTTAATGGCTCACAGGATGCAGGTTAATGGATACAGGGTTTTTCATACCTTCATACCTGGATCATTTCCTACGTGAAAGAGGGAAACATAGGGACAAAATGATGAAGAACTTTGGAGCTGATGGAAGGAAAACCTGGATTAGGACTCTTCAAAAGGGAAATGTCTCCTTGCCAACTTGTTCATTGCTGTTAAATTTAAGGGCCTGAAAAGAAAGTCTGCTTCTACAGAAGAGAGGAATGGGGAAATGTATTGAGAGATAAAAATGACAGTGGAAACTCAGGAGTTGTTTTTTCTGTCATACAACTCTACAGTGACATATATGTATCTCATACATGTGTACATACTTATACATACACCTATATATAAATGTGACAAATATATCTCTATATGCACACCTGTATATCCATCCTTACTATTTAGTACAAGGATTAATGTGTTAAACCCTACAAAATTATTCATCATCCAAGTCTCATCAATTCTGAAAACATCTGCACACCTGTAATTCATTCTATAAACTAATAAAGACAAAGTTCCACAAAAGTTTTCCTCCTGACATTTCTTACAGTGCCTATGTTATCACAGTATTCAGTATCTATCCTGAAAAACTGCAGAAATTCAGGCAGTCCCCTTTTGCGTGATATGACAGCAGTCAAAATCTATGCCAGCAGTGGGAGACTAACAAAATCCAAATGTGTTTAGAGAAAATCAGGTACAAGAGAACTTGAATTGGTGGTTCTTGATCATATATAAGAGTTACTCAAGCTGCAGCTCTAATAGGAGTAATTTCACATTACAGAGAGTGTTTCACTTTGTAAGGATTTCACAAAATCACTTTGCAAATCTTTCACAGTTTTGCGCAATATTTTTCAGGCAGAGGCAATGTTCACACTGAGACAGACGCAAGCTCCCTCTGCCCATGCTTCAAGCCAACTGGAAGACATGTTAAATGTCAGACGTTGCCCCAAGCTAATACGCCATGTCTCTTATTAACTCAAACAGGGCACTGCACTAACTACATCCATATGATGCCTGCTCAGCTCAAAACGCAGACAGGGTGAGATCATCTCTGCCTGTACAATACTGTTAGGCAACACAGCCAGAGAGTTTTGCCTGCATGAACAATGCAGTTGCAGGGGGTATTACTCCACTGTTGCTCCGTTAATGCCTAGCCTACCCCAAGTAATAGAACAAAATAGATCTTCACACTATAATTTAAAAAATAAAATACATCCAGTAAATGTTTCACCTGTGGTAAATACTGAAGTTGGAGAAAAAATTGTCTACTCAGAATTCATCTGATTTTCTTGTTATAGCAGAAAGCATACCGAAAATTCCTCTTTGATGCCATCCTACTGGAGCAATCTGAAGTCGTACTTTGGCTCTATAAATCTTAATCATCACACTACAATGCAGCGCTCTGTGCCTACTCTCATTTTCTTTGTACAAGGCTCCAATATGAGAGTAAAGAACAGATCAGCTAAACTCTGAAGTGGTTTTCTCCTGGTCTAAATCCTCTGAGGAAAGTGGCATGAAATAATGCCTGTGGACTCAGCAACAAGGCATGTGCCTGCCCCACCATGATACAGGGGCTCATCCACTGGGGCCCTGGGCAAAGTTCACAGTCAGATTTGCCTGCCAGCAGCAGTTCTCCTGCCATGGCTTTGCCACCCAGATGACTGCAGGGACTTGGGGTAGAAGAAGTGGCAAGATACTTTTTTAACATTCCCAAGATCCATGGAATTCAAGCAGCTTACACAGAATAATTACTTTGCACAGGTAAGGACAAGGCTTTAGCCTCCTTCCATATGCCCACTGTAATGGAGACAATTTATAATTATATATATTTTTAGTGAGTTCTGCCATCTTTCTCCAAATATTATTTTCACTCAGCAATGCAGCTGGCCAAATACTGCAAAAAAGCATTAGCTGAAAAAATAATTTGTCAGGAAATAGGGTTTCCTCTTCTCCACCTAATGCATTCCAGCAAGTTCCAGCTCCATTGCTTCCTCCCAGCATTTAACTTGACAAAGCATATGGTGAGACTGGCAAGAACCTGAGATGTCAAATGTTCATGATTACCAGCATTAACAGTTGTTATTGTTCTTATATCAATAGTTAAATCTTGCCCTTAGTAAGGAACAGTTCTTTTTTCCTGACTACTAGAAATTTCTTTTGCCCAATAATCCTCTTTACATAGCATCACGATATTTTGGGGTTTTCATGTTCAGCTGTGAATGCTACATGAATACTGCCTGCTGAGGAAAAGCCTACTACATTAGAGTTTCATTCTTAACTGGATTTAGTACAGTGACCATTTGTTGTTGTTCCCTTCCCAAGTTGCATTGCTGTGGCTGCTACCTTCTCAGTTTCTTGCTTGTTTTTGACTTCTGAAATTCCATATTTCACTACTATTACCACCATGATTTGCATTATCAGATTATTTTTCACCAGACTTCTACTAACCCATGTTAAACTTTGCAGCCACCTAACTATACTTTTTTTTTTTTTTTTTTTTTTGGTGGTGGTGATGGGGGAGGCGGCATCCTGATATCCATCAGCAGTAGCATCCGAGAATCATTTGTTGCACCATCCATTTACTTACCTTTATCCTAACCGTGTAGTAAGAGTCCTTAAGTTGCTGCTTGCCTTCAGATCTGTGTGAGTTTGTACATAAGGTACTCAAAAGTGCCTTTTTCAGAAGCATAATTGTCAGTGGTTAAACTGAGTGAGAGGTGAGTAGGGGGAGCTTAATTCTACTCCTGTATATGTGGATCCAGTTTTTGAATGAACGCATGGAAGCCAATGGAGCTGTGTAAGCTCTGTCTATGCTGTGTAGCAGAAAAGATTGTAGACTGGACTCCCTTGCACAGCTAGGCTGGGATTGCAGAATTCTTGTTTGTAGCAATACAGAAGCCCTGTTTGAGCTTCTTCAAAAGACAGTCTCTTCACTACCTTCAGGACTAAAAGCCTGACCTGAGAGCCAGTTGGTGGATTCAAATCAACTCCAGCATGCTTTGCATCTGATTAAAACCAAGATCCCACTCTTTGCTATAACTTCCCCAAATACTTTCACTACATAAACTAGCTTTTGAGAGACCTTTCTCTGAACACAGATTTAGTACACATCTGAAAGGAACTTCTTTGGATTCAAGTTAAAGTACCCAGATACTGTTCTGAGGAGTGTGATACACAGTATCTTAATTCTCACTCAAACAGTTCCTGTTTATCTTCATGGAGGACTAACTCAAATATTAGCTTTTGGATTTGATAAGGGACATATTAAACAAACGCTGATGCCTGTATCATAAAAAAGCTGGCTCTCAGCCAGATAAGTGGAGCACTGCCTACAAGTTAAGTATTACTATATTCACGTTTTGCTTGCAGTGGTATTTTCTTCTACAGTCTGCATTTTTTTCTGTAGCGTATAAGCATATCTAATAGAGTAGCTTACAGGGAGATTTCAATCACCCCTAGCATGTGATAAATAAGACTTTTTTTATGTCGGCCCTGCTGCACATAGTACTCCTCTCCCTTCCGAGAACTTCAGTAAGAACTTCGGGTCCGAGACACCATTTTGTTACTCCATTATCATGCAGTAATGGAAGAAACAACACTTTAATTGTTTTCTATCCACAAGATAATTAATTACTCCTCTCTCTAAAATAGAGAGGCAGCAAAAGAATAAACATAAATACTAATTTCCTTTTCCAGTCAACAATTAAAACACTTGTCGAAAGATGTGACAATCAGTAAAAATCAATGTAACATTTGGTAATAGCTTGACACCTTCAATATTGCAAAAACTCTCACCTGATACTCTCAACTATTCAGCCTTACTAAAGCTGAATGGTTCCTTGAAATTAATGGTACTTCCTGTGGACTATGCTGCTTCTCAGCATGAATTAGACAAGCAAAAAGTCCCAGTGCGTCACAAAGAAATTTTGAAGTAGATCTACAGTAACTCCCAAGGAGTTTCTTCTGATTTAAAAAAAAAAAAAAAAAAAAAAAAGCCAACAAAATAAAATAGAAAAAGAGGGGTAAGAAGAGGTCATACTTAACAGAAAACAATGAAAGTTTCCACAGGCGTTTACCAACTTCCTCACCCTGCACTATGCAAATGTTTAACCACACTCTTACTAGATCTTCCAACAGATAGCGAATATTTTGCCCCTTGAAGAGGACTTCCAAATCATCTCAATCCCATGTTTTACCTGAAACCACAGGCACAGGCTAAAAATGCCAGAATTTGCCACTGAAATGTTCTACCTGAATACAATAATGCTTTCAGAGCTGAGTTTACAAGCTTCTCTTGCCAGGACTGAGCCTTCTGCTGCTCACATCCTGAAGTAAAATGCTGAAAGGAGTCATATTGCTCACGCTGACCATAAATACCAGCACCTCTGTCACTCATTTAGAAACTAATGTATTTTTCCATAAAACTTGAGAAGAATACCAAACTTCAGCCCATCCCTGAGGAACCGTCCCCTTTCATCCCAGTCCTGCTCATAATCAATTCACTGCACAAGGGGGCACTGAACCATGACTGTGGCTCTCAGATACTACTACAATAAAGAGTAAATAGTGGAAACAACAACAGGTTTCCCCCCGAGAGGATTGCATCCAGGCACTTGCCTCACAGCGATAAGCAAGCATCCAAACAATCAGAGACACAGACGGTGTTGCTCTCAGAATAGTTCCTGTGTTCCCAAGTCTCATGAGAGGTGAAGGAGAAGATTTCCCTCTCAAGGGCCACTGCTATGCACGCACACTTTCCTGAAGGCCTGGCTCACCCCTGGCCCTCATTGCTCAGCCTCCCCTGCTCTCCAAACAATTCAAACAAGAAAATGCCAGAATCAGAAACAGCGCGGCTCACTTGTGCACTATTTGCCAATAGATTTAGTGTGCTCTCTAACCAGCCTCCAAGTTCAACAGCGTTGGTCGTAACTGAACACTACTGTCTGCGCAGGGAGCACTGCTGAAACGGGTCATTGCTGATGAGGGTCACCTCTCAGCAAAAAGCAGCACTCTATTTCAGAAAAACTAGTGCTAGCTTAGAGCCCAAAGTAACAACAAAGAAAAGATGAGTACTGTCTTTTCCTCAGGCAGGCAAGTATCCATTAGAAAGCTATTTCCAAAGGTTTAGGATAGACTGTGATACCTGCCAGGTGAAATAAAGCCCTGAGCATCCTTAGCAGATCTTGTTCCACAAGCAGGTAAATAAGCTTCCCGCAACTGAAGCAGCACGACACCTAGCTTTTGGCTCCCATCTAGTAGAATCACCCAGGAAGCAAGATTTATTTTGCTTAAGGGTACAGAAGGTCTGTTCCCACAGGACAGCTTCACTTCCTGCTTTGGGAAAACTAAATAGGTTGATTATGTCTGCTACAGCCTCATAAATCCACGTCATCTGCTGCCTCAGGGAGAGCCATTGCTCCTCTGGGTGATTTTCTTCCCCACTTGGAGGAGATGAACAGCTGGTCACATATATCACAGCTCCGGCAAAACACTTACCCATAGCCTTATGCCACTGAAGGAGCAGGTTTCTGTCACTGAGACCACTGGAAAGTAAGATGCAAAGCAGAAGCAGCTTGCTTTCTTTTGCACCAGCTTTTTCAGGTCAGAAGACAAAATGGTAGGGGGCTTTGGTAGTTGGCTTCCTGAATGGAGCTAGAAGAAACCAAAGAAGACGAATTTTAAATTTGCTTATGAACATCCAAGTAATTATAATTTGCATGAAAAAAAAAAAAATCAACTTATAGAGTAAAAAACTGTATGAGCCTAGTTAAAACTGATTCTGCGCTTAAGATGGAGGGCTGGGAGAGACCGTGTCTCATGCCAGATGAGTTTCACATGCAGTTATACAAGGCTCCAGTGCCAGGGCCAGCGCTGTTGCTCAGGACGGACAGCACCAACAGCTATGGTTCTGTGAACTTTAGACCACCCACAGCACGGCACACCCTTGTAACCCACCCCAGTTCAGCTGCAGGGGCAGCCCGTGTGCTGCCTGGGGGCAGGCAGCGGGCAGCCTGGGCAGTGCAGTAAGTCACTGGCTCTGCTCAGTCATCTGGAGCTCATGTTGTCCAGTGAAGCTTCTGACTCCACGGTTTTGTCTCCAGGGTCAGTCTGAGATTTAGGGAACTCAAGCTCAACCCTCAGGATACAGACATACAGGCAAAAATCTTAATCCTTTTGACTAGGTTTAGTAAAACCAGGTCATTACAAAGCTCCAGGAACTACACAGCTCTGAGGTTTCCTCCGACAACACATACAGGTCCACTGACACCAACAGAGATACACTGGCTCATACCTGCTGAAAATCAAGTGCAAAATAAATTAGGGTAACACTGGCATTTAATAACTCAGTGCTTAAAATAATTTTTTTAAGACATGCAGTTTTGCACATGAATGGCAAGTTTGCAAGGAACATAAAGTTTCTTTATACTGGGGCAGAAGTATTACCACACGAGTTCTCAACAGTCTGTTTTTCCTTTCATAGCTGGACATTTCAAACAGACCAGAAACAGCAGATAAGAAATGCCTACAAAATCAAAGAGCAGATTAGAGAGACAGCAACAGCAGCTGAGAGAACCATCTACCACAGCTGTGAGACAGATCAAGGGACCTGAGAAAAGCTAAGTGCAGTTTCAAACTTTACATGACATTCAATCTATTACATAAATAAATAGGGCATTACAAGGCTGTGAAAACACTGATTTTCTTTCCTGCTTGTTAGCCATGGACTCTGTGACATCAGTTGTGGCTAGTGCTGCCACTCACGATGCTGAAAGGCATGAAGGTAGAGCAAAACTAAATTAGCCTCTTCCTTCAGCTTAGAGGCAAATGTTCATGTATTGGTGTTTGTGAGGACGTATGCATCTGTTTTTCAGCAAACTGTCACAGCAATATTAAAACCTAGAACTATTAATATGGGAGTGCTCTGTGATTCAAAGACATGCCTGACATGTAAATCTTTCCCTCCAATATATGCATTACCTGAAATGTAATGTATAAGTACATTAAAACAAGTACAACTACAGCAGAGTTTGCATATCCAGGAAGCGATTTATGTCATGCAGTGTCAATGTAAGGAATGCAATAAACAATGCATGGACAAGGCCTGCAGTACTTTCCAATGCTTTAGAGTTACAAGTCAGCTCTCATCAGGGACACTGGCCAAACTCTCTCTGTAAATGAAGCTATGCCATATGGAAGTGATCCCTAGTAGAGAGACCTAAAAAAGGTCACGAGATCATGAATTTCCCCAACTCGGACAACACAGTGCTCTGATCAGGCAGCCCATGCCCACACTGGTGAGCACCTGACACAGCAGGATCTCCCACTGGATGAAGATCAGCATTTATGGGTACTCTGTGGGCTTCAGGCAGCAAAACCACTACATCTATGGGAAAACTAAATAGGATCGTTTGGACAGATGAAAGCAGTACCAACTAGGGGAACTTAATTCTCTTTGATAAAGTATTGCTTGTTAAAACAATTGATTCATGTCTGCAATCTAGGAAAATTAGCTTATTAGGCACCAGGTAGTTTGGTTTAATTTTCCTGAATTTCCAGGTGGGACCTCCAACCAGTATTTAACTAGCAATCCCTCTCAATTTGAGCCTGGTCCATGCAGCTTCATGCCAGCCAGATTCTGGCAGAGGCTTATCACATCTATAACAACAAGAATATCACCTGACAACCAATGCCCTGTAACACCAACTAATACTGATATAACAGCCACTGAGATTTCTCAGCTGCTACCCAGAAGGCAGCCCCCATATTTTATCTTAGCTCTAAAGTTCTAGTTAGAGCCAAGAGTACCCTGAATACACATGGCAGAAATCAGACTATGCAATTCCTGATTTTAGTGCCAACATGGAAATGTAAATAAAAAAACCTTAAAGACCATCTTCCTCTTCTTCACCATTTTAGTCATTTTATCGGTAACAATCCTACCAACTAAAATTCACAGTTTCCAAAACGTCTTTCTTCCTCCTATAAGAGCAACAACTCAAAAAGAAAATATCAAGTGAATACAACTGTGTCTCTGATGTCAAAACAGGAATAGAATCTAGAAGTAAACAAATAAAATTTGCATGTCATTTGTCCTTCGCTGCAAAAGGAATGATGCACTGAGGTCCATAACGTTCCTTACAGCACAGCTTTATGTGTGGCTTGAAACACTGAACTTCAAGGACTGTATTTTTCCCCACTCATAATTAGCTAAATAAAACGGGTTGGAATGAAATTGTCAAACGTAACAAATGCCATTGTTGCAGCTTCAAACATCCACCCATTTCCTGCTCCATCTCAATGCAGCTGAAGACAAGTTTATGCTGCAATGATGAAACTGCTACAAT
Organism: Athene noctua; assembly: GCF_965140245.1. Classification (NCBI taxonomy): domain Eukaryota; kingdom Metazoa; phylum Chordata; class Aves; order Strigiformes; family Strigidae; genus Athene; species Athene noctua. Next base: position 36,050,570 of record NC_134043.1, on the reverse strand, counting down.
GCACACACAGTACAAGAGCTAAGAAAAACATCCAGGGTGTTATTAAGTATCAGTAGAAAATCTTACAGCACTTAAAGTATCCAGTTATTTTTACCTGGGGTTCTGGTGATTAACAAGCTGTGAATGTCAGATCTATCTAACTCACCCTGAAAGTACAGGAGAGGGAACTGAGGAACAGGTCCTTAGCACCACTTACTGAAACAATACAAAAGTAAGAATTATTATTATTGCTGGTTCCACTGTTGCACTTCAATTCAACTGAAAATCTGCCCTCCGATAGCACAAAGGTGAGTCAAGTGCCTCAGGAAATGAAACTAGCATTACTCTCCAACTTAGTTTATATTGTAGCTTGCAAGATGAAACGATTAGAAATCAAGATTCTTTATATTCCTCACATATGCAGGTGCTTTTAATTCATAGCCCTGCCTTCTCCTCCCCTCCCCATGAAAGAGTTGGAGGATTATGAATATCAATTAAGATAAGAATATGGTGCAAAATGCTTAACATGCCTCACCATGTACTATCAATGGACCACATGCCTGCACGGCAAAGCATCGGGCCAAAGCAGGAGACAGCATCTGCTTCAGGAAAAAGCATGTAGTCAGGAATTACCTTTCAGTGGAAAATATTTAACCAGATGGGAATGTTATTTATACGTGATGTTTTCCGTTAGCGGCGACTAATGTTCATGGTATGAAATCTCATCTTATTACAGCACTAGAGTTATGCCATACTTTTAATAATTAGTAGAACCATTCTCTTTTTCCTTCCCCAGCCTGTACTTTGAAGTCATCTATGCAAGAACGGCTGAACTATTATGGTCTGGTGACCTGCTTAGCATGAAACAAGGCGGCAGCCAGCAGATAAGCAAGGGAAGAGGGGCAGTCACGGGGACTGGAATTTGTCAGTGTGTTATGATTCACCACTAATTTATGTGGGATGCTGCGTAGCACAGGCAAAATCTAAGGACGCATCGAAGTTCACCCTCTCCATTTTCTTTTCTGCTTATAGGTGGGGCTCAGTTCACAGGATTTCCCCTTCCTCTACCCTTACAGTTCTTCAAGGTCACTTACCCAACAGGGACCATGAGCTGGAAACGCTTTGAGAAAACCCAGGTTTCACCACAGCTAAGGGCAGGTCAGTGCTATGCCCTCAGGACAGCAAGTTGTTGGACCCGCAAAATTTAGCCCGAGTCCAGTATGTTCTTGTAAAGACTGTACTTTCCTTCCACAGATCTTGTGTTTAAAATTACAGCATGTCCAGTACATGCATCTTTTCTAAGAATAACATCTATTGAATGTCCGGTAGCATGAAGTCCCAGTGCAGTCATTTTTCAGGCAAACAGCACCCCGCTCCCGCAGCTGGAAAAGCCTGGCCTGACCCCCATAAGCTCACTCCTTGCCCAGCTCCAGGACAGCATCTCCTCCTCCTCTAGAGCGCAGGCACTCTGGGAAAAATGCAGCCCCACTCTGACACAAGATCCTCACACTTGTGACATCAAGACCATCATGGTAGATGGGCCACAGGTGTTCCCAGGCTGCCTTCCCACGGATGAAACAGGGGTCTGACAGCTCAGTGGGCTGAAGCCTCCACCCTCTGCCTCACCCACCGGCAGCCTGTCTGAGAGCCCCAGAGGCCTCCAGCTGGCTTTTGGCCCTGACAGACCGCACTGGGCATTGCCCCGACATGACACCCCACAGATGAACAGGTGGTGTTCAGCCTACAGCTCCTCCCGTCGGCCTCTCTCTGTCCATGAGGGTGCCATAACACTTATTCTAGAAGCGGCGAGGATTTCCTCTGGCCTCCTCCAGCCCCATGGCCAGGGGGGAGAGCTTCCGCTGAGGCCTGCTGAGGGCTCCCTCCATCCTCCCACAGCAGTGGGAGCCCAAGCACAGCCCCTCCAGGTCACCTGGCTGCTCGTGCCCATCACCCAACTCCAACGGAAGCCATCCCGCAGGCTGGAGTGACCCCAGAGTGGGGCCGGGGCAGATAACCTGGCTGCATTCCGCTCCAGATCGTCTTCCTTAGAGCTCTCTGCATCTCCAAGGGCTGCAGGCTGGCAGGGGCAAAGGCCCCTCTCACCGGCAGGGGCACTGGCAACAAAAAGGGCTAAAAACAACCAGCACTCTGTCAGAAGTTCTCCAGCAGCTTTCCATCCATGTTCCCCTCATTAAATCTCTTTTAAATACAGCCCTGCTGAGACAGCAGCTTTCAGAGTTGGTGCATTTTCTGGCTGTGTTTCAAGTCCTGGTTGAAAGCAATTAAAACCGCTAGTGTGGTGCTGAGCTCCCAAGGTCCCGGGCCTTGTTTAGTAGGTCGAGGCTGGCAGGGTAACACGAGAACGTGTCCAGTCAGCACGTTCATGCCTTGGGTTTCTGTAAAGGCAGCCTGGCCAGAATGCGGTACACAATTGTACTTAAGGAGCCAAGAGAAACAGACTCACCTATGCACTGGCTGACATAAGTATGTATTCTTCTGTCTTAGCCTTGGTCATCCAAATCCCATAGGACTCAGAGGAAAAGAAATGTGGAAAGGAAAATCCCTTGTACCCATTCCCTCCACCCTGGCCTATCACATTTGTCCCTGGCTTAATGGGATAAGATAGTAGGCCTGAACAAAACTTGCATGACCCTCCATGATAATCTTGTGCTACCCTTTTTATTAAGGAGCAATTATACGTATTTTGCCTTCAGCAAGGCTTTCTTTGCAGATATAATCATAAAAAAAGAGAAGGAAACATGACCTAGAGTGCAGAAGATACTCTGTCCTCAGAGAGCAGTATCAGTGGTTCACTGTCAAATTGAAAGAATCTTTTCCATGGTGATCTGTCTTGGGTGACTTGAACACTTTCATAAATAATTTGGATGGTGGAAAAGAACATGCTTACTAATTCTGTAGATGACAGAAACTTTAAGGAAGTTTGAAGACAGAGCTAGAATGAACATGTTCTTGACAAATCAGAAGAACAGTCTTAAAAATGTCTTAGAAATGTAACCCAGTTTGTAATCTAGTGAAGAAAAATGCAGCAGCCTACACTTAGTCAGGATAAGCACCTGTATGCAACAGGGAAGGGCAAGGCCATGGCACAGGAATGCTTCTGGGACGTTTGTAAGGAATCATAAAATTAATATGAGTCAAAGTTATGCTGCTGCAAAAAGACTTACATCATAAAATGCAGTATCTATAAGAAATCCCCACAGTGTAACAATAACAACAAACCCAGCAGTCCTTAGACCTTGGCTGAAATGCTGCATTTAGAAAGCCATAAGCCAACTGGAGAGAGCCAAGAGTGTCAAAGGAACAGAAAATATGTCATGACGCATTTGTCGTAATTCTTTCAACCTTCCTGCACAAAGAGGAGAAGATTGAAGGAAAACGTAACTAGCTGTCAGATACAATAAGGACTTCACAAAACTAGGAAGAAATCATCTAGGTATTATCTCCCTAAAGGGGGAAAAGTAATGACCTAAAATGTCAGCAAAGAGAGTGAGAGTGAATGTCAGAAGGGGTGACGGGATGCTTTTTAACAGTAGCCACCACGAAGTACTAGCAAGATTGCTCGGGGAGGTTGAGCAGTCTCCGTTATCAGATTTTGGTAAGACCAGATTGAACAAATCCCTGTCAGGAATGAGATACCTGTAGCTGGACGAGGTTGGTAAGACTAGACCCTCTACGGCACTGAGCCTCCAATTGCGTTCACTGGCAAGGGTGGGAGCCAGGATGGTGCCGAGTCAGCCCGTTCCCAAGTCATCATCAAGCATCCACTCAGCTTTTTGCTACCCTCAGCCTGAGGTGGGAGCAGAAACACACATTGATTTTAAGAGGTTGACCAGTCCTCAGAACAACACTGCTTAAAATACCTCCCTTCCTCCCAGGGCTATAAACAATCTCTGCATGTGAAATGCAACTGGAGTTAAGTCTCTGACTGGCCACAAGAAATACGAAATTATATACTCTGACTTGAAGGGTTTATGTGAATCCAGCCAAAACTTTCTGAAGTGGATGCCTCAGATCAGGCCATTAAGTCCCTGCACAGAAGCCTAAATCAGTGGCCTCGTTTTCAAACACACACTGAGCACTCAGCAGCTCCTGTAGAGTCTAAGAGGAACGGGTGATTACTTGTCACATCTGAGAACTCGTGACACTTTGGCTCTAAAATGTGGACTTGAAAGCAATTTTCTATGCAATTTTTCACAGTCCTAATCCTGGTGTTTTGTGAACACTTTCCCTGGTTTGTTTTTTTTCTAGGCCATTATATTCTTTGTAATGTAAAAATAAATATTTCACATTAAAGCAACTCCAAAGCTTCAACTTTGGAAATCTTCAATGGGTGCAGAACTTCAGGCTGAGAACTACAGCACACCAAAGATTTTTACCATATCAAACACAGTTTGCACTCCCACATCCCCTCCTGCATTCATAATTAGGTTCTGACTCACATTATAATCACATTTGGGTCCCAGTCCTGCTTTGGAAATTTCATGGCTGCAGGCAGGGACATATCTTCCAATGCACAGCACCCATCTTCACTTAAGCCATATGCAATCATTATTGCCACAGCCAAGAGTTCTTCAACATTTGAATGCACCAGTTACCGCATCTGGATTTTTGGCTGCAAAAGCCATATGGTGCAGAATCCTTAACACCCTCTTTATTAGAGATGAAAAAAGGAATACGGTTCTAGCATTAAATGGAGAGATTTGTTTACTGTCACTCTCAAAGAAGTTATACTGCTGGAGTTTTTTGGTGCTTAGCAATAGAACAAGTACGCTGTGTCTGTAGGAGGGAAAAGAAGCTGTGGTTAGCTACCCCCAAACTCTGAGTATTTTATGCAAAATTCATCAAACACATGATTTTGGGTAAGCTTTGAACAGAAATTCCCAACTTTTCCCAGAATTCATCCTCAACAAACTGTAAGAACACATTTCAGGAATTTTGCCAGGAGGATGCACAGCCAATAGCAGATGCTTGCAACAGTAATTAAAGATCGGAAACAGGAGGAAAAGGATCCACTAAAAATCTCATCCTATTACTGTGGAGTATATGACATATGTGGTGGGATCACTCTCACCTAACTTCAGATAGCTACAAGGCAGACTTCTGCATGGGACATAGTCACCCTTAGCTGGCACCACAGCCAGAGAAACAAACATGTGGTATCAGATGAAATCAGCTTACCTGGGGCAGCAGTGTTAGCACAGTGGGGAAAGGAAAAGCTCCTACTTGCTTTAATAACTGAATTTCCTTGCGTGGTCAGTTGGCTTTCTTTAGTCTATTGCATTTATCTTAAGTGATTGCTTGTATTTATTTTAGAGTGTTGCAATTCAAACATCTCACAGTTTGCGTTCCTTTACCCTTCCCTTTTTCTTCTTCACAATATCTTACAGTCAGTTAATAGATTTATAGGGAACTACACACATACCAGAGAGTAAGAACCCTTACCTGACCTAAGGTGCTTAGATTTCAGCTACCTTAAATAAAGTAACAGTTAATTACTAATCCATTTACAGTATTTCTGTAAATTTTGACATATTTCTTAAGAAAGAATATTTCTTAAGAAAGCTTTATTTTATGTGTGTTCATGCTGCCCTCTAATTTCCCCACCCAGAAATCAAAACATCCCAGTGATATCCTTGAACCATGCTGAAATTGGAAACACAGCCAACGAGTACCTGCTGAGCCCACTCGGGTCAAATGCAAACGTCAGTTGCTTCCCTTATTTCAGTAATTTTCTCTTCATCACTATTAAAACACGAGATTTTTCTTATCTTCACATTAAAAATCCTACCTGCCAATGAAAGAAAAAAACCTTTCCACTTCCAGTGAGTAAGTCACCCTGACATGCAGCAGCTATAAAATTGGAAGCCGTTTCCCACTCTCACATGTGACACCTCCAGTTTCTCAGGAGAAAGTGAATCTAACATCATCCTGCAGTCCCAGCTGCTTAATCGGAGTGACTAGGACATGGTGTCCCCACGCCTGCATGAGACAGATGGAGAAAGCCACGTGCCACCATCACGAGGGCCACGCGAGGTGGTGTGTTTTCACGCATCTGCTCTAGCCATCCTGCACACTGCTGACACAACTCGCCTCTGCAGCATCTGAGAAGGCAACAACCCGCAGAGCCAGTGAGCAATTCTCCAGTCTTATCCCTCCCAATGTGGTTTATTACCTTCTGAAAACAAATCGACAACTGAAAACAAACCAACAACTGAATCAACATCAACAGGTGTCCGAAGTAGCCACAGATCTGAAGAACCGAGGATGAAACAGTTCTGCAGGAGGTTAACAATATTAACATTATTTTGGGGTAGAGTTATACATATTTCAAGAATGACTCTGAATGCTTCATCTCCCACCAAGCAAGCTTTTGTTAATGTGAATTCTTTTGCCTGACATAATTATTTGGGTTCTGAGAAAGAACTGGCAGTGGGTTTCTCTTCATCAGAATTTGGTTGTACTTTAAGGTGAGTAAATAGATCCTAAGCCAATTACATCTATTAGCTACTCCAGTTAGAGATGTTCGGAACAATATAGGCAATACTAATCAAGAGCTTACAGCTCTTCATTAAATGATAAGAAAAGACATTTGTGTTTACCCTAAAAAGCAAGTACTGAATACCGAGTGCAATCACCAAGGAGCTGCTTCGAGCAGAAGAGTCGGGCTCGTGGGCAGCTCCAGCCCTGGGGGCCAGGGATGTCAGGGATCGGTCGGTCCGGGGCCGGCACCGTACAGACCTTTTGAACATCCGCTGTCAGCCACAGGAGGGCAAAGCGAGCCGAGTCAAGCTACAGAAACCACCGTCAGGCAGCCAAACCGAGGCAGGACCACACGGGGCAAAGGGGAGAGGGTGTCAGGACCAGCCAAAGGAAATACAGAATATTTCTAGACGTCCTCCAGTGCAAAGGTTTTTTTCCACTACTCGTGAGCCAGCTCGGGAGGAAGCTGCAGACGGCGTGGAGGGGAGCAGCCTGGTGGGGCGAAGGGTCTCCCAGGGACCAGGCCCCCTTTGCGCAAGGCGAGTCCCACCCAGCAGCGCTCTGCGCACCAGAAAATCAGGCTCAAAAACCTCAATAGCTGTCGAGCAGTTTGCCAATCAGAGGGCCGAGCACTGATTTCAGAGTAAACTTATTTGGCCATCGCAGACACTGCAGCTATTCATAATTCCCCCTCAATCAAAAACAATTTTGTGATTTGAAAGAATACTCGTTTTTCATAAACGCTGGCATCTCCCCAGCAATCAGTGAACTCCCTGGCAGCCGGCCAGACACATCCACTGGTGGCAGCAGTAATTCCTTCTCATTATAATGTTTATATTGTGCATAAATCTGAGCCAGGTGAATTCACAATATGCAGTAGAATGACAAATGTATCACATACAGCAGAGGGTTGAGGTGACTCTGGAGAGTTTTTCATCACCGGATGACAGCATGATCCAAATACACAGTTCTCAAGGTTTTCGAGTTCCCAAACTCATAGCCAAGTTTCTGCCTTTTACTTTGCCCACAGATTTACTTTAGTTTTCATTAAACAGATGATAAAGGTACCCTGTATATAGGCTTTTTGTAACTCAATTTAAATATTTTTAAACTTGAACACTCAAGAAAATTTTCTAAAAGTAAATCTTGTTTTTTCCATAGAAAGTTAAGGCAGATCTGTCCCAGATTTGCTGCAGGACCTGTGGGAAATAAAGGGTGCTTATTTTATGCATTTTTCATCCCAGCTTAGAGCTGTTACAGAAAGGTTTGTTTTCTTCCCTGCTTGGACACATTCTCTTTGCTCACTATCAGAAAATCAAGTCAGGGGGGAGAACCCAACAGAGCACGAAGGTTGCTCAAGATTTGAATTTATTTATTGTGTGTTTACATCATCCAACAGAAAAATTACTTCAACATACATGTGTTGGAGACATGATCAGAAAAAGACAGAAGGCTGCCTCCACCTTCACTGGTAGTGAGGGATCTTTAACCAAGGTGCATTCTCCTCAAAGTGCACATCAACAGCCATGTTCAAAACAGCTCGGCTGTCCAAGAAAAAACAACATTTCAAACAGAAAAGTCATACTAAACAAAGACTTTTCAAAACAATCCTTTCCACCCTGAGATATGTCCCAAGAGGCAAAATCAGGGGAAAACATTCTTTCAGGTGCCACCTTAAAAATAAAAGCCAGCTGTGAATAGTTCCCAATAGCACACCAAAATTATCACCCTGGCTTCCTCCAGAGAAATTATGACCTCTAAAGCCAAAAAGCTTTAAAATGGGGGGTCATGTATCTTTGTCTGGCGGTTTTCAAGCCGGTTGTGTCACCCTGTTGAGCACCCTCATGCTTTCAGGCCAATTTTATTTAATGAAAGCAGTCTGATCACAAGACTGGAAGCTTGAGCCTTAAGGAAAATACTGATTATCATGAGACTCCCTAGTAAAAGAACAGGAGTGAACTGTGAAGTGCAGAGGTCTTTAAACACAGAGGCTGTGTTTCATATCTGTGCCATTTGCCTGCTTGTGCAGGAAGCTTGTGCCTGGTTTCTTCCCTCGGGTGGCAGGCAGTCAAGCTTTCCATCTGAGAACTGAATTTCCAGTTTCCAGGTGTATTTCAAAAGGAATTTGAAAGATCCTCCGCTTGTCTGCAGGTATTTCAATCCCATCAGTCAGGCAGGAACTGAACAGCTGCTACATTAAAGGGAAAGCCCATGCGTCAGAAGCAGAAAAGAGGAAGATGTTACAAGCAGACCTGAGCAAAAGGCAGCTTATGATTAAGTCATGAGAATGTAATTAGGGGTATAAGAGCACTGGAATACCCTGGCAGATACTTCCTTTGAGGCCTCCACCTTGGGAAGGCAAGAGACTGCTGTAAATGTGTGCAGGATCTATGTCAGCTTTTCTTCGTCATAGATCCCTGCTAACTTCCAGGGCTCCTACAAGGAGACAGGCTAAAGTAGGACCCCATGAAGGAAACTGGTACCACCATGCTTGTGTCAAATTAAATCTGAAGAACAGTTAAGTAATAAGGAAGACTGACTTTTACAGCACCTGGGAAAAGGTATTGAGCCTGCGGTAGCCTGTCCTGATGCATTCAGTTCTGCTATTAAATTGCCCCGGTTACATCTTCCCAGGTGAGGATTTTTAGCTCACAGCTGCAGCGGGGCTGCAGACAGCCAGGAGAAATGGGATGCACCGGAGCGCTTAAGGCAAGAATGAAAATAAGGACTAAGGCAGCAACTGAAGAACCAGGGAAGTGCTACTGGACTGTGGGATGCAAGAAGGTGCACGCAGGCAGAACAAAAGAGCATTATTTCAAAAAGAAGGGAGGGGCAAGAACAGCAGAGCCAGAGATAACAAGAGCTGGCAGGGAAAGGAGCTCAGGGCAGACAGAAGCAGGAGGACACTGCCATTGTAAAGTTTAAGTGACAAACAGAGATACAGGAGGTTAGCAAATACAGGAAAACAGGAGGAAGTCAGAGTCTCTCTATACAAGGCTGTTCTGAGGAAGGTCAAGGTCTGTTCCTTGCATTTGGCAGGAGGTCGATAAGAAATATTTTTTTAATCCTTGAGCTGCTTTGAGGTCTTTTGAGTTAACTCGGGTTGAGTTAATTCACTATTTGCATATAATTAGTTTTTGCTGCTAGGCAGTCGTATTTGCCATTTTGAGTCTAATTAATCATTAAGGCACCTGAAGTCTTTGTACCAGCATTTGAGAAATTCCATATATAAAGGCAGGTTTGCTTTGGTTTGTGTCTTTGCTGAAAACAGGCTCGCTAGCCAGGGACAGAGCTGACACCACCCTAACACTGCACGCTTATAACCTTCAAACCTTGACCATCAGGTATCTTTATAAGTATTTCTTGTGTGCACTTCTAAGTCAAACTCTATACTCAGAATACCTTTCACTGCAACAACTGATCTATTTGGCGCAGAAACAGATTTTTAAAAGCCAAATACATACAAAGGGTATAAGGGAGGGAGTAAAAACACTTCCCTGTCTCTATGTGCCTAACCAGGGAGCCTATGTTAGGTGCCTTCTCAGCCAGTCATAGCCAGTGATCTGGGCCTCTCCAGAGGAGGATTCAGCATCATCAGGGTCAGCTGTCTGAATGTTTAGCACAGCAAATCAGACCCTGGGGAATGGCACAGCTCGGGGTAGAAAACCTGGGGCTACAGGTTCAGTTCTGCCCATTTTTACAGGGAGCAAAATGTGTTTTGGTGTTCCCAAGGGCCTGGGATGCAGATGGTATGAGGCAGTGGAGAAGGTAGTGTCTCAAACCCAGCTCATCAAAGACCTTGAGGAAAGACCTCACAATGCCCTTCTGAAACTCTGGGCAAGTAATGAAGTATTTTGAATAAATTCACATTGGTCATCTGGGCAGCCAACAGGAGACAAAAGGGTAAAATTTGTAACAGAAAGGTCTGTGAATACCAAAACTCACAATAAAAACCTCAACTCTTCCTGAGTGAATCAGAGGGAGGAAATGAGGCACATTTCTGTCGAGCTCTGATTTAGTAGAGCTGCATTTCACATTTTTGCCATTACCATTAAAGTAATGGTTTTGATTGACAGGAGCTCATTTTTAATTAGCCAGATCAACCAAGGCACAACATCAGCATTTCTGAAAGCATCTGAAAAAGCAGCCTACTTCTGCAAGAAAAGCTTATTTCCATTTGAAGATTAAAGGTTTTAGACAGCAGCAATATGTTTCTATCTGCCATTTCAAAAGGAAGACTTGAAAACATCAGGCTGTACCATGAGAGATTAAAAGATACAGGGAGATAACTCACAACCAATCCTGCTTCTCCTAGGCCTTTCTTCCTTAAGCCTGTCCAGCAATAGCCTATAACAGCAACAGTATAACCGCATTAATCAAGGATTATTAGCAAGAGATCTTAATGCAGCGTTTTCACCCATCCATCTCAGATGCACTCTGCATTTCAGTGGAGAGTGCCATCACCCCCAAGTTCATCAACAAGAGAATCAGACACTGTTAAGTGAAGTGACCCATCCTGCTTGGCGGAGCGGGTCGCATGGTGGGCCAGATCAGGACCTGCCCACCCGGCAGGGAAGCTGGGTTTGACGGCAAGGTCTGATCCTTGGCTGCAGTGACCAGAGATCACTGCAGCTTTTTCCTGTGGCTCGACTTCAACAGCAGCAGCATAAAGCTGTCAGCCCATTCAAAACTGTGCTGTGCAAGGAGAGGCACCTGGGAAGGGGAGGGAGAGAATGAATGACAGAGATACCAAAGCATGATCTGCCTTAACTTCGCTCTTCCATCCTATCTGGCAAAGGCCTTTATTAATCCACAAACATAGCAAAGCAACAACGTAGTCGAAAAGCTGTTGAAACCCTGTTATCTCCAGTACTCCTATCGCCAGTAGCGTTCTTGCTGTTTGAGACATTTTTAACCATGCAACATTTTCCTGAAGCATACTGCTGTTCCAAAAAACCTTTCAGCTTGGAGATGTACTGCTTTCAATTAAAGCTGCTTGGGAAAGCAGGCAGGGAGGCTGGATGGGATGCGGGCAGGCACACACACACCCCAGGGGTTTTGCAAGTTGGTGCCACAGTGACCAGGGGGGACCTGTCTCCCAGTAGTTGCATCTAATGCCCTTGCACATCAGGACAAGCAGAAGCAACATGTGCACTGCGTTGAGAACAGAGACACTATTTTTACACCCAAACCAGATGTTTCCATTTTGATGAAAACAGTCCAAAAGATATTTTTGTTTGTTTGTTTCAGTGTGAAACAGACACAGTTAAAAACCTTTAAAGCCACAGCAAAAAGAAATCATCCTTCCCTGGACAGCTGTGAGCAGGATGACTGCCAGCTACAGGGCATGGAAACAAACCCTTTTAGAAAATATTCCTACAGCCAGACTGCACCACTTACGTTTGTCTCTCCTCAACTTCATAGTCTCCTTACATTAGACACTGGAGGGCCTGAGTATTAGTTTCTTCTGCTGTTGGGTGGACCTGCAAACAGCTATCCATAGGGATCTGTTTTTATTAAAAAAAGGAATCAAATATTTCCATATAATAAATTTAGACTCCACAACCCCAGTTAACCCCTGGAAACACTAGGACAGAGCTCCTCTGGCAGTGAAAGTCCTGAAGGCCTCGTGCTCCTGCAAACGACTAACTGTCTCCCTGATTTATACCAGATTTCCCAAACCTGCAACACAACCATTTGCAAACATTACAGGACGTGTTTACAGTCTGATCAGCAAACTATGCAACTGCACGTTCAGTGTGCAAGGACTTGTTAGACACACAGCTTTGGTTTAGATTGTCTTTTTTTTCTTTTTAATAGCAGTCCTAGCTGCTTTAGCTGACACCAGGGGCTTTGTCACTTCTGCTCAGCATCAGCAAGGTTTTCACTTTCTGTCATAAACACTTAATGCTATGCAGAACATGGAGACTAAGAGTGTGATTGCTTCGCTGTCCTCCCTGCTGCAGCCTGTTTTCTGCAGAAGCACCTTCTGAGGGAGCGCGGCTCACCCCTCTCCGCGGCAGTAGCCGGGCTGGGCGGTGCGGCGGGGGGAGCCCCCTGCAGCAGACTCAGGGCTCCCACCGACCTGGTCATTACCCTTGGGAGGTCACCGCTCTCTGCCCTGTCCCTCTGCTGCAAGACCTATCTAAACACCACCTACCAGGCACAACCCCGAGCACCTGTGGAAGTAACGCACACAACATGACACTGCCTCTGCTGTTTTGGTACTACCCAGACTATTGAGAGTGGTTATATTTAAGATTCTGCTTTTACTTACAGCTGGAACAGTGTTTAGCTTTTCCTTCTCCGATCCCACTATTAGCCTAACGTGCGTACTGCAATCTTTGAAAAAATGCTCCAGCTTTCCAGAAACTGTAGCAAACTTGCACCACCTATCGACACGACAGAGCCATTGGTTTAGGGCCAGAAACCCGACACGGCGGTGCTCCTTAGTACGGCCACTCGGCGTTGTACTTCCAGCATCTTACATTGTAATACGCATCCAAAAAGCAGCACTTGATCTTACCAGCTGTTTGGCAGACACCAGAGTGCACCTGACCTGGCTGTATCTCCTGCCCTCCTACACATACACCCATCCTGGCACAGTGGGTGAGCCTGGAGGCCCTGGGGTGGCCAAGGTGTGTTAATGCCCCTTCGTGAACAATTGTGCTTTGCAGAGAAGGTGCTGTGCCTCCTCACCTCTGGCTCAGGCTGGATTCCTTGTCACAAAAAGCCCTATTTCTTTCTCACCTTTGACCACCACTCACTGCCACGGTCACCATCTCACCACAAACACCACCTCAGACCACGGTGTCTGCAGAGGAGGCATCTCGGTGACCCTGAGGACACAGCAGCCTCTCAAAGTACAGAGCTGACATGACCAAGACAGATACCAGCCCTGCTCCACACACAGACACTGGGAAGCTTGTCCTTTGTTTTTCCCCAGAGTGGTAAAGGAGATGTCAAAAGCTCTCTGAACAAAAGCTCAAAAGGAGTATAGGGTTTCTGGCTAGGCTCTTCCCAGATGATTTAGCTATTCTTCAGCACACACCACATGTTGACTACAGAATTCCACTGTAATGCACCGAGTTTCCTGCTGTGGGTATTGTGGATTTGCTTCATATGACAACAATTTTAACTTGCAGGCTTCAGCATTACCAGCACGCATTACACTTCTACTCCTTCAAAGCCATGTACTTCCTGGGGAAAGCTGGTTTTATTCCCAATTTCCCCATTCTGCCTGGCTGATGCTCTACTTTCTACCTGCTCTGAATTTTTTTCCAAGAATCAAATCAAGGCAATGGTGCCAGCATTTTCAGACTAGGTCCAAGTATCTATGACCCTCAGGGATTCATTTAATTTTCTTCATAAAAGGAATACAGGGGAAAACGTTACCACATGAACACTCTGGATTAGTACAGCACTTCTCCATTCCTCATAATGAATCTGTTTCTCAGACACACACATTAAGTCACATCTCTGTCAAGTTTTAAGTCAGATCAGGTCCACTTAAAATAAACAGAGGCAATATCCACCAGGTAAGAATTTGCCCAACAACTATAAAATGCATGGTGCAGAGTGCAAAGCTGCTGTTTTTAACTTTTGGTGGTGACCACCATTCTCCACCTTCTACAGTAACAGAGTTTTCCTCCAGCCCTGCCAGGACTCATCCTTCTCTCTGGCCCCTGCAGCATGGGTATGCTTTAATCTCCTCGCCTACAAACCCAGTGGCTCCCAAGTCTTTTCTAACCTCATATACTGCAACACACGTAGCTGACAGAGACTAACACATGTGTGGGCACCGCTGCCATCAGCTCAGCCTGCGGGCTTGCAGCAGGCAGGACCCAGCTTGAAACCTCTGGCTCAGAAGGCAGAAGTTCTGGCCACAGGTACCACATCTGGAGCCAGCTGAGATATGATGGGGAAGGGGAAAGGCTGAACAACTCTTTTGTCTGAGCCCTGTACCAGAGTCTTCACATCTCCGAGTGCCCCAAGACATGCACAGCAAACCTTAGAGACAACCAGAAAGGGGGCCCAGGGTGGGTTCAAAGGCGGGATGTGATGGTGCTGTTTTAGAAATGCTTCAGCAGCTCCAGCTGAGTTGCCTCAGGCTCAGAAATTCTGCTTCTTAGGGCATTTTGATGCTCAACAATTAGGTGGAGCTTCCTTCCCTAACTGAAACAGCACACAAATCCTTCCAGGGCAATCAGCAGCTGGGAAAAAAACATTGACTTGGGAAAATTTGGGAGCTTGGGATTTCAAAGTTTAGCTTCAAATGTTATTAAGGTGTAAAACTGCTTTAAAACTGTATCAATTAGGAGGCAGTTTGCTGGAGAAAGCCAAAAGTACAATTCAGTTCTACTCAGTGCAATCAATGTCCAGTTGCACCTAACGACCTTCCATATAACAGAGACTATTTGAATGTTTATGTTATATTGATGCACCACATGTAACTACGATACAAGGGATTCAAAATTTGGAAACTACTTTTTCTGGCAGTTTTCAAAGACAGAGGGAGAAGCCCACTTTCAACACAGAGCTTGTTCAAATAAATGAATAAATAAAAAGCTATTTCAACCCTACTGGCCTAGTCTACTATGATAGAAATCCATCAGATCTTTGAGAGGGCCAAAGCAGCTTACTTTTGTGCTATGTGCTTACACCCAGGGTACATTACTCAGCACTTGGAAGAGAAATTGGTGGCATCCAGAGGCCAATTTATTTATTTTTGCAAAGAATCAACTTCATACCAGCTTTGATGCTCAGTTTTACATAGTGCAGCATCTGCCAAATGACAGCAGTCTCCAAGCACAGGTAAGAACTCCATGCCAAGAAAATACAGCAGCTATTTCTTCAAAAGTTTTTAACAAGCTTGTTTTAGCTTTTCAATGTATCTATTAATATTACCCAGTCTATTAATCTACGTGAAATCTACAGCTTGAAAGGTCTGTCAGATTTGAGGTATTTTAATCCATTTTTTCCAACTCTCTTTTTGATATTTGGAAAAAATACACTGATGTCTTTCTTCATATATTATATATTGGTAGTTAATTGCAGAATAATGTACTGTGGCCTAGAAAACAGTATTATTATTGTTGACTGTTTCTCAAATGTTCCTTGCCCAGGACACTCCCTTGACTGTGATAAAGCAAGCACCAAAGAACTGCAGTGATCCAGAAAGTGCTTGCTGACTCACATGAGGGCCAGATTCTCATCTTTATTATAATATTATTTCTTTCAAAAAATTATGTATGAGACAAGTCTTTTGATATTCAATAACCTGTTTACAGGAAATGACTTTACACAAAACATCAAATGAGTTGACAGCAAATTGAATTTAAAATATGATTTTTTAAAATGCTCATGAAATTCATATTGCTTTAAATATAAATTAGCAACAGAGCCAGAAGAGATTAATGTATTTCACTACTTGACTGCAGATAATTTAAATGTACAGTTTTACCTACGTTTTCTGTATTCGTTGTATTTTCCTGTTAAGGGGTGAAGGAGCCTTCTTAGCTCTGCTGCCTGCTCACACACATTTCCTGGGAATGTCAGGAGGTGGAGGAGTAAAAGCAGGAGCCTTTGGAGAGGCACCTGGCTATCCTGGATCCGCAGGATCCCCGAAGAAAACCAACCACTGCATGAGATGAGGGGTATCATTTTGTTTTCCCAGCCAGCTTGCCACCTTTGTATCAAGGACATTAACTGCACTACTGAACATACATGTATGCAAATTAAAAGTGAAACTACATCCTTATATCCTCTGATAATGTTCACCCTATAGTATATTCCCTCACTGAAAGCAATGTCATGCATACCAGTCAAATTCCAAATCTAGTAATTATATTCTTCAAAAATAAATTCTTCCCACAGCTTTAAATAGAGTCAATATCCTTTATTTTCTGCGCATAAATACCCTGTGCTTTTAAAGATTTGCTGCCTGCTACCCTGAAGTGAAGCTGAAGCGAGACATGCAAATTATTTTGAAAGGCCTCAATGCTCCTAGGAGGAAATATGGTCACCTTCAAAATCTTACCATCATTAATAAATTCATACAGGAAATAATAATAATAATAATACACATTTGACGGTTCATACTACTCTGACAGTCACCTTCAAAATCACACTCCCACAGATGAACAGGATTGCATAGAATTATGCAAAAAATTTCACTTAACATTTGAAGTCAACCTTTTTACATGAGAAATAACTTTCCCTTTCCTTCCTTACTTCCCATGCACACAAGCTAATGTGTCTGGACTTCCTATTTTTGTGGTGGAAGCAAACCAGGAGGCAGCCAACATGATCAACCAAGCAGCAAGCTAACTGATCTCCACAGCCAGAACACACATACTTGAGACAGAGTCCTCAAAATCCCGATACCTGCAGAGCCATGCGCTTTCTACACATTAGCGCTTGTTTTACCCTAACTACAAAATATTTAAAGATGTGGTAAAGCGCTGCAGAAGTGCAAAGTTTAAGAGTGCTTCAACAAAGAGTGACAACTAAAATAAACCTCTCTGCATAAAATCAGATCTGTGTATTTTTCCACCCTCTATCAAATTACACCATCCCCAAATTATGTTAAGAGAAGCCCTGTCTAAAATGTGAGTTGCTGTATTTCATCAGCTATCAGAAATGACTCAGAAATACAAGTACTGAAATAAAATGAACATCCTGTTCCAGTTTCTTTAACTAAATTCTGTCCCTCAAATAGCATCAACAAGTGACTCAGTACAATGTCATAACAAAGAGTACTTTCGCTACAACAATGTACTTGGCAAACAGCAACATTTTACTGTAGTTGCTAATCAAAAGATCTTAATTTTCTCTTTGGGGAAAAAAATGGGAAACCATATATAATAACCAGATAGCAATAAATAATGTTATTTCTATAATAACTGGGAAAACTATTTGTCTGCATTTGTGTGAACCAATAAATAATGCCTAGGACTAAATTTGGCTTCAAGTTGTGACACCAATATATAGAATTATAGACTGGTTTGGGTTGGAGGGGACCTTAAAGATCATCCAGTTCCACCCCCCAGCCACGGGCAGGGACACCTTCCACTAGCCCAGGTTGCTCACAGCCCCGTCCAACCTGGCCTGGAACACTGCCAGGGAGGGGGCAGCCACAGCTGCTCTGGGCAACCTGTGCCAGGGCCTCACCACCCTTACAGGGAAGAATTTCTTCCTTACATCTAATCTAAATCTGCCTTCTTTCAGTTTAAAGCTATTACCCCTCATCCTATCCCTACACCCCTGATGCAGAGTCCCTCCCCACCGTTCCTGTAGCCCCTTTCAGCACTGTGAGACCGCTATAAGGTCTCCCCGGAGCCTTCTCTTCTCCGGGCTGAACACCCCCAACTCTCTCAGCCTGTCCTCACAGGGGAGGTGCTCCAGCCCCTGAGCATCTTTGTGGCCTCCTCTGGACCCACTCGAGCAGGTCCATGTCCTTCTCGTGTTGGGTGTCCCAGAGCTGGACACAGCACTGCAGGGGGGGTCTCACAGGAGCAGAGTAGAGGGGGAGAATCCCCTCCCTCGCCCTGCTGGCCACACTTCTCTTGGTGCAGCCCAGCACACGGTTGGCTTTCTGGGCTGCAGGAGCACACATTGCTGGCTCACAGTCAGTTTTCCATCCACCAGTACCCCCAGGTCCTTCTCCGTAGGGCTGCTCTCAATCCACTCATGGCCCAGCCTGTATCTGTGCTTGGGATTGCCCCGAGCCATGTGCAGGACCTTGCCCTTGGCCTTGCTGAACTTCATGAGGTTTGCCTGGTCCCACCTCTCCAGCCTGTCCAGGTCCCTCTGGATGGCACATCCCTTCCCTCCAGTGTGTCGACTGCATCACACAGCTTGGGGTTGTTGGCAAACTTGCTGGTGGTGCACTCGATCCCACTGTCTTTGTCACCAGCTAAGATGTTAAACAGCACCCGTCCCAGCACCAACCCCTAAGGATGCCACTCGCCACTGCTCTTCACTTGGACATTGAGCCGTTGACTGCAACACTTTGAGTGCGACCATCCAGCCAATTCCTTATCTACTGAGAGGAGAGCATATCACTCCTTGATCTCACATAGACCAGTAAAAGGGACATTCTTTTCTTTTTCAGATTTTGGTTGAAGTATCCCAAGTACTAAAGCCACCAGGCCAGGAATAAAAGGGTTTATGGCACAGGAGCACCAGCCAGCTCTAGATCAGAATCAACTGTTCAGTGACTTAACATCATTTGGGGGCTGCTCACTAGCTGTATCTGTACGCTATTCTAGGGGTTTCTTTAATGCACTAGACAGATATGGTGCTCTCTCCCAGATGCCTAGTTTCCAAGCAGCAACTTTATTGCCACATCACTGTTACTGAAGCATCAATATCTCTGGACTATTGTCTGCACTGCATGTTTCTTACATTCGGGAATCCTAGCAGAACGCTGAAAGCCTCTTCTCAAATAGCAGTTTTTGCTCCTGAGCAGTCAACCAAGTTACCATATATTAAATATTGCATTATATTTTGAAAAAAACAAAACACAACCTACATCACTACAATATTCAGTTTGTGGTAAATAATTCTGGATGAAAGGACATGCCATTTGGAGAATCCATTCATTTCCTTCAAACAAAAATCTCATTAAAAATAATCTCCTTCTCACCTGTAGTAACTCAATAATTAGGTGTAGCTACATTAATTAGTTATAATCCAGAGATTAAATAGGATAATAGCATGGTCTAATAAGGAAAAGTTATGTTTGGCTTTTGAACATGTGGGTTTGTGTCAATTTTCTTAGAGGGGAGCATGATTTATAAAAACTATGGATTCAAACAAAATAACAATTTTAATTCTTTACTGTGAGAAAATATGAAAACAATTCTCAGAAGCCCAGGAAACCAAGCTTGCTGTTTGTTTGGCCACTCTCTTCCAACTGTCAGGTAGTTATTTTGAAGCTTGTATTTTCACTGATCAGTGGGAGTCCCAGAAGCCCCGTACTGCCCCAGCCCTTCGAGCACACAGGTGGGACCCGGGCAGCCAGCACTGTATGGCACACTATGGTCAGAGGGTTCATTTTCCCATCAGGAGTGCTGCAAGCAAGGTGGCAGGGCTGTGACTGGGTCAGGAGAGGTAAAGGTTTCCTTTCTTGCCGCAGACCAGGAGAATCAAAAAAATTAGCTTGTGTTCACCTTCTCTACAGCCCTTAATAACCTCCCTATGAACCCCACCCCCCAATCACCTTCAGCTGCCCACTTGCCTATCAATTAATCTTCCTAATCTGCATGTTGGGGTTATCTTAGTCATATACACAAAATTCAAGCAATACACAAAACCTCTCATTGTTTCACACCTTGTTTCACCCTGACAAACAAAAGCAACATATGTACTGCTTCCTTCCCCCTTTGACCTGCCAGTTTTCTGCTATATTTTTCAGCATCAGAGTTTGACCACATGAGACAGACTACATGGCAGCCTCCTTCAACAATTAAACAGGCAGCAGGGCATTTGACTTCACCACAGTACAAACATTAAAGTACTAGCAGTGAAAAGTGAGCACAGATTTTAGTGGATGGGTTGCTTTTGTTACTGTAAGGGGTGACCTATCCTATGTGCCTGTGGAAAGCAGATTCTCCCCTTAGACCCACAGATTCACAACACTTATTTTTTCCCATCTAAAATCATGCAGTGGTGGTTCAGGCATTCCCGTGGGTAAGCTCTCGATTTTCAACCCTCTTTTCAACTTAAGAAACAAGGTTGTAGTCTTCCAAATAGTTTTACAGTGACTTCATGTTTAACTTGCAGCCCAGCAGGTCAGAATACTTTTGATCATCTTTAATACACTTACTCATGCAGTGCAGATATGACCATATCAAAGCAAACGCAGTATTTGAAGAACGCCTTCTTTAAATCACATACAAGTTAGCTGTTTTGTCTCAAAATAATTATTTGTTCCATCCCTAACAAACTTCGTGCTATGGAGCTATGGAACTATCCACAGAAACACAATGAACATGCACCAAGCAATTTTTTTAAAACACTTATTCTACAATGATGCTACCAAAGAGAAGTATTTTCTTAAGCAATTGTAGAAAGGCAGATGCAAGGAAACAAATGGATTTTTTGTCTTGTTAAACTAAACATTTTTCTGCTGAAGAGACATACTGTTTTTAATGTAGGTCTGATTTGAAAAGGGCACAGCTGTTGTTCATTCACTTACCCCATTGCTGCCGTAGTCTCCAAAAGCCTCTTACCGCACATTCAGGCTCAGTCTTGGGATGTTCAGATTTTGTCTGGGACCCTTAAATGGGAATCCCCATGAAGTGGGCTTCGTGCCGCCATGGCGGTTAGCACGCTGGGATGCCATTCTCTCACCCAAAATTTCCACATCAAATGCACAGTCCAACTTTTTGATAGTTCAGAGATTTCAAGATATCCTAGAGTAGTATTTGAGGTCC
Organism: Athene noctua; assembly: GCF_965140245.1. Classification (NCBI taxonomy): domain Eukaryota; kingdom Metazoa; phylum Chordata; class Aves; order Strigiformes; family Strigidae; genus Athene; species Athene noctua. The sequence continues at coordinate 36,029,649 of NC_134043.1, read as the reverse complement.
TAAATGCTGCCATCAGCCCAACGCTCTGTTTCTGAGCCCTCACCCCTATGCCCACCCCTGGGAGAGCCCAGGAATGGCTCCCTGCTCTGCTGACCAGTCCTGCTTTTAATGAGTTTCTTCAACAGTTCTTTCTGTCACTGCTGAGTAGATATAAAAAAAGATCAAACTGAGATTAATTACAGTAATAATTAAAACCTGACCTTCCGGCAGTTAAGCCAGACATCTTGCCTTCTGAAAGAGCCCATCCTGCAGGTGCAAGGGGCAGCTTTGATGCTGTAATTCTTCCTGCTGAGTTACTCTTCACCCATTTACAGATCTGAAATTTGCCTTATTTTTATAAATCACTGCCCCAAACAAGACCAAAACAATCCCCACCACTCTCATTTTCCATTTGCAAGACTCAGTGCTTTTTCAGAAAGTATAAAAAAATTTTTATTTTGGTGGTAGAAGGAGAGCAGACTTCATTTTCTCCAGCACTAATCCCTCCTGTGTTTGCATACAGAGATATAAATCTAGATGCTAGAGATAAATCAGGAAAGACAAAACTTACCCACTCTAGATTTAATTATTTTATAGCACAGATTAGAAAAAGATCCCTTTAAAACAGCTTGAGCTATCCTGGAGATAAAAAAAAAAGACCAACATCCCCACTTCCCAGCAGAGACTCCTGGTCCGCTGGGCACGATGAGGAGGAAGGACAGCAGGCAGCCCAACCCACTGCCTCCTCCACCCCAGCCACATGCTGCCTTTACTCCACAGGGATATGTACCATAGGAACACCCAAGAACCTTCTCAATATCCAGCAGCAGAGCACTCCATGTTTTTCTGGACAACAAAAAGCCACTAGTGTGAGACCCAAGTCCAGCAGCCACTCCTCCCCTGCCTCCCCCTCCATCACTTCCCTTGAGAACTGGTGTAGCAATAAGTAATTCCAAACTCTTTACTAGGCACTTATATAGTAAAGCTGTAAAGAAACCAGCTGGTTTATTTAAAAGAGTGCAGTCCTTACAGCATTCCCCTCTGGGATTTTCTTGAAGCACACCAAAAAAATTAAATTGTATCACTTTTTCTACCACATCATTAGTTTTATTTCCAAATCCATATTCTGAGTGGGGAAAAAAAAAAAAAAAAAAAAGTCTCAATATCTCTTCTGCGTTAGGCTACAAACTTTGCAGGGGCAAAAGGAGCTACTACATTACAAAAAGAAACATAACAGCAGGATGACAGTCCCACTTGCAATCCGAAGCCATGAAGATGCTACTGTCTCTACCAAAAATACATTTTGTCACCAAAATAGTTGTTGCTGCTGGCCAGCTTTAGCGCAGATCAACCACATATCAATAGAAAACATCTAACATATACCTATATAGCACTTAGCTGCAGCTCCCCGGAAGGGACATGCTGTGCCAAGAAGCTTGTATGAGGCTGACAAGGGACAAGCTTAGGATGGGGCAAGGTGCCAAGGCCACGACACTGATACAGGGCAGAAGGAGCAGAGAGATGGGCAGGGTTCTGAAAGCTCTTGGAGGTGGCAGGGTAAACAAACACCTGAACTGCTGGAGCCACAAGAGTTCAGACAAGCCACAAAGCAAGGATAGAGGCAAAGGGAGGCAAAAATCATCTATAAGGCTATTTCAGCCGAAGATATGGGAGCAAGAAGAATTTGAAGGAAGAAAGGGGGGTACCACCCTGTAGGAATGATGCACATGTAGACAAACAGCTATTTTAGTGGGCCCCTTTTAGCAGGATCAGGTATTGTTGTTTAGACAGCTTGAACAGCAAATCCTTCCAAGGCCATGAAGCCAACCAACAAACCCTTATCCTGTCCTCATCCCCAGAAACTACCCATTAAAAGGGTGCTCCACAGTTCTCACTTGGTGTCCTGCGCCCCATCTCCCAATGCAAGGCATGATGGTGACATTCAGACATCCAGTTCCACACAGGGCTGACCCACCAGATGTCAGAGGCACAGAGCCACCCCAGCAAGTCTGCAGAGTATTTACAAAGCAGTTTGCTAAATTATACAAAGGGAATAATTTGCAATGTAATGGTGTGTTTGCATTCTGAATATCTGATTTCCTGTTCAACAAATAACCTAAACACTCCCAACCAAATGAAATGTAGACAAGACTTAAAACGTTTGAAGAAAAGCACTCATCCAGAAAATTAAGGTCAACACGGAACAGATGGTGCCTCTGAAAAATGTGGCTTCAACATTTATCTTTATGTAAAATCTTTTAAAAACCTCCGGCTGTTTGGTGACAGTCCTACTTGAAATATTGAATCTCACACTCCATGGATAATAAAGAAGCACTAAAAAATTACTTCAAAATACTAAATCTAAATAAAGTTCTCTCAACTACTGTGCAATAAGATTTTTGTGGGCATGTAAATACATATCAATAAAAGATAGATTCAATCGCTTCTGTAACCACTATAAATATTGCAAGTGCTCTCCCCATTTCCATAAATATGACCCACGACTCCCAAGTGAAAAGCATTTTCATTTGCAGCAGTCAGGAAAAAAATGATCCTTTCTTCTTTATCAAAGTCTTTGAAAGGCTGAATTTGAAGCCCAGCGCACAGGGAGTTGTGAACAACTTGTTATGATGATGCATGAAATGCTTCTCCAGCCTCGAAGGATTCGATCAATGGGATTGCAGGAGGCTCGGCTGTTATCCTGGAGGGCAGGCAATGTCGTACCTACCTGGGGAGGGAAGCAGGGGCTCTAAATTGGGTAGGTCTGCAAATGACTTTGGTAATATAGAAATGCGCCGGAACAAGCAGAAAGAATGAGAGACAGACCTGTCAAACACCCAATGAGTAATAACATGTTAGAAACAAATCAGAATTATATTAAAGAAGTGGAGCACTGGCATAAGCAGCAGTGCAAGTAATCACACGGCAAGGTGAGCAAGTCTCGGCAGGACAGCAGGTGAGCCTCTGTCGTGGCTGCTAGCAAAGACTTTCTCAGGACAGGTAAAAGAGAGGGCAGTCAGAGAAAATACAGAGCTGCACAGCAGGGATCTTTCAAGCTTACCTAAAACAAGAAAAAAAACCAAACACAAAGTCTACATATCTGGGGCTGGACTGAACCGAAGATTTCTGGAAGCAGAAGAAACACCTGCAGTACCTAAAAATACAGTCCCAGGGAGACCTCCTCCCACACGTCACCCTGCCAACAGCCAGGGCCCTCTGACAGGCTGTTACTTCTCATCACGGGCTACACACATCACCCAAATTGCTGCACACATCACCTGAATCCCTTAATTCCTAAGGGATACCTCAATGCCTGGACTAAAGAAGTAGCCTGTGGTAACTACAGCTCACCAGTTTTGGACATCAAAGAAGACACAGCCATAGAAGGAGCTATCTGCTCATATCACCCCCCAAAAAAAAAAATTAGCCCAGTGAAAACAGACTGCTGAAGCACATCCACAAAAACACAAGGTAATTACAGATCTCCTGCCCGTTTTCATTTGACAATCACCAGCCATCCAACAACCATTATCAGTGCATCTCTTTTTTCCAATGGGGCTTCCAGTAATTTGCATCTACTAGAACTACTCAGATTTTTGTAACTAACACCTTCATCTACAACACTGATGAAGTTGCACAGAAAGCTTCTGCAAATCCACTTTGCTAAAAAAGCTACAGGAAGCTTACTGCAGCCATTTGCCCGAATTGACACATCCTTCTTATTGGCTTCATGATACTGACTTACTGATGTTTTGGGTCCCGCTTCCTCTAGAAATTACCTCTGATTCCCTGCACTACTGGGGAAAATAAGCTCAGCAAGAACATTTAGACTTACTGTCCCTAGCAATGGGCCCTGCCATCAGTAAAGCACAGCCAAAATGAAGCTAGATTGCGCATACCAGGGAAAGGCTTTCAAGAGTGGCTTTTTCACAGGGGTTTCTTGCTTCAAGGTCATCCTAAACCACACCACAGACAGCTCTGATAAACGACAGCACAACAACAGCTCACCTGAGTCTTGCAAATAGTAGAGAGTAGATCAAGTTCTCTTTCCCTACCTAGGGCTTTTTTAAACTAAATTAGATCTTTTATTTTTCTTTTAAGAGAAGGTTGTGTTGATTTTGTCAGTCCTATTGCATAGCCAAGCACTGCTGCTGCACACAGAAATGTCTATCTGTATCAGACCTCAACTTACTATTTCCCAAAATAAAAGAAGTCATATTAATTTGTTCCTCCAGCACCTGCTGTTTAAAGTTATTTCTTGGCAACTTCTGTTCTTGGCATTTAAACATTTTTCATATTCAGCTTAAGTCTGACAGCACTACTGGTTATCCTTCTCTGCCTCGCTAATAATTCGGTTGATGGCATGCAGGTGGGTTTCTCATAATTAAAAAATCCATTTGCAAAGTTTGCATTAGGTGATCTGAAAAAATAGAGCATTCCATTCAAAGGTTAAATATAAGCAGGCTGCAGAGCTCCATGAAAATATTGCATAATTTAGAGATAAAAATAGTTTTGCTTTATTCAAGCTAGGCTGGATAGGTAGATTTTTACTGCAATCAGCCTAAAACTCATCTCTCCAAGTTACATGCTTAAGTTGATTACAGAAAATTAAATTTAGTATTAATCAACCTAGAAAGGAGGAAATTACAAAAACTAAGCTAATGCATAAATCATAGAAAATAATGCTGGAAATGGCTACAGGAGATCAATTAATGCATCTTCATGCCTGTCCCTCACCAGAATCAACTCCTCCCCTCCCCATGCCACTCCTGATAGGCATTTGTCCAACTGTTTTAAAAATCTACCCATGACACAGGTAGCAGAAGCCACCGGCCAGAGCCTTCGAGGGCCCCACCAGGCCTCCTGCTACAGATCTTGCCGCAGCATCCTCCACCTATCCTGATTTGGGGTATCCCCCCACACCTGCCCTGGTGGAAATGCACAGCAGGACCCAGCCAAAGCAGAAGAACCAGCTCTGACAGATCAGTTGCCAATGGCAGAACTTTCCACCTGGCAGGACGTGGGTTTTCCCTTTCTTCAGCAAAAAATAAAAGCAAGCTTCATTGGCAGGTCCTGTACAAGCAGTTTTTACACTGCTGGACCACTGTGCCCAGCAGGCAGCCGGCGTCTGGAGCCACAGCTTTCCACCCATGTGTTCGGAGGCACCAGTAACTGGCACTGGGGTGGAAGGGATGGCCTTCCCCTACCTGCTCGGGGGCCACACAGGTACCCACAGACCCTGCACCAGGAACCAGCACTGCCAGTCTGAGCTGTGCAATCGCAACACAAATGCACTCCTCGAAGCAGCACGAGCAGGCAGGTCCCGGGGAAGCGTCAGCCTTTCCTTGTCTCACCAGCGAGCTCTCCAAAACTGGCGGGTCGCTTGCAATTTTGGGCACACAACTGCAGCACTTGGTACCTCTGGAAAAAGAGCAAACCCAAATACCTAACTATGAAGACTCTGAGTTTAGGAAGACATATTCTTAAATGTCTTTTGATTTAGAAAGAAAAATCTGCACGTTTACTGTGGCTTTGAGCTTTTCCACAACATTCAACATTGTCATAAATTATTACTTAAGCATCTGATAGACCTGCCCTACCACCTTATGCTGGTTTTACAGATGAGAAGCTACTGCCTGCACAGGACCTCATCCAAATCATGTTTGAAGTCAGTGGGATCTCCTGGCCATCCCCATGGGGCATACGGAGAGCTGGGCATGTGTGGTTCCAAATTTCCAAATAGCTGTCCAGTACTTTGCAAGACCATTTCACCCTCTGGCCATGAACCTGAAGAAAGCCTGGTAGAAGGCTCTCCTGATACACTACAGTATAGAACTACACTGCTGTGGAATCTCAATTAATGACATAGTAGAACGATTTTCTCTTTTATATGCCAGTTTATCCAACACACAGCAGCTAGTCAGCCCTGAAGACTGAACTGCTGTGGGTTCTCCAGTCCACAGAGCAGATACCATCCCATTTAAACCTGTATAGTAAAGAAGCATTTAGTTCTGAAGACACTTTTACAGCCAAGAATTTTCTTTTTTTGAACTAAATCCTGTTGTTTTACTCCTTCCCTAATCTTGCTCCCTAAGAAATGTACAAATCCAGACAGTCTTTATCAGCTGGGGATGTGGGATGGCAGTTTTAGATGAAGCTCTTATAAGCACATGGCTTTCTTCCTGAGAAAAAAATCAGTAATTTAGAGAAATTAAAAAACTAAATGAAGTCCTTAAGTGTCACTTCCAAACTTTTTGTTCTAATCCCTTTGAACTCCATTCTTTGTAGTTTAGTCAACAGCTTGTTTAGGATTAATTTTTTCCATCCCAATTACAAGACGCTGTGTATGCTTATACATATTATAACACAAATGTCCATCACAAAATAAATTAAAAAGCATAATCCTTATAAAGAGCCATAACAATTTCAAATTCCCTGGGATCAAGAATAAAGGAATTAGTAGCATGATTAAGGCTGAAGTCAGAAAGTGCATCTCTGAATGGATTCCTGAAGGGCTCTGCTGAAAACTTCAATCTCCGTTTTCAGGCAATTGCCCCTGGTTTGCTATGTGCCTTCCAGTGGGAACACAGCGGCGCTTTATGTTTGTTTGTTTAAACCATGTCCCCATGAGCGGTTCCCCCCTTCAACCAGCTCCAACCTCACTAATTATGCAGAAGCGAACAAAAGCTGGCCGGCAGGGCAGCCCCGGGAACGGCAGGGCAGCCCCGGAGCCGGCAGGGCAGCGCCGGAGCCGGCAGGGCGGCCCCGGGAACGGCAGGGCAGCCCCGGAGCCGGCAGGGCAGCGCCGGAGCCGGCAGGGCGGCCCCGGGACCGGCAGGGCAGCGCCGGAGCCGGCAGGGCAGCCCCGGAGCCGGCAGGGCAGCGCCGGAGCCGGCAGGACAGCGCCGGAGCCGGCAGGGCGGCCCCGGGACCGGCAGGGCAGCGCCGGAGCCGGCAGGGCGGCCCCGGGACCGGCAGGACGCTGCGGCACGGAGCGGCTGGGGCTGCTGGAGAGCCGAACCTCGGGGCGTTGCTCCGGGCCATCCCGAGCAGGGACCCCGCCCGGCCAGGGCTCCCTGGGATCCCTGCGCCCCCGGCAGCGAGGGCCCGGCTCAGCGCGCAGCGTCGCACGGCAGGGGGAGCGCCTGGCCCAGGCGCAGCGAGGGTTAGCGCCGCCGCCATCAGTACAGAGCCCGGGCAGGGCGCCACAGCCCTGAAACCTCCTCTGTAACCTGCGCTGGGCTAAGGGGAAACTCCCAAAAGCAACCAACTCTAGCTCAAGAGCTCGACACCAGCAAGAGCCGCAGGGAGAAAGCAGTGCATCTCCCTGGGCTTGCCCGCAAAGCGCTGCCAGAGACTGCACTCAGCAGTGCAAAGAACCGCTCAGGTTAAGAATAAACAGGACATCTGACAGGGCAAATCTATGGACACTTGAGAGAAGCAGGGGAACCCGGCACCTGAGAACGGGCAGGCTGTGAAGCAGCCCAGGAAACTTCCCCAGCAGCACTCAAAACGCTATTGCGTTTACTATTTCCTAGCCCTAAGAAAGCACTTGGAGAGTGGCTGGTGAAACTGCCTTACATAGAACAGGAAAGGATCCTTTGTTTTGGGGGTACAGACATGAGTTGCAGAGGCTGATCATAGCACAGCCAGGTCATTAGTAAAACACATGCATTGATGTCTATGAAAAACATAAAGCCCCGGTGGGCTACAGGACACAGTGTGTGTCTGCTGAATGCTCCCCCGTGAGCAGGGAAATGCACACGCTAACAGAACACAGCACACATGCCCACAGTGCTGCTAAGGGTGTCACCTGTGCAGACCACACTGATGCAGAAAAGGTGTTTCATACCACCTGTAGCTGCTTTGCACAAGCAGCAATAACTACAGATACCCTTACTGGAATTTATGCCATGCTGAAGAGCAGCATTATTGGAACACACAGGCCTGCAACCTGCCAGTTTCAAGTTAAGGCCAAAGCTAGTTAAATGAGTTGTGAAAGCAGATTATGTATCACATGCCTTAGTCTGGCATTTACATTTGCTCTTATGGCACCTTCAGGTTTTCACTGTGGACATGGATGCATAACTACCACGCATCCAAGGTTAGGACAGTATTTCAGTACAGGACTTTTCCATTTTGGGGTTTAAGAAAGAAGGTTCACACTGAGCCCAGGCAGAATGCAGACATGGAGGACTGCAGCACACAGCAGCTCTCCCCTGCCCCACTGCTGCAGGCTGCTGCCAGTCCTTTCATTAGGGCAGGCAAGAGATGAGCTGCTGTGGAGTGATGAGCTGGGTGTCTTGTGACTCGAGTGTATCAGGACTACACAGCTGCACTTTAGCACCATGCAGCTTCTATCTGGACGTATTAACAGCTTCCAGAGGTTTTTTTTCCCCCTTTGGCAGCTGTATGATCTAGAATGAGACTATTCTAACTGCAGCCTTACTTTTGATATCTTGGGAAACCATCTGTGTAGAGTCCCTAATGACCTAACTCCTGGGAACTTACGAACTGCCTTATAGTGTCAGGGTAATTCATGACAACTGCTTGTTTGCACAGAGGAACATGTATCTCTGTCTCTCCATACACCAAGGTGGTATGATCCAAAGAGCTGTAACGCGGGCTTCCAGATTCCTCTGCAAGCTGAGAACTATCTTGACACTGTTAAGAGGGAAACAACTTTCTTAGGTTCACTGGAAGACCAGAAGACCTTGAAAAATTACTATATTTACATTAAGTCCATGTGACTTTTCAGGGCACAGATTTCCCCTGCAAAGAAGTAAAAATTTATTAATAAACTGGAATAGTTTCACATAAGAAAAAGGGAGGCAGGAATGCTACTAACCTTGAGAACACGAAGACCAGCCTCTTGCTTTTTTCCTCCCAACTGCAAATCAATCATCCACCTGACAGCAAGCTTTTAATGTTATGCCACTTAGCAGTTATCATATCACTTTTTATTTTTAATTTGTGAACAAGTATTCTGTTTATTAGCTTAATTGACACTCTAATGCACAGAGCTACAAACATCAGGCACCTCTGCACACACTAACAGTTCCCCCCCCCCATTTCAACCTCCTTTTTCTGTACCACCAGGATTTGAGATCCATGGTGGAAATACCCCAGTGATTATAAAGTCTGCTCCATGCCATCACTTGTTCACCTGCTACCTTTACAGCTACTACTGGAAGGCATGGCTCTCACACCACACATTTACCTCTGGAACATGTCATGTATTTCACAGGTTTGAAGTCCTCTTGGCTTCCTTCTCACAAGCATATCAAATACCTTAATGCAACACTGCGTAAGAGGTTGTCCATGCATCCAGACTATACATGACTCAAATAAGCAATTTAAAGTCCCTGAGTTGCACATCACCTCCTCACACCACGTCCCCAGAAGTCACTGCATGCTTTCTGGTTCACCAATTAGCATTGTTCTTCCCTAAAAGCACCCGTGGGTGATCTCATTAAGTCTTGGACACAAATGTGGCATGCCAAGTTTCACTAGTTCCCCCTGGAAGCAGGTATCAGGATAGCACCTTACCAGACCTGAGGCAAACAGTCCTCAGGTGTCTGGGCACACACATCTCCCTAAACTTCCCTTCAGAAGGTTGTTGCTGCTGCTGCTTGCATTTAGAAGAAAGTTCAATATTTAAGACTAAGCAAGTAACTTTTGCCAACTAGAAGCGATTTCCAACAAATCATGATAGAGCACCAAGAGCACAAGTATGAATGTAAATAACTTGTAAACATTAGTGACACAGTAGTCACTAGATTCAATTAACATGAACAACCACAGAGACAACTCACAATTCAGAAATAGCCTTTTGTCATGAAGTCTTTATGGCTTGACAGAAAGAAAGTTAGATTTGTTTTTGAAATGGTTAGTGCAATTTTTTTATTTGAGAGGTCAGCTATAAGAAGAGTTAAACAGATGAATCCAGTATGACACCTCAGCTTTCAAGTTGTTTTTGAACCTGATCTGAAATATGGCACTAGACTCCTGTCTAGAGTCAAGGCATTTGTGATCTCAGAAAAAAAAAAAACAACACACAGCTATTTTCCCCCAGGAGATGGTGGTGGCAGGGTTAAGTTCTTTAAGGGATAATTTGTATTTCATATAAAACAGAGGAAAGAAAGCTTAGCAACTTAATAGCATCAGAAGTGCAGCTGTGTGCTTGGCCAGTACCTCTGCAATCCACACATACAGCTTCATCTAATATATAATTCATTTGGAAAAGTGAAGTAAGGAAGAAGTAGGCAGCCTCATTGAAGAGATGGGTAATGCAGCATTTGTAAACACTTCTTTCCTGGAAATTCAGCATCCTGCAAAGTAAACCTTGGTCTTTTACACAATGAGTGGCTACAAACAGCATATTCCCCAATACTGTCTGAATTTAGATCTTCCTCTCCTGCTATTTCATGCAAAGCAAGAATGAATATCCAAGCTTCTATCAAAAGCAAAAATCAGTGTCACTTTCCTTGACAGTGATAATGGTTTGTGGAGAATTTTTAAGTAGTGTACACCCTTTTGGAATCAGAAGTCAAGCTTCAAGACACTCACCATGCCTTCAACTTTCATCTGAGTTATCCATTCTCTGATTCAGGAGACACCACTAGGTGCTGGCACCACCATTTCCTTATACTTATTGCTTTTACAAGCTATAGTCATTCCAAGGACCCCTAGTTCACTAGAGCATCTTTGCTCTTCCCCTTCATTTCTCTTCCAACACAGAGAACTCCCATTGACCCTAATGGAAGTCAACATAGGCGTGCACAGGACATAATAGACCTTTTAAGGCTATAGGGCTGACCAACAGGAACAGAAAAATACATACACGTAACTCAAATTCTTCCACTTAGCAAAGGGTATTGAGTTTTGAGACCCTTCAACTCGTTACCCTTACTTTCTTATATCCACCTTCTCCCCCTACCCCCTCAATGTATGGGGAAGACCCACTGTGCTTCCCTAAGCAAAACAAGAAATAGATCACATCAAGTTTGCTCCATAGACCAATAGGTAAAAAAACAACAATAAAGGACAAACTGGTTCACAGTTAACTATAAATAAAAGTGCAATTAAGTGTTCAAGTAGAGTGTAGAGTTTAAGCAAGCTGTACAACCACATTTGGCATAGTCATCTTTTAAAGGCTCTGCGTGGGTCCCTCCCATTACTGACAGCAGGGAGATGAGGCTGAACGCTATTAGCTGGTGCTGGATTTACAGGTCCTCGTCCATTGCCTCTCCCACTACCTGCATAAGTGTGGCCATGATTATACGTAAATGGAAATCCACTTGATTCAGGTCCAGTTTGTAAACCATTTCCTAAAAAGACAGAAAAAAGGTTATCACAAGTTCCATGGACTGAAATCACTGCTCCCTTACTTAAGTTTAGCAACAGGGAATGCCTGGAGTTTGCAGCAACCAGCAAACCCTGAGCACTAGAAGGAAAAGCCCCTCTGGCACAACAAAACCCCAAACCACAACTTACCTTTTTCCCCTCTCCCAAACTACCACCCCCTCCATCCCTAGCCCCCATTCTCAAATAAAAGAAGAAGGGTCACAGAGTTGCATGCTGACTCTTTGCCCAGGAGAGACACCAGAGTCTCATGAAACTGGTGCTTTCAGAAACATGCACTGGCTTGTCGGTCACACACCAAGATGTTCCAGAGAGACAGCAGAGCAGAAGTAGTCAAGGAGAAATCAGCAAAAGAAAAGCAGACTACATAAAGCTCATTGTGTCACTCCCCACTAGCAGGCACACAGAAATAGAAAGCAGCCTTGTGAAATCCAGCCACAGAAGCAACTCAGCTAGCACCAAGTTCTCATGAACCTGAGCCTTGTAAGCATCACTGCTCAGTTTTGATAGTAGGAAGAGGGGCAGAGCTGAAAAGGCAGAATGATGTCAGGAAGCATGGGAAGAAAGGAAAGAGACAAGGAAATCATTGCATTTAAAGACCACACGTGAAGGAGGAAGAGAAAAAAAGAAGTTTCAGAAGATATGCACAAGCTCAGTGAGAACAGTTGTCCACTGCCCAAACCAGGGACACCAAGAAAGTGGGGACACGAGCTGGGCTGAAAGCCTACACCTCACCCTGGGACTGAGGAAAGGCTGGCCTGAAAGCACAGCCCTTCTTTGCTTAGAATAATTGATTTTCAAGAGAACAGAAAGGGCTTGTAAGAGAAGTAAAATGAGAGAAATGAAAATCACTTTGCTAAAGAGGAAGCAGACAGTCACTGAACTGAAGGGATGCAGAGGTTTAACAGCAAGTTATGGAATCAGTTCCTTGTCATCCACCAGCAGGGTTTAGCTACACAACAGGTACTGAGTTTAAATACATCACAGTATGATCCAGCCAGGTCACACACTGGAATTCAGATTACCACCACTTCTGTACTGGGGAGCTAACCTGGCAGGAAAGGCATGGTGACTGGCATGATTAAAGTAATTTTTAAAGCCAAGGACTCAGGTGGTTTGAAGTGCTGCAAAACCTCTTTGAAAGCATTAAAATCATTTAGGGCTGGTCAAGTCCCATTACATGATACAGACCAGCTTGAATATTCTGATCTCTTCTTCTTCTATGGAAGAAATCCCAAAACTACAATTCAGGAAACGTTCGTGCTTATGTGCTTGCAGGTTCAGGCCGCATCTTATAAGACTTTTTAGAGCATAGTACACTTCTGCCCCAGAGTGGAGAACCCTTAGCAAGATATACTTCTTTTTATTCCCATTAAGTGTTTCTCATCCTTTCACTCCCACAAAATCAAAAAACTTACCCAGTGGCCCGAAAGTACAAGAACCCATATAACTTGATGCAGAACTATTCTGTTCACCCTGTGCCTTCAGACAAATGTAAAAGAAGAAAGAGAGACATGGATCAGAGAGAAATTTCACATTTTTACGAAAAGGGGCTGTTTTGGGGTTTTTTTCCTGTGTTCTTAATAGTGGCTCTACATGGAATTTTTCTGCTACTCTAATTACTGGCTCATTTTTATCTATACATCACTTCAATTCCATTTTTTCCAGAAGAGTCACATCTGATCACAGCCTAGTGTGAAGTATTCAGAACAAAGAGCCAGAAGGCTCAGACAAGTTTAACATACCAGTTTGTTCTGCCCGACGTGTTCTGAGTTGGGCTCACTGAAGTTTGGCACTTCTGAGTATACCATGCAGAACCTGGGGAAGAATTAGAATTGTAAGGAGTTTTAAAGTGACTTTTTTAAAAGTTCTTAAGTCTACAACTCAAAGAGCCTATGTTCTTAACATGTCCCACCACCTAGAACTAACTAATCAAGACTGTTCAGAGAGTATCCATAGGTATTAAAGCCTCTTTGATCTCCTTATAGACTTGTGGTGAAGCTGTTGCATCTTCTTGGTGAGGGCGTTTCAGTCAAGCAGGGGCAAGTACACATGTACTCTAAGAGGTAAAATGGCCTAAAGAAAACAAAAGGTGATGAAAGGGCTCCCTTCGCCTCTCTCCCAACTGCACAACCTTGTCCAGCACCCACTGACAAGGTCACCTGAGGCACAGTCACCCAGCCTGTGGCTGCATTAGATCTCTAGGGAAAACTTAAAACACTGCTATGTTGTAGTGTAATGTACTCCATTAACATAATAGCACAGGGGAGTCCAAAACAGGGAATGACATTCCAAGCATCCTTTTCCACTCAGGGGACTGTGGATGAACAGGCCCACCAACTCACCACATAGAAATTATGGCAGAGGGGGGAGAAAGATTTGGGTCATTACACAGCTTGGAGTGGTTAAGCAGAGGTGGGAGCTCCCACATCCTCCTGGAAGGCACAGCCCACATGAGGGTTCACCTCACTCCTGACTGTTGGAGAGTAAGCCAACTGGATGACACTTCTGAGGCGATGGCTTTGCACCAAAGAAGATCTGCAGATCATCCCTCACAAAACCCAGCTGAGCACTGGGCATTTTTGAACCATCTAAGAAAACAAGTGGTCACCCCACAGACCCACTTCCCTGATGACGACAAGGTCTCCCACAACACTTTGTGCAACAGCGGAAGTACTGTTCTGGTTAGAAAATGTTGCTACTTTTCCTGTTGCTTGTCAGGTATGTTACTCATGTTTGTTCTGAGTCAGGAGGAGTTGCCGCCTCCGTCTGTGGACAGTTTAAAGAAGGTTTAATGAGGCTTGCTTCTGTTTAGATATGATTCACCGGAGTTACCTTTGTCTTCCTTTTTTGCACTGCTTGTCTGTCAAGCATGATACACACACACAAGGGTTCTACCAAAATAAAGTGGTTAATCAAGCTGAAGCCTAGGTAAGCAATGCAGATTAAGTCCCTTGTCATTTACACACTTCCTCCCTCTAGATAACCCAGACCTGTGCCAATGATGTAGACTGATTTTCCTCAATGTACTGAGAATCCAGAGAGGGTCAGAGCCCATTACCACAACAGCATGGGGAACCCCACATCACAGTTGCCTGTACTGTACCTGTCCATGACCAGTCAACACACTTTTGCTGCCCTACCTTCCATTTACTGACACCATGTCATACACTTACCATGACACTCTGCTGAGAAGAGGACAGAACACTGCAAGTATAAACACACAATACTTACTCCCCAATTTTATGCAGCTCGCCTCCTCGTCCTGTGTAAAGTGTCAGGCATCCTTTCCACAGAGATGCGTACCTGGCCAAAGAAAGAAGCAAAGCAGTCTCTCTTAGTGAATGACAAGTATCAGCATCGAAAAAGAAAGTGGAAATATGCTATCTTCCAAGAGTTAATAAGTATTACTTATCATGGTCTAAAAAAAATTCCCAGGGACCCCATCTTCACCACATTAAAATTTTATATATCCCCATGTCTTACTTCTAACAAAAAGTACTGGAAGGTCAGCTGACTCCTTTGGCAATTCCAGGAAAGCAGCCAATTATTTTGAGACTGGATGCTCTTTCCTTGGCTGGAGCAATCCTTATGACTGCTCCTGCAGAGGCAAGGCACCTTGCCAAAAGCAGTATCTGTGTTACCATTCACTGACAACTCTCAGTTCTGCTTTCAGCAAGAGTCAGGAAGAATTACCTGTGTTCACTGGAGAATACTGATACCACTACTGAATGTGTGTAATAGGAACTGCTTACTTTTTTAGTATAGGTCCTTACCAGATTTTTTTAAAGGCACATGTTTGACCATCATGTTCCAAGTGACACACAGAAACGCAATGAAATAATTTTATGGTTGCAGAAACATTCACTTACAAGACAGCATGAGTGCACTCTAGGCTTTACAGTGGTACTTGACTTCAACCACTGTAATTTGAGTTATGCAAAGAACTTTGTGTATAATTGTTCCTTTCAGTGAGGGGCATCACGTATGTGAAGAAAATAAAGATTGACCAGAAACCCAGGTGAAGCACACAGAAGTTAACAGAAATATGGGTGTCTTCTAGCAAAGGAATGGGGAGCCCCAGCAATTGCATACTCAGGAGTCACAGATAATCTGGACAAGTCACCACTTCCTTATGCTCTGAGTCTATCTCTGGGACATAGATAACAAAACTTCCTCTTGCCCTTTGCCTTATCTGCAGAGACTGGAAGCCATCCGGCTGCATGCAGGGCCCTGAACAGAGGCAGCAGGGAGGTGCCAGGTTGGCAGAACAGGACCATAATGCCAATGCAACAGTATCTATCACTGTACTTCAGTACCAGCGGTAAAACATAGTATCTACAGTTATGGTGCCTGGCTCAGGAGCTCTCCAACCAGAAGCAGAATTTATGCTCTTCACTTCATAAAGCTAGCTTTCACTTTAAAGATTCTCTCAATGCTTAACCTTTAATAACCAGCTAGCTGGACAGTCTTGCAGCAGAGCACAAAGGAAAAGAGCTACCAAATAATAAATGTACGTCAAGCATACATTTACTGGGATATGACCCAGCAAATCATGGGACTGATAACCTCCAGCACAGTTATTCCATGTATGCAAGCATTTGTTTTTGTCTCAGAATGAGCTGGCCACAAAGCTCTAAACTCCAGAACCAATTTCAAATTTAGAAATATTAACTGCAGCAGCTTCCTGTAAATGAGTTTATCAGCCAATGACAAAAATCAGCAGCAGTGTCTGCTTTTGCTGAGGAATGCATCTACAGCTTGAAATTCAGCAGGAAAAAAAATGTTTACACATGGGGCCTAGCTAAGCTTTTCTGCTTGTTACAGTGAGCATCCTGCACTGAACCTCAGATTAACCTACAAAGCTGAAGTTTACCTGCCTTGCAATGGCAACATCACACTCAAATTAATCCTATTTAAGTATAAAATTGTGTTTAGAGCACCAGCATGAGGGCATTTTTCTTAAGATGAGAGGCAAAGCAGAATGTATCCCGCTTTTGCCATTTCACTCACTACACAGTCCTAAGTAAGCATGCAATTCATGTAAATGAATGCATGACTTAGCCACGCACCAGGAATGGTGATGTCAGCCCACAAATTTAATTCATACAAGCCCAACTCACTTTTTAACATGAAGGGATGCAATGACCCTCCCATTTGTTGCACTGAAACACCAGAGCAGCTACCGTAAGCCAGTCACAGAGCTGAGTACAGCAACTCTGCTGAACAGTATCACTATTAATTTGCTTCAATGTCACCTACACACAGGGCTTTGTGCTGGCCCAGAGCTCTAGTTTAGTTCCACCCATCTCAGCGCCCCAGCACTCCACGTGCTCTCCACGCAAGCAGGCTTCCCCAGAAGCACCTCTGCTGAGGAGTCAGCCTATGTCGTGTAGAAGGACATTTGCATAGGAGGAAGCAGCTGGAGTATTGGCGGCTGGGGTCATCCAATTTCACAAGAATGACAATCAAATGAGCACCTTAAGAGCAGCTAAGTTAGGAGCTCCACTAAGTAACCGTTTACGTACTTTCACAAAAACAGATTGAAAGGACCTTACACATGCTGTAGTTCCATCCTTCTGGAGTGCTGTAGGCCAAAGGATCCGTATAATAGATTTCTAAGCGTAACCTAACTGGCATTAAGAACTCAAATGAAAGTGACTATCACTTTGCTACTGACAATTTAAGGGACATGGAAAAGGATTCTCAAACTGAAACTTTTTTCTCACAAATAATAAATGTAAAGGTTTACTTTAAAAAAATTAAACCATCTCTGAGATAGATGTACCTAACCAAACTAACACGCTCTACAGTGTAGCCCTAGTATGAATTTTTACAGTGAATTTGAAAAGCTTCTCCTCCTCTGCCTGTCATTTCTGTTAAATCCACTGCAATGAAAAGCAACTTTTCTGCATGACAGACATAAGTTGTTTCCTCCTTTCATTAAGGAGTGGAGCGCTAGAGTAAAGAACTGGCTGTAAAAATACAAACGTCCTTTTGACTTCCCTGCTTGATTTACAGACCAGGACTGACTGTTGCGTTGCCCCCACCCCCAAAAGAAGTATTTTCCCAAGGAGCTTTTCTTAAAGCCAAACCAAGTGTCTTAAACACCACCTCCTCGTTAAAAACACACGCCCTTCCTAGCCATCTCCTAGACTGTACGCTCACGCTCGGCATGTTCAGGGGTGGGAAGGCGGTTTGAATCTGGCAAGTGATGTCCGGGGGCTGCCTCGGTACCAAGGAGCCAGCTGTGCCATCCGTGCCCCCCAAAAGGCGGCCGCGCCTGCTCCAGGCTCGCCTCGGTGACAAAGGGCTGCCCCCGGCCCGGCGCTGCGCCCCGGGGAGCGGGGCGGCAGGCGGGGGCCCGGCCCCGTACGCACCCTTTGGTCAGGCGGATGATGTCCCCCGGTTGGATGAGGCCGCCGATCTCGTCCCACACGGAGATGGTGATGCTGCCCGTCTTGTCCGCCACTTTGCAGGACCTCACCTCGTGCCCGTCCTTCGTCTTGGTGACTCGCCCTGCGGGGAGAAGCGCGGCTCAGCCGGGGTGGGGGGGTGGGCACGGCACGGCCCCGCCAGCGCCCCCCCCCCCAACGCGTGACACGCGTGGGCGGCCCGGGGGTGGGGCGTGCCGGACGCCACTTACCGATCTCCAGCACAATAAAGATGACATTTAAGTTTTTCAGTCCGGGTTTTATGTCTTTTATGAGGAGGTACGTGTCGCTCGCCGCGCTCATGCTGCGGCCGGCGCGGGGGGCAGAGCTGGCGGGGCGGGCCGAGCCCGCATCCCGCGGGGGAGCGGCGGCAGCGCAGGGCCGGGCAGAGGGGCACCAGCAACCCTCACAGGGGACGGGGACACGAACACCGAGGGGCTGCGCGGTGACTGTGCGGCACGCCCGACCTCCCACCGCTTCCCCCCCACCGCTCCCCCCCCGCCCAGCGTACGGCCCTCCCGCCCGCCCGCTCCCGCCGGCACTGAGGAGCACATGTGCGCGGCGGCCGCCTTTATAGCCCGCGGGCGGGCTCAGCCCGGGCGCCGGGGGGGGACGGCGGGGCCGATGGTACGGTCCGGGGCACGCGGAGCGCCGCCACTGGGCCACGGGCGGGCGCGAGCCGGCGCCGCGCGCTGATTGGGCCGCGCCGCCGCCATCTTCTCCGTGTCGGGGCGCTGCCGGGCAGGGGGCCGCCGAGCCGAGCCGAGCGGCGCGGGGTGGGCAGCGCTCTCCTCGTCGGGTGCTCTGGATCGGCTCCCTCAGTCCTTTCTTCCCTCCCTCCTTCCCCTCTGGGAAGCGGCCCCGTAGCGCCCCGAGCGCGGCCGGTGGGTCAGAGAAGGGGAGTCGGGGAGCGATTTGCCTCCTCCCCGCGCCATTTTAAGACCGAGAGGAGTCTTGTGGAGATATCCTGGAGGGCGCTTTCCCAGCAGTTCTGGCCTCCTTCACTGAGAAAAAAAAAAAAAATACACGTTTAAGAGAAGGATGCGTCGACTTGGTTGTCGGCTAGGGGAGGTTTGGTGTTAGGGGAAGCCTGATTTGGGTCCTGCTGAGCAGAAACAGCCGTTGCAGGGCCTGGAGGGAGGAGCTGGAGGCCAGTGGTGCTGCCTGGCACCGTAGGGTTTTGCAGGGTTGCACCACATCAAAATGCTTCTGGAGCCAAATGTTCAGTATAGGGAAAGTCTAGGGTTATGCAGTACCATGCTTTGATCCTCTCTCTGCTAAAAATGGGAGCCTAAATCTTGTTTAGCACTAAAAAAGGTATCAAAGCACCGTGAACTCTTGACGAGCTTCCTGTAGAGACACTGAGCTTGCCTACGGGCTGGGTCAAACATGAAGGGAGGGCAGCTTCTCCGAGGTGAAAGCCATCAAGTTGGTTGACCAACAATGAACCCCCTCAGAGGTACGACATCCTTGGCTGGAGAGTCTTGAGGAAATAGCTCCCTACACCAGAACAGCCCAAAGACATGCAGATGATTCTATAATTCAGCTCTCCCCTCTCAGGAAAGGTAACAGAGCAGTGTGTGTGCACTTTGCTTCTCGTTTTCAGAGACAGACTTAGCTAGCTGGGCTTTCCCCTTCTATTTCTGTAAGCAGAAATCTATAGATGACAGCAGTTGTGAAATGCTTGGCCACGCGTTCTGCCACACTGGAACTCTGATCCAACAAATGTTGTGCAATGCTTATCTGTAGGCAGTGGAGCAGCCCTGCTTGGTGCAACTCGGTGCTCAGAATAAAACGTGCTGCGTGCAGGAATCTGAGAGGAAGACCACATGAGCCACAGGAGAATTTTCTTAAAGCCCCCAAGAGCTTAATCCACTTCTATCCCGAATCTTTCAGTCAGTGCAGATGGGGTGGATGACAGACTCCTTCAGTGGCCTCTCTCCTGACTGGCTATAATCTGTTAACACTAAAACCTTCAGGGTAATCAACTGTATGTCAGTATGTGAATGGCTTTAATTTAGTCACTTGGGAAAGAGTTCAAACTCCAGGAATAACGATGTCCCTGGTAAAGGTTCGACAAAAATAACTTTTATCTGTAGAACTGGTCAGATTTTCCCATACAGATGGGTTTTTTCTGCCTTCCTTTCTACCTCTTGTCTGCTCCATCTATTTAGAGCCCTTGAGAAAGAACGATTTTGTATCCTGTGTTTTCAGCACCAAACACTGCAGGATCCTGTCCTGGATCACTCACCAGGCCCCACCAAAAGAAAACATGACTGTCGGTACTAAGATGTCTGGGACAGGACAGCCAAAGGCCATATGCTGCCCTACCTCATGGAGAGCAACCCTATGGAAACCCGTCCCAGATCTTGTGTTCTGATTTATTAGGAGGAGAGAAAAAATAGAAGGTGGATCATACAGCGAATCTCATTGGAGAATCCTTCATTTGCAAGAAAAAACAGTTAAAAAGAAAAGAATACCTTATGGCAAGTCTCGGGCAGAGAGGAAGTCACAAGGGTGGTAGCAGAAAGCGCTAAAAAACACTTCACCAAGGACATGCTTCTTATCATGTGTCACTGCTAAGATAGTTTCAAGTGAACGTCTGTCCAGGAAGGCAAGTGTCAATATAACACAGCAGCTGGGAGAGATACAAAGGTCGCCAGAACTGGGCTACCAAGCCACCTTGCTGCAGTATTCAGTCTACTTGCAAATAGGCAGGCAGGCAACCTTTGCATCAGTGAGTGTGACCACTTCTCTGCAACACATCATGCCCAGGCTGCCTGGTGATCATCGGCCAGCACGGAGCCACCAGGCCTGCAGCAGGGAGAGCAGGCACCAACCATAAGCACAGAAGGAGGGGGTTTTATTTTACACTGCTAAGTTTAGTACTGGTAGGAATAGGTTTAAACTAGAAGTGACAACATAGCAGGGCTCAAATGGTGTAGAGGAGTTCACAAGCACACTGATAATAACTCCCTGGCACATGTGATCAAGGAGCTAATAAGGAAGGGAAGTTTCCTGGACCTCAGAAATGAGGAAGAACTGGTTAGGGGCATGAGGGCGGGGTCAGCATTGGGTGCAGGGCCCACGAGATGGTGGTGGAGTTCAGGATCCTAAGTGGGGAGAGTGGGGCAAAAAGCAGGACCACAACGCTGATTTTGAAGAACCGACTTTGGCCTCTTCAGGGATCTGCTTGTGATATGATCGTGAAGAGCATAGGGGTCCAGAAGGCTGCCTGGCCTTCAGTGATCCTCCTCCAAGCTCAGGGAAGATCCATTACAACAAGTAGGAAACCAAGCACAGCAACAAGAAGGACACATAATCTTTCCAGTAGCTCTCACTGACAGGATAAGAGGCACAAACTGGAACACATCAGATTCCATCTGAATACAAGAAAACTTTTTACTGTGAGAGCACTCAAAAACTGGAGTAAGTTGCCCAGAGAGGTTGTGTAGTCTTCCTTCATGGAGATTCAAAACCCAACTGGACACTGTCCTTGGCAACCTGTTCTAGCTCACCCTGCTCGATGGAGGTTGGACTAGATGATCACAAGAGGTCCCAGCCAGCTTCACCGAGTCTGTGATTCCGTGAAATATTTCCTGTCTTCACAAATGCAAAAGAGACACAGAGCTCCAGCAAGCCTGATGTGTGTCATAGAAAGGCAAGGTCGCAAGCTCCCTCTGTATCCGTAAGGGGCTGGGACTGCACTGGGAAGACAGAGCTGGTCATCTTCTCTGTTATTATTGGGGAGATAAACATTCTTTCCAGATTCATTTTAAGACAATGTTTACAGTGTCTGTTCTGCCACTGATGGACAATTTTGCTCTATTTGTTTCACAAAGAGACACTTAAAATCTTGCTCATGTTTTTTTAATTGTCATTGCAATTGCCAGCCCCTGAGAGTGCTCTTGGTATTATCCAGCAGTGATTGAACAGTTCCTATCTGCTGTGAAGGTGACCTGCAAAGCAAAGCAGTTTTTTCTCCCCTGCTTCTTTACCATGTATAAAGAAACCCAAATTATTATTAATTTATTTGGGTTTTCTTGCCTCTTCTTTCCTGCTTCTTTTTTAACCTCAGAATTATGAGGCTATCAGGTCACAGCTGTGGGTGACGGAAGCACCAACTTTCTGACCTCCTTGCTGGAGGTGCAGTCAGTCTTTGCAAATGGCAGGAGCACAGAGAGCTTTGACACAGGTGTATCTTCAGCCTCAAGAGCTTCCAGAAGACTCGCAAATACCCTGTAACAATGGGTGGGCCTATAAGAAGTTGGGAAGCCACGACAGCAGTATGCAATGGAAAGAGAAGAGAGACATGCATTGTCAGTATCCAGGGTTCCTGCAATGACCTGGCCTTAAAAAAATGTTAATGAGCACTGACTGCATGAGTGGGTCACACTGAGAGACGGCACCAAACCTTTGCTCATGCAGTTCACAGGAGCAACAGGGAGCATGTCAAACTGTTGACTGCAGCCAAAGCAGGAGACGGGAGTTGAATGTCAGTGTGCCACTTACCACACAAGCCAAATTTAGCCCACCATGAATGTCTACAGCAAGGGTTCCACTGATGAAGTTAAATCTGTTTCCAAGCTCATTTGCTTGCTGCAGAACATTTTTCTTCTGTGTGCAAGATGCAAGTGTTTATACTCACAGGGAGGTTTCAGTCCAAAGCAAAATCAGGGTTGAGTTGTTAAAAGAGTTCTCATCAGTCGTAAGTCTGGCAGAAGTCCCATGCATCTCAGCAGGGCTGGGATTTCACCCTCTGGCTGTAATGGAGTTATGCCAGCAGAGACATTGGTCCAAACTCCCCCTTTTCTGTCAGTTGCTCGGTGTTCAGTGCTACTGGGCTCCCAGAGTAGATCTTCCCACAGCAAATCTGCCAGCAAGAGCAAGAGCTGATGTTTAATATTTTACACAGAGATTGAAAATGTACAGAAGCCTGCAAATGTCACCTTTCACCAAGCCTTACCAGGTCTAACAAGCTCCTAAATTAAGCTACAGGTTTGGTCAGCTGGTTTTTAACATTGATGACACTTCAGCTCCCTGATGTCACATCAGTGCCCATTTAACAAGTTGGCAGCCAGTCTGGCATTTTGGAGACCCTGGAAAACAGTGGTTTGGTGCCTTCAGCATCTCCTGAGCACACCATATTCAGCCATCAGGGTCAGGATTTCCCCAAGGAAATACAGATAACTCCATGGGAAGCCACACAGGCTTGGGAGGAACTTCAGCCAGATGTCAGTGGGACAGATGTGGTGGGGAATCCCCACTCTGTTGGGGTCCTGCTCCCAGCTCAGGAACACAGAGCCGAGCTGCCTGCTGCCCCCCCACCTCAGAGCAGTGTACCTGCAAGATGCCTGAAGCAGGGAGGACTGCCAGGTGTCTGACGCCAGGATCTCAGGCAGCTTTGTCTGCCTACCTAGCTGTTGTCCAAGAAAGCTGACTGAGTACCAGGGCACCATAATGTACCACAGGAAAAAAAAATAAATGCAAAGTAAACATTCTGAATTGGCAGCGTTCTTTCCCGAGGAGTCACGTGTGCATCCTGCAGCACTAACATAGTCTTTTCTTCCTGGGCTTCACACAGTTTAGCAGATGTTTTCATCTAAGGACCCGGTCCTGCAAGGCATTTATGGAAGTTCTTCCATCTTTTGATTAATCCCACACATATGAGTAGAATGATTTACATGAAAACCCTGATGTGGGGCAGTTCTAGGGCAACTTTCCTGCTCAGCTGTGAATCTGGACTTGGAACAGAGGAATTTCGTCTAAATTTGCTCTATAGAGATGGAGAGCATAGGAGTTAGTGTCTCCTCATCTTTTCTGTTGCAGATCCAAAGGACTCTGCACAACAAATCTCAAAGATTTGTGGGTTTAAAGCCCAGTAACACTCACAATTGCTGTTTCTTGGGTCTCTAACAAGTGCTATAGCAAAAACCAGACCTCAAAACCTTGCTTCTTCATCAGACTGATCTTTACTTAAAAGGTTTAACAAGTGCAGGTGAGGGGATTAGTACTTTCCCACTGTAGTTATGCCAGAAGAACCCCCATGCTGTTCAACAGGACACCGGTCACAGCCGCCTAAACCAGTTCAGTAACTCCTGTTTACACAGGGAAAATAGATACCAGTTTTACATCAACAAAAACGTGGACTGATCTCTTAAACTAGCCCTGCTGCCATGGTTGGTTGGCTGATACAAGAGACAAATGCTTCAAGTCAGAGGCAGAAAGCTGCTCCTGTGGGGCACCGAGCTCTGCACAGCCCTCTGCCTTTCCCTGGGTGAGCTGAGTCACTTGTTTCACACCCATGGTTCAGCGCAGGGCAGTCAGCACTAGAGAGTTGTCTGAAGTGGCTCAGAAACCCTTAAATACCAGCAAGGCGAGACCTTTCCTATCGGTTTTAGCCAGGGGAAGCAACATTTTGGAAAGCTTTGCAAATGCCTCCTTCTTTCGCCAGCTTTGTCTCTGCCAGGGGTCATTCCTGCAGGCCAGCCCACGAGTTTGTCCCATGACACCCCCATGGCAGCAACACATGCCCTTAGAGATGAGGATCTCTTAACTCTTTCCACCCCAGGAAGGGTTTTGCTTCTCACCTCTTCTCCAGTGCCTGGAGGAGGTATGCAGACATACCACATCACCCTGTCTGCCGGCTGGCTCCACAGAGGCTAATGGGCTGCAAGTTCAGTGTTGGTCTTGCATCATCTAATGCTGACTTTCAAAAGAAAAATAGGGGATTTATGCCCAGGAAGGAGGCTTTGAAGATTTAATTTGGTTTGGATTTATTTTCTGTAATGGGGATTTGGGTTTCTTTTCTATGTTGTTCTTTCTTCTTCTTTTTTTCTCTAGCAGTGTGCTTTTTCCTAAAAGTTTGTTGGACTCCTACCTTTCTCAAATCTTAATAAACAGTAGGGTGTGTTAAAAATGGAAAAAAACCCCAATCTTCCCAGATGTCTGTTTGTTCCCTAGGCAGAGGAACCACATTTCATTTGCACTGCCACAGAGCTGGGTGAAGATGTGATGACGCCCGCCCTGCCCAAGGCAGTCATCACGCCTCCTCCCTGACCTCCCAGGATGGCTCCACGTGTGACCGCTGCATTCCTGCTAGGCAGACCCTGTGCCTGCCACTTCATGGACAAGTCACAAGTGGCTAAAACACCTGGTGGAAAAAGGGGAGTGCACTGCTGGGATGAGTAACTGTGGGAGTATTAGCCCTACTTTCCGTGCTGTGCAAACAACATGGCTGTGCTGCTGGTGATGTGGCCTACAGCTGGCAGGCAGAGGGCATGGAGCAAGCTTGTATCTGTAGAAGAGCATGTAGACACAGTCTCAGTTGTTTAGCTCTGTGTTAACAGTGAAAAAACAAATCCTAAGTGGACTAAACAAATCTCATCGTGGCAAAGTGCTTCATAAATTACTAATTCAGCCTCCGGCAGACTAATAGGGAATCAAGCTGTTTACCTCAGAGTATGACACATTTTTCTTTCTTGCCTTCTCCCTGTGGCACCTGTAGATAGATTCTGATGTGCAGAGCTTTGTGTCAGTGACTAATGAGTACCTAACAGTTGCTGCAGATTTCCATAGGCTGCACATTATCACTGCTATTTACAACATCAGGAAAAGACCTAAGAATCATCCACCTGAGCCAGAAAGGGTCAGCAGATAAAAAAAATATTCTTTTAGAACATCAAATCTGGTGATGCAGCATATTTCAGGTGCCACTGGCAACACGAAAAGGTTTTGTACCACAGCTTTTGCATTTCCACTTCCATTTTCTGACCGTATATATCATCCACTTTCCTGTCCAGGTGGGATAACAAAGTAAATTGTACCTTCTGGAAGCCACCAATATATGTGAAATGAAATGGGTACTCCAAGTGGTCCTTTGTCATGAACACCTCTGGGAAGGTACTGTTTGAAACCAAGTTGTAGTTTGGGATATTTTAAAACAGAAAAAAAAAAAAAAGCCTAACTCATAACATGTTTGTAGGAACCATTTTACTGCAGCCTATGTTGTTGTCCTGTGTTGTGTTAGGATGTGGGAGGGAGTGGAAAAATAGAGGGAGTACAGTGAAAGTTTCCTAGGGCTTCCCAGCTCTTGGGCTTGCTGAAGACTGACAGTTCAGGAATACATGTTCCCAGATATTCCTGAGTAATCCAGGCAGGGCAGCTCAGGATAGGACCATCCACACTGCAAGTTACTTGGAAATAGGTATTGCACTTTGAGTTCAGACACAACTGCAAGGCATGCAGTCGGGAGGGCAACGCGGCCGAGCTTCCAGCATTGCACAAACAGGGGCAGAGCCGTCCAGCTCCTTGTGATCCCACAGCAACTCCAGGCACCAGAGCTGTGCAAGCAGGCTCTCGGGTTTCAAGCCTCACGTCATCAGCCACAAACCAGCCGAGTGATCATTCCCTCCTGGCATCTTACCCCTACCAGCAGGTTAACCTTTAGAGGCCTGATTTAGTTCTGCAGTCCCCAGGAGCTCCTCGGAGAAGGCAGTGCCAGTGGAGTAGGCACTACTAGTCAAAGGGGATTTTACCCAAGCCTAAAAAAGAAAACCAACCCGTATCAGATGTCTCAGTGAACGCAGCTTCAATTTAGGAAAGAGGAGTGTGATTCCTCACTGGCACTGCTGGGCATCAGATGCCTGCACTGCTTTTATTTAAAGGGGTTTGCCAATTGGGTGCATTTCCGCTACGGTGAAACTTGTACTACCATGAAATAACTATTGTTTCTGTTCTGTTGGGTCTCCTTGACCAATAAAAAGCTTTAATTATATAAAATATCAGATACCGTCTTCATGTTGTATAGCAAGTCACTCTGTTCCCTTCCTGTTATTTTCATATATATATAAAAGAGAGCTAAAAATTCAGTTCTTGTATGGACTAAATTTTTCTGTGTTTTTAACCATGAAGACATTGGTAATGCCAGTTATACTTCTTCCTGTTGAGGTTATATTTAAAGCATTTCTAAAAATCTCATCTTGATACAGGGTGGTATTAGATAACACTTAATAAAATATATTTTCTGCAAAGGAGTAATTCATTACTGGAATTAACCTTAACAAGCAAACATAAATAAGAAATCTTATACAGCTGGAGGACCAAAAACTTCCTCCAGGTTGTTCGGTTTGCAGTTGATGCCATAGTTCTCCAGTCAAGCTAGACAATACTGAAATCTTCAAGATAGACAATACTGAAATCACATACAAGAAAATTTTTTTGTATTAGAGATATTTCAAGCTTCTTTTGTAATTTATAAAGAAATAGAAGAGCATCAGTCCAACTGTTTTATGTAAGTCATCTTCAGTGTATGTGGGTACAATACACATGTGGATACAATGTGTATCCACCTGATACAAGGGCCATGTCTGGTATCTGGAACTTCAGGAGGAGCCAGTCCTTAAAAATTCCATCCAGCCAATGCAGAAAAATACTCTTAGCCTCTACTCCAGAGGCTGAACACGATGGCAAGAAAAATCTGAATGACCCTACTTCAAGTTTGAAACCTGGTCCTCTTTTTGTCTTACATCTCTGGAACAATTACACTTACTGTGGAGCAAGTAGTGACAATGACAACAGTGAAGAAAGGGTGTTCCTAAAGTGGCAGCTACCTGAAGGCAACTCATAAAACACTCCAGATGATGGCTAACTAGCAGAGCTTTCGCTGGGCAGGTGACCATGAGCCTAGAGTATGGTTTCTGCTATGTTGATTTACTTCATATGATGAAGCCTTTAGTGTAATCAAAGTCTTTCACCTGCTGGGCTTGTCTGTATGCTGGACTTCAGTGTGAAAGATTAAAGCCAATACACATTTATTAGCAGTTTTGTCTTACTCCTTCTACAGCAGTATTTTAGCTTCTGCTGGGTTCTCTGATTTTTCTTGTACAAAGAGGGAATTTTTCCAGTAAATCCCACTACAGGTTTGTTAGAACACTGCTTCATACACCATTAAAATATTGTTAGGTAAACTATCAATCCTAGAACAACCACCCACTTATCTTCCAATACTGATGAAAAAAATAATACTTTATATCTGTCTAGCATCTTCCATTGGATAGAATCCAGGCATGTTATTGATTGTATATTAATTTAACCTCTTGAAATGATTATGAATTACATTTGGTTAACAGATGAGGCGATATTAAGGAAAGTGGGTACCTTCTCAGTTTGGGACTTGCTAGATTTGGGAGTAAAATCTGTATTTCCCCAGTTGTATTTCAGGGTTTGCGATTTCTTTCCAAAGGAAACAAACAGCAAACTATCAAAATGATCTCACCACTGACAGAAGTGGGAGTAGTACTTCATTCCCTGATGCAAAGTATTTCCCTGTGATATACTTGGCGCATTTTACAGGTGTGGGTAATGTCAGTCTGCCTCTCCCTCCCACGTGGGCTCGCACACAGGGAGTCCGACTGAAAAAGTACTGAATGGGACATAGGTGTGTCCACAGAAAGTCTTCCATTCTGTCTGGTTTGCTTACTTCCCGTAGGATCATCAGGAGGCACATCATCTGCTCGTTGTCATTTAGTCATCCATCTCTTGTGACTGAGCTTCAGCTGCTGTCAGGCAGCACTGAGAGACATGAACACCTCAATAACATGGTTCAGTAACCCCCTAAATAAGTTAGATCCTGATCATCATCAGAAGATACATGACATATGTTGTGAATATTCTTTGTACAGGTTTTCCATCTTTAAGCTCATTTTTATCTTGTGATACAACAAAAGCTTTTAAAATGTTCATATAAGCTGGGCTTTAAGCAGATGTTAGTTTCAGAAGTCTGATGGCACCTGTCTGGTTTTGAAAGCCAGCCCTGTATTGGAACTGAAACGAAACTGCAACATACCCATGACATTTGTCAGCCTGGCTACCAAGGTGAAAACATGGCCAGTCCAGCATGACAGAGAGATGTGTACCACTTGTCCCTGCCCATCTGCAATGCGCAGGGACCATCGAGCAATACCGAGAACACATTGCTGAGATTGAGGGGTTTGTTTAGTCTGACAGAAACCCTCTCAGCACAGCCCCTGCCACAGCTCCTCACTCCCAGGACACCCTGCTGACTTCCCAGCACCGAGAGCCACTCTTGCATTCCCTCAGCCTTCTCTGAAGCCTGCAGAGCAAGGGAGCTCCCTCCTCTGACAGCTGTTCTGCAAGCCTGCAGACCATGGCGTCATTTCTCTCCGTGCTGTTTGTTTTTCCAAAATGCGTCTGTGCCAACACGACTGGATTTCTTTTCCAGCCAGATAAGAAGAAATGGCTTTTCCTACCACAGGGTGTTCACTTCCCTAGAGTAAGGAACTGTGACATTTACATGTATTTATCCCAATCAATATTGCTGTATTTCTGAACAGGAATATCTGTAAATCCTGAAGAAGATTAAAAAAATAAAACAAGTGACCACTGTTGTACTAGCCATTCCGGGTTCTATTAAATTTTTTATCCTCCACCTCCATATTCACTGAATTTGGTGGTCACTACCCCAAAGAACGTGTCACATCTCAACTTTGCAGCTCTCCTTAATTAGCAGGTAGCAGAGCAACACGTAATTAGCAACAAGTGTTGTCTGCTTTCAGCCAAATGGTGCACCAGGGGAGGGTGCAGAAAGCTCACATGGAGCGTATCTCACTCAAGCCACTCTATGCTGGCATTACAGCCACGGCGGCTCTTCCTGGGAGAGCCCGTTAGGTACGTGTTACCCAGCACCTCAGCAGAGAAGCGTTAGACACTCAGAGCATCATTTTGGTAGCCACCCTCTGATTTCATGTGGCTGAATTGGCATGAAGATGTCTGGTGTGAAAATCGCAGAGCAGGTTAAGGGCTTTACAAATAGCCCCAGGCTTTCTGTAAACCGTCACTGCCCTCATCCCCACAGCAAGAGGTGTAACAGCGGCAGGAACCCCATTGCTCACGGTGTGTCGAGCAACTGCAATCTGCAGTAGAGGCCAGTACAAACCACACGCTTTCTTTAATGTCGAGACCTAAGAGTGGGAAATACTCCTTTTTACCAAAACATGAGTGAAGATATGACAAAACAGTTTCAGGTCCGTGGGAATTTAATCAGACTGCTTCAGTTTGTCAAGTGGAATAAAAAAACCAGTTGGTTTTGGTTCACCTTGACATTAACAGATACCTACTCAAGTTGCCAGAATACTTCATAGCAACTCATCAGAACTACAGTTATTTCATGCCCCCATTCTCCTACATGGGCTGCATTTCGCCATTTAATTTACCATCCCAGTGTCCCCCCTCCGCAGTGACAGGGCCTCATGTTGTTTCCTTGGCCAGGACGCAGCATAAGAGATGCTGCCCTGTGGGAAATCTGGGCCAGGGAGGAAAATCGAGAACACGAGGCATCCAAGACGCCGGTTCCCATGGGCACTGCTGCTGCTCAGGCAGGGGACTTCTCTGCCCAGCTGACCTGGCAAACACAGCCGCAGCATTTCAGAGTCATGATCTTTTTCAGCAAGGAAAATGACTGTCTTTGTCCCTCCCCTGGGAAAAAATAAGTGTCAAAGTACCAGAGTTCACCGTGGGACAAAATCTGTTGTTATCAACTCTCCTGCCACAAGCCCAGAGCCGCTCAGCCCTGCCTGAAGGAGGTCAGCAGGGTGTGAAGGCTGCCCTGCATATCCCCTGCCAGCAGTGAAAGGGACCGGGCATTAGCAATGTCTGGGAAAGCAGGGTAAAAACAAAAACCCAAACCACAATCTGACACTGAATGCCAGAACACCATCAGTGAAGCTTCCCCAGGCTTCCCTATCAAGACTGACAATTTTACATGAACGCTGCCAGACTGTGCGCAGCACCGCAGTCCCCCCAGGACTGCCTCCCCCCCACTACACACAGCTGTGCTAGGTGGCTCTGAACACACCTGAAGCTGGCACCCAAAGGGTTAATTCTGCTCAGGGAAGTATCACTCATTTGAAGAACCAGTCTCTAGACACCAAGTAGTTTCAACGGCTGGTAATTAAACCAATTTGGACATCCAGAGGGCAGTTCTCTTGCCAAGGTGCAGCAGCTCCTGGCAGACAGCCCTCCCAGCTCTCCTGCATCCCGCTGTTGCCATGGCAGCATGGAGGATGTGCACCTTAGTGCTTATTAGGCTCCAAGAAGCATTTCCCATGTGAATTAGGCTGCACAGTCACAGACACAGAACTGTTAAACCATCATGGTATGAAAATTAGCAATGGCCACAATTGCACAAAACCTGAAAAGCTGGAAGAGTGCTCATCTTTGCACATTGCCTGTCCATGTTTAAGGCTTTATCTCTTGACTTCCAAAACACTCCAATAAGCAGTGTCCGCTACATGGGGACATGAGGTAAACAGAAATCCAGACTGTGTTTGATAAAGGAGCCTTCCTCCCTTTCCACTCCTGTTACAGTAATTCCTTTAATATTTACCCCCCATGTAGTGTTTATTTTGCAGTCAGAAAGGAAATTCATCTGTTGTGCCTGTGCTAGAAACCCCCTGGAGTTGCTAGCAGCAAATATAAACTCCAGCATGACCTCCTGGGTCTATAAAGCCTGTTGCCCTGGACCACGCTCTGCTGGTTTAGTTTTTAGGATTCCACAGATGCCAAAAGTAATCTTAGTTTACGTTAAATATGGGCAGGTGAAGGACACTCCACTGAAGCCAAGAGCACTACTTGCATGAGTAGGGCCTACTCACAGCAGAAGGATTACTGGTAGAAATAGGGATTAAAAGACTGAAGCCATTGGACTGTAAGTCTCTTTTTTTGCTGTGTCAAGCCTTGACTATGTAAACTGGTCACTGGAGCTGAAAGACTCCCAGCATGACGTTGCCTGGAGATCACAGCCCCACCTACATTCCCCCAAGGTTAGGCTTGGGGCTTTTGAAGTTTCTGCCATTTTGGAGGACACCCAAACCTAATTACAGCAGGGACTGGGTGCTGCCAAAAGCACAGAAGCTGCTGAAAATGTCTTCATGCTCTAATATTGCAAAAGTGGCTCAGTGAAGCTGAGCAGTTGGTCCAGGCTCTGTCTCCCAGCAGAGGAGTGTATTAAGAAGCAAGGTGGTGACAGGTAGTGACGAAGCACTCACAGCAGTGACCCTTCAGGGTTGCACAACACCCTGCACCAGGACAGAGCATGCACTAGCTGGCTGTCATGAGAGTCTTCCAAAGCACGAGGGGCGCAACCTTTGACAAGGTCAGTAACTGTTTTAGGGTGATGCATTGTGTTAATTTGAGACACTGGCTTGGCTACTGCCTGGGACACTGCCCCACTTCCCACTTGTTAGCTGTGGCACAGGGAAGAGGGGTTGTGCCCAGACAGTGTCCTGAGAGACCCGAGGGCGTGAGACACAGTGGCTCTGGTCTCTCTCTCTTTCTCTCCTACTTTTAACTAAAAGAAATCTGCCTTTTACAATGCATCCACCACCAGGGAACTCAGTGGTCTTCTGTGATGGCTGCAGCTCTGTCACATGCTCTATAGCAGTGGACATCACAGCACTGACGTCTTTGCAGGATGAGGGCTAACTCTGCTTAGGACTTCCCTGCACACATCGCCTTGGTACTAGTTTCTCTCTGACCATACACAATGCACACCTCCTAGGGAGGATGACTAGCAGCCTGGTAAAAAACACTGTGCTGACAAGGGCGGCAATCTCTATGGGGTGGGTAGGAGCGATGAGGAGAATGTCAACACAGGGACAAAGCAGAGAGCCTTTTCCCAGCAGCCGCCAGTAACAGCAGCATTTCAAACCCCCACGTACGAGCAAGCTGGTATTTCAGTGCCTTCATGTTGCTATGGACAACCAAAGATTTCGAAACTGTCTTACAGAGCAGAGCCCTGTCACACTATACACAACAACCACCCCTGGCATTTTTATTACCAAGAGCTCTATGTCAGAAGGCAAGAAGTACTGTCATCCCTTTGCAGCTGCAGATACTGAAGGTATGATCAGTCTTAGGTAAATCTGATCCCTCAGTTAAACCCCACCCATTTAAATGCTCTGGTACCTGAAATCACCTCCTCAAACATACAACAGCCCCTTCAGATAACCCACACAACGTCTGGGGCTGAAGCACAGGCAAACTGTGTGGAAACAAGTCACTGGGATAAGAAGAATGGACTCTAGAAAATGGGGGGGGGGGGATTACTGGGTAGAAAGGTCCCTGGAGTGAAGTTTCCCCATGTGTATAATCCCAGCTGTAGCAAAATTGCACATTTATTTAGAGAACAGCCTGCTGACTGCACGCACAGCGAGTGGCATTTCCAAGGGCATATACAGAGCTGTGAAAAGAAGCCAGAGACTGGATGCAGAGCCTCAATGCCCCCCTGTCTGGCCAGCTGGCATCCGCCATGTGCAGCACATCCCTATCTCACACAGCTTCAGAAACCCAAATATTTTAAAAAAACACATCCACAAGTTCTTTCTTTGGATCTATCTCATGAACATAAATGTGGTGTTATTAACGCTGCTCCTTCTGGATGTAGGGAGCAGTTACCTGCATTTCAGACAGGGGAAACGAGGTAGAGTAAAATAAAGTGACCTAGTAGAGCAAAATAAAGTGACCTACCCCACATCACGCAGGAGGTCTAGGGGGGGGCTGAGGCAGACATAGGTCTCCAGAATCTTCAGACAGCATTGCACTTTCTGTCAAGACCAAGACAACTACGCATTACTCCTGTTTTAAATTGGTGAAAATGCCTGTGCAATCTGCAGTTACAGAAACTCACCCCCTTCAACCGGTTGCCTTAAGCACAGAACTATGACACAAAATGATTCAGGATAGTTAATAAAACTACAGTCTCTGAACCATTCTTTGGCTTGCCACAGAGAAAATGTCAAGGAAAAAGATCTAGGAGTAGATTTTGCTTATCCTCCTCCATCTATACTTAATGCATGCCCTCCTCTCTTTCAGCAGATCTGCAAAGCGCCACCTAATTTATCTTCCCACCAACACAGACACAGAGAGCACACCTCCATGATTAATGGAGTTTTATACCCAAGGAGTTGGTTACATTGCAGCAGACAATGAGAAATTTGATTACCATTAATATGGTATTGACACAGATGTTAATGCTGTAAGGCAGGCAATATCATTTGGAATCAAGGATCCCTTTCATCATTATTATTTTTGTTTGCTTTTTCCAATTTAATAAGCTGTTGCTCTGTGTAATACCCAAATACTCCCAACTAAAACTATCTGGGGACAATTTAGTTTTTATGTAATGCTTCATTAAGTAGGAGGCACCTTTAACAAAAAGGTGCTGTGTGTTCACGTAGCCCTATTATCATTTAAACACACAATGCGCCAGCTGAAAACTCCGGTCAGCTGATGCCTTTATTTCAGTGATAACTAATCCATTGTTTTAGCAAAGTCAGATATAGCAGGAAGTGGGAATAATGGCTTTTTCTTTTGTCTCTGCAGAATCACACCGATCGAATCACTCAAATCTTGACTGGTCAAAAATTAAATTAAGCCTGGTGATCGCATCAGTCAGCCAAATGACTGCAGGAGTCCGATCTGCAGGTGGGCATCTTTCCTTGCAAAGGGCGTGGGGGCTTCAGCTGGTCAGGACTTGTGTTCCCCTGGTCACCCCTTCGCTTGGGAAGAGGACCATCCTTCCCAGCTGGGCAAAGGCATAACAGGGCTACTCTCCTGGGCTGCCTGGTGGGAGCAGCGGCTCGGTGCGGGGCTCAAGGGCTTTGCACTCGAACACCTTTCCTGGTTCTGGACTTCCTTGGCCAGGCTGCCAATTTCGGACTGCCATGCCTGACCTAGGCCTTACCTCCTGCCTCCCTCCCCACACCTGTCCCTTCCTCTCCATTGCGGAGGTCTAGGGGTCTCCCTCCCATGAAGAATGATGGCTTCAGCTGTTTTCCCTGTCTGCCTTTTCATGAGTGAATCTCATTTTGATGCTTTCTGACAGTGCCTCCAGCCTCTTTGGGCACTTCCAAGCACTGCCTGCAAGCCCCAGGTCTCAAATGGGATCCAGCTTGGTGGACGGAAGTGGGTCCATGCAGAAACCCAGTTACCCTCACTGAGCGATCATTGAATTTCCATATCTTCAAGAAGGAATTAGCTTAGCTTCTCATACAAATATTTCCATAAGGGCTAGGATGGGAGAAGCAGCATGAATTTCTGGGGGCTAGGAAGGGAGCTCTTAGTGGCATCCATGCAACCGTTAAAATCCTTAAACTCATCGTGGAGACTGCACAAGAAATTATACCAAGCCTTGAAGCCAATTTCATCTCTATCCAAAAATGAGGATGGAGTGGAGGGGGAGGAATGGGAGGCAGGGGTAGATGAGCCTTATGGCCAAATGGCAAAGTTCACACATCACTTTGAACTTTATACCTGTCCTTCAGGAAACAAAAGCGGAGCGCAGGCAAAACAAACACAACAGAGCTTACCTGGGAAAAATCTGAAGCAGAACTCAGCAAAACCAAAAATGATCTCTAAGAGCTAGAAAAATTTTGAGACCTCCATATTTTTATTAATACAGTAAAAGCTGAAAGTCTGCAAAAGCATTTGTAACCACCTGAATAGAGCAGAGCAGGAGATAGAAAAGCACTGAGGCAGCAAAATAATCTCCTTGTTGCCATCCTGCCGCAGGATGCGATAGGGTGGCGTCTGTGTCCAACCTGTTCCTTGGGCGATGGACCGAAGTATCATCAGGAGTGGGCTGTGAAAGGAGGACGCACAGACTCAAACTGATAAATAAAATAGAAAAAATCATTATCACAGAACTGGAGCACTTTCACTGAAATGGTATTTCTTCTGCTGTTACTAGTTTGCTTACCATTATGCCTGAAAATTGGGAGTGCCTTAGCTGAAAATAAAGCATGCCAGCAATGGAAAGCTAAACTCTTTGAACAAGTGAGTGAATCGCTCATGCTGTGGGTATCAGCTCAGTTAAAATAACTGTCCTCTTTTCTTCTTCAAACATTATGGCCTCCAACCTGTTTCATCTGATAAACACGTTACAACTTCTGGTCAGCAATTACTTAGGTGGCCATTTCTTTTTTCCTCAAGACCTAGATATTCTCACAACCCAGTGTTATTCTGGATTTATTATTTGTGGTGATGGCCAAAATGAACTGAGTCACAAACAAAAATGAAACTGCTTCAAGCTTGGGAGAGAGTAAATTCTATAAATAAGGAATACAGCCCAGTAGACTAGATAGAAAAGGGCTTAGAGTCTGCCCAGCTGCTCTCCAGCCATGGAAAGTCAGAGGACAGCTCTGCTCTTCACCACGTCCAAAGCGTTAGATGATTGTATTATATTCCAACTCTCACAACATTAAACGGAAGATGACAAAGATCACAACTCAGATGGTTGGTCAGTAGTGCAATCTATTAAACAACCAGAGAAATGAGCTAAAAGGGAATATAAAAATTGTATGGAAATGCCATCCATTTCACACTGCAGGCTATGAAACAGGCAACAGCTGTAACAAGGAAAAACATTCCCTTCCCCATCACTGGAGAATTTAAAAACCAGGTTAAACAAACACCTGCCTGGTGAAGGTAAAGCCAGTTATGCCCTGGGGCAAGGGGGTAGCCTAGATGACTTTGAAAATGTTATCCAAGCCCTATTTGCTACAGTCATGCATGTGCAACACTTCACAACTGCAGTACCAACTGTTCAGAAGTCGGTGTTAGCTGGCAGATGAGATCACGGTTACTACAGTAACCACAGCAATTTTCTTTTCTAAGGGATAGACAGAGGAGATTTTTTTCCTCAAACTGTAAGTATACTCAACTTAAATGCTTAAATGCCAGCCACTGCTAGACTCTACAAACTAGCCCTGAAACAAAGAGTAACAGCGGTGGTCCATGCGTGAGCAGTGGTGGTACCCTCCAGTACCCGCAGCAGACACCATAGGGCTGCTACAGAGTTTAGCACCACTCTCCCAAGAACTCTTTTTTAAGAAAAAAAAGAAAAAAAAGCTTCCACAAATCTTCCTCCAGATGCAATGCTTAGTTTTAAAGAATTGAAAATTAAAAACTAACTGAAATAGCTACAGAAACAGAGAACAGTAATAACCAAGAGAATTTAGGGTTCTCATTGGTAGGCCAGGAACAGGCTTGCTGTGAGACTGGAAATTGCTATGCACCCTGTAAATAAGATACGTGGACTGCCCTCTGCAGTATATTGTTAGACTGCGCTTAGTTGGCATGTTCCTCAGTCACTAGGACTATTTTTAAATTCAGGTTGTACATTTAATTTATCCTTCCACTTGCCCATACTGTTTGAATTTAAGCGTGAAAGCTTGATCTGCCACATTTATCTTTCTTTCGACATTTCTCCATTGCTTTACATATTCTTTCCCTAACAAGATAAATAAATGTTATTCTTTCTTTGGCAAACCCTTTATAGGTACTCGAATTTCTGATAGGGATATTCTCTAATGCTTCTGATGCTCCCATCCTTATTAGGGGAGTCATTACTTGGGAAAAATTTCTTTTAAATCATCAGGCTTGGCCTGAAATTGAATGGATGAAGCCTTTATTCACCCCAAACAGAGCACTGGTTTCGATGGCATGATGGGCATTAAATGCTCACCAGTAAGAGCAAAGGCTTTCTACACTGGCTCTCACCTATGCACGTGGTGACTTGCACTGAACACCTCCCATCCCAGCACTGATCAACTGCGGAGATCACGATAAGCATGTTTCTAATGCTGTGTAAGTCTGATGTTTTCTATGAAATTACTGATGCCTAGATTTATGCCTTGTGTCTGATTTTCATTGCCATATGTAAAACTTGGGGTTTTTTTCCCCTCTATGAAAGTCTTCCACTGGGATCTGCTTCTCTGTACTGGGCACTTTTAACAGCATCACAAAGTTCTTTTCTCCAGCACATAGTTTCCCATCCTATTATATTTATGTCTCTGCTTGACTTTCTCTGCCAGCACATTTGTTGAGAAAATAACAGCCCTTGGGGGCAGATATTTCTTATATTTTCTTCATGCCTAAAATAATTGTACCTACTTATTAAAAACCTCACTGGCAGTATGATACAATAACCTTTGTGATTTATTTATCTTTCAGTGAGCTTTAAAGAGAGCTACTGCCTCTTTTCCAACTTTGTACTGTATAGTCCATCATCAAATGCAGCCCTACGCTCTGATGTTTGTAACATACTACAAGAAATTGGTCTTTGAATTACATTTATTCAACCCTTATCTAGTTGATTTACTGGTTTCTCAAATATTTGCTTCCTTATACTATCTTAATTGAAGATTCCTTCTGCCTGTATTTTCTTTCACCACTACAGAGAACACTCTCCTAGCAGCACTTTCATGCTATCTTCCCTATTTTCTGTGTACAGCACCATACCTTTTTTTTCCATCTTTAGTCTTTAAAAAATCCAACTAAAAGATTTCAAGGGCAATAAAACCAGCTGGATTCCATCATGCATTTTTTCTTTTCCCCAAGGAAGGTATGCTTTCTGAAGGCACAAGCAAAACATTTTTAGGAGGTACCAGCATACTTAAGGAACCTCCTTAAGGTCCCTTGACCTTGTCTTCTGTACGCCCAGTATTTTTCTGATCACTTGGCATGCAAGGCAAAGGACCTATTAGTGTGGGTTTGTTCATGTTTTCTGGTAGACATGCCTGGAAACATGGCCAAAACTTTGCCAGTTTCTGGTCTATTGCTGCTGTTCTAGCTTGAAGTAACTCACCCGTAATCAACGTTCCACTGGTATAACGGAGATCAGCATCCAGCCACACAACCTGCCCAAAGCAATGTTTGATACACCCAAAATCAAGAAGTCCAGCTTTCCTGTGGTGCCCACAAAGTGCTCTCAGTTTGCTCTGTAAGGGGTATCACAGACATACTGATTGATGAACTGTTGGATAGGGGTCAGTGCAAAGCAGCTCCTTCACTTTATGCCTTGCTAGTGAGGGATAAATAGTAGATACTGTAGTGAATTTAATTCCTGTGACCAGGGAGGTGGACTGATCCTGCTTGCTCCACATCTGCCAGCACTATCCAAATCAGCTTCGGAGGACACTTACTTTTTTAGAAGAGGCTGCTGGTTTCAAAGCTCTGAAGTAGAAGCTCTCGGCTCTGTGCCAAGGCTCTTGCAGAGAGACCAGCTTGGAAAGCAGAAAGAGCCCCGGCAGTCTGAAACAGCAGAGACATGGTTTTTCCAAACAAACAATGAAGCTTTGCTAGCTCAGCCCCACTATCATTTGGATCTGTACCTGTGAATGAAAAGCAGATGAAAAGATCTACAAATTTAATCTGTTGGGTGTTGTGTTTTTTTAAAATCAAGTAACTGGAGTACGGGAACGCTCATCACAGAGCAGACCAACAGCCCAAAATTGTAAATAAGCAGTAGCAACTGCTTGGAATAAAACAAAAAAGGAAAAGATGTTCTTCCAGAAAAATATCAAACAGAAAAGACAATTCTTAAATACATTAGAGAAGAGGCAGACATGTCATGGGGCTCCTACAACTCAATGGCAAAGACTAAGAACTTGACTTTACGCCCTCTCCTGCACCATACCACACTCTTCGATAAAGTGGTACTTAGTGGTAAGGATTGATGCAAATTAATTCTGAGCATTTCTTTGATTGGTTTAACTCTTCTTGGTTTTCATATATTTGAGCATCCCCTGTTTAACCTTAAAAGCGAAAATGGAAATGAAGCACCCGATTATCTCCTTAGAATATCGCAGAGCGTGGCGTGGCACATGATGAAACTACTTATTCTTTTATGGTACCTTCTAAAGTTTCCCAGGGCTACTAACTAATTGGGCTAATTTGTAGCCCAATTTTGAAGCCTCCTTTTTCACAAAAAAATAATCATCAGTTAGAAGGGAGTTTAGCCCTTGAGAGAAAATAAAATCTTGGTTTTTCCATTCCTGCTGTGTGCTGAAACAGAGCTATAGCTTGTCCTTTTTTTAATTAGATCCAAAGAAGGTGACTAATAATGACCACAAATAGGAAAGCTTTGCCTGAAGTTGCTAATAATATTCTATCACCTTATCTTTAAATTATTTTTCATGGATTGTAGACGTTTATAATTATGAATCCCCCCAGCTTCATTTTATCTAGTAGAGTAACATAATCAAAATCATCCTGCTCTAAACTCTCTATAGCAAATCCTCTTTTTAAAGTGATTGTTCAACATCCTCCCTAATTTTCATTTTCTTTGCTGCTGCTTATTATACTAAAACCTGGCATCTGAAAATTGAACTGTAGTGTTAACCATTTTTTTAACACAGACCATACCTATTCTTTCTGGATGTTAATGCTGTAAGCATATTTTAAAACACCATGCTGCTTACAGTGAAATGCCTTGCATTCCCATTGTGTTACTGTAAATACCATTATTATGAAAAAATTCTTGACTTTAACGCACTGTTCACATAGTCTGCAGAGATGTCTGTCATGCCAGTTTCATTCCCGTGCTTCAATTATAATTTTAATCATCCACAATCTTCCATTTGTTTGTGTTGTAAGCTAATTATTTTTTTCTATCACAAAGCACTGGAACAATGTCCTAGTATTAATAATTTTTATTATTGAGTAGATTTGCACTTCACTCCTCACTTGCTTTGCTAGATCCTCAGTTTCCAGAGCTGCTCCTAAAAACCCAGGAAACACCTAACTTCTTCTGCCTCCTACGCTCTGCACCTAACCAGGACATTTGATGACTCGTTTAGGTTTGGACTTGCATTAGCAGAGAGTCACACCACAGGTTTAATACAGGTACATACCTACAGGACAGCAGAACAATTCAGTACACCCTGCAGTCAGGGTTCCACAGCTCTGGAGACCTCTCAAACCCTTTTCCTTGCCCTGTGGTCAGTAATCTACATCAAATATCCTTCACAGCTTACATCAGACTACATCCTTTTCTCTCAGGTCTTCAAATTCTGACTAGAGGGGAGATATAAGAGGGAGAAACCCAATCTCCTGTGATATGTCTCTGCTTTCAACACCACTCCTGTACTATCTTGGTCAGGCAGATACAGGAGAACACCTGGACACCCTCTAGCCACATAACATGGCTAACTCCAAGTGAGTGGTGGCTGATACTTGTTTGGGGCAGAGCACTCGACTAATGGCAGTGCACCTCTTTCATCATACAGGGAGCTCACCTTAGGCTGCAGCAGAGCACACAAGTCTTGACTGCAAAGGAACGTGTTGCTCAGTTTCTGAGGTCACTCCCACCCCACGGAAAGCTCTGCCAGGAGATGGAGGCACTCATCCTGAAAGCAAGCACAGCAAGG
The DNA here is from genome assembly GCF_965140245.1 of Athene noctua. Taxonomy (NCBI): domain Eukaryota; kingdom Metazoa; phylum Chordata; class Aves; order Strigiformes; family Strigidae; genus Athene; species Athene noctua. The sequence goes on along the minus strand of NC_134043.1, from coordinate 35,988,644 downwards.
CATCATACCCAGAGGCTCCCAGGTGATTGTCATTGCCTTGCAGCAGGTAGGGGGGCCTACCTGGTTAATTGAGCTTATCCTAATATAAGGTTATAGCTTTATTTCTTATTTAAGTCCTAGGCATGCAAGGGGAAACACTGAAGCCCTATTAGCAACTACCCTCTGTGAAGCAGAAGACCCTGTAGCAGCATCCTGTATATACTTATAAGTCACTGAACTATGGAATGTCAAAAATAACAGAAAACACTGGTTTTGCAGGATTTGCTGTATTAGTTTCTCAGAAGGAGAGTCACTGATATGTTTTGACAGAAACTGTCTTTCCCTGAATATAAATATCAGGATGCAACCAACAGATCCCCTGGTAATGCTGACTTATGGGAGCAGGTAGACAGCCACTGAAGGTTCACTGCAAAGGCATGATAAAGGAATCTGCAGCACTTCTAGCCTGACATTTGTGGGCTAAATGTTCAAAGTGCCTGTCCACACGTGCCAGCACACAAGCAGCTATGTGCTCATCTGCAATTTTGAAAACATATTCAGGTAAAATAAAATCATCCTTATAAGAAGATGCCTCAAGTCCAAATACAGAAAAACTGGAAAAGGATTTAAAACTTGTGCTGGGCTGGTGGAGCCTCCTACTCCACACAGCCTTAACTCTGGCAGGGACAGAAAGGACTCACAAGCCCTTTAGCAGATCTCCCCTCTGCCGCAGCAGACTACCTGACAAGCTGCAGCTCGGCAAGAGAAAGCATGAAGGAAACCACTTCTGACTTTAGGAAGTGATGCCAGGGCTGCACAACCTGACCCCCCGTCTGCTTGGCTACCTGCAAGAACTACCGGTTCACCTGCCTCTGTTCATCTAAGAAGTCAGAGAAAAAAATAACTCTACCTGATTTTCTTTATCAGCCTTCTTTGGATGCCTGTGCACACTAGAGAGCCTGCAGGTTGGCTCCAGGAGCAAGCAAAGAAATATTACTTAGAAACAATTAAGGAGAGGCTCAAGCTGTGGTGCGGGATTCAGTTTTTAAAAAATCCCTAAGCATGGCAGGTATTTGGATATCAGTTGTTAGTTCATGTCCGTGCCTGGAAACGCAGCAAATTTGCATTGCTTTTCTGCCTCTGTAATTTCAATGAGCAGACATACAGACATGCTGCGAGGTCATATATTATGCTTTTCTGCTTTATCTATTTTGTGGATTTACATTTCTTACCTGCCTGTAAAGGGTTTCTCATTTGCCAGCGGGCTGCAGGCAGCTGCCTGCCCTCTCCTGGCAGCCCGATGCCGGAGAGGAAAGAAGGGACTTGTCCATCAGGAGACAGTTTCATGCAGAGACAGTCACCCAAAGTAGTTTCACACAAAGTTTTCACCAGCTGCAGTGCATGCTAGAGTTTTCCCATGATGGGTTAATCCTCCTATGTGAACTATGCCAAAATACTATACAAATGTATCTAAAATAACATAAATGTTACAGCTACAAGGAAGGCATTAAACTAGGACTGAACTGAACTTGTCTTAATTCGTCTGCCATCAGGACAGGGAGAGCAGGCGCCAGAGTGACCCGAAGAAAGCAGGAGCTGCAGGATGGAATAAGATCTCGGTGCCACCAAAACCTGGGTGAGGTCGTGTTGGACCTCAGGGGCCAGGAGCTGGCCAGGCTTGCTGGTCCCTGCCCTCCTCCGCCCAGGGAGGCTGAGCTGGCTCACTTACGCAGCAATGGAAATGCAACCCTCTGATGCAAACAAGACTGACGGCTTTCAGGCAGCTGGACTGGAGTTTGGGGCAGCTGTTTCCCCCCTTGCATTACCCAGGACGAGCACAGAGCTCACGGGGCGTCTGCCAGGCAGCATGACCAGGTCCAGGAGGCCCTCGGGGGTCTCAGCCTCGCTGCCCACATGCCGCTAGCAGCATGTGTCTCGTCTGAGGGGACAGCAGCCCCGAGGGGGCCAAAAGATGCACCCAGCACCCTGGGACAGCCATGCCGTGCACAATTACTGCTCCTGCTGTGCTTGTGAACAGCTGGCAGCCTATGCCTATACTCAGCTCTGCATTATGCATATTTTTATGCATATATTCAGTTCTGCTTTATCCCCATGTAACTCTCCTGCTCGTACGGCTCCCTGGAGCACTACACAGAGGGGGCTGCCGCCAAGGAAGGTCCTCATTACATCCGCCAGGGTTATGCATGCCGAGGAGCAGCCCCACCAGCCTCAGCCAAGAGCCTCCTTCACAACACCTTTCTTACTAAAAATCTGCCTGGAGCAAAAATCTGGCCCTGCTGGAGCGAGTGACTTCAGACTCCCTTAGTGCTTCTTTCTGACCTCCAAGCTTTTCTTGGAGAGGCTGTTCTCTGGCATTCCTTCTAAGTGATAGTGAAGCTGAATCAGATGTGACTTACAGCAATGACTGTCAGCTTCCTAAGAGCCCTGCCATTCCTTTTAAAGGCCACCCAGGACAGTCATCTCCTTTTTTTTTTCCTCAGTGGAAGGGTAATTAGCACCAAAACCATCAATCTGTACACTGAATGCTATGCTTGTGAGAGCTGCCTGCTCATCAGCTCCTATTTCGTGCTACCTGTCCAAAAGGATTAAATCATTCTCACTACATGGTCACATTCACATATTGTTCTCAATTAGTGTGACTTCACTTGGTTACTGGCAGAGAACAGCCTTGCTTCTTGACTGATACTAGGGCCAGAGCAGAGAGATGCTGATCTAGAACCACCACCGTTTCTGCCTTTTGCATTGTGCTGTCTTTGTTTTCTGCAGAGACCGTGCTTTCACATTAAATACTCTCTTCCTTTTAACGTTGCTCAGCTAGATTTAGCTCGGTATAAAATGATTACAACCTTAAAAATAATTTTACAAAAAGCAGTGGCAGCCAATGCTTAGAAGTGCTGCCTCAGCTTCCTCTTTTCTCCTCAGTGAGACATGAATTAAAAGCCAGCTCAGGCATAGGTAAAAGACTAACATCACTTCCCCAGCAGGGAGAGGAGGAAATGCTCATCAGGAACCAGCTCAGCACACAGGGGTTTGTGGCGATGGAGCAGAGCACTGCTCACGTACCCTCGCCCTGCCTTCTGCGTTTTGCCCACACCAGCCCAACAGCATCATCACCTCAGAGTTTCTGAGGAAATGCCTTTCCCTGGTGGCTGACAGCTGAGAAGATGACAATGATAAGCTCCTCTTGCTGCTGCCAAAGCCACTTAGCACTGACTAGGGTGAGAGGCATCCCAGGACCCCATTTATCAGCTCCCCACTGGTGTCTAGCACAGGGTTAGGGCAAGCAGGTATGTCTGGAGCCACCACTGCTGTTTCCACAGCCCCCTTCTGCTCTTAGCCCCCATGCACTTCAGGGAGTAGACTCAGACTCAAGTCTCTGAGCCCCGTCTTTCACATAAGACTGTGAACAGCCTCAGGGAACAAGAAACCAATAAGAAATACTATGCTTTAGAACTTGAATAGGGTTTTAGCTGGCTGAAGACAAGCTTCAGAGCCTGCTCCGACGTCTGTGAAGCTGGTGGTAATGCAAAGACTCCCCTTGACTTAAGAGGGATGAAGTCCCAAGGGAAGAGCGAGTTGATAGCTGACCTTCTTGCCTCGCAACGCAGACTGAGAAAGGGAGATGTAGCACAAATCTCTTTGGTGCATCAAGTTACAAGCAAGTCCCCTGATGCTCTAGATGCTACAGGAAAGATGAACAGGAATCCTGGGTCTCCCAGGGTTTTTTGTTGCTTTGCTTTTGCTGAAAGCTGCTGTTATGGGGAGACGTCTTTGCTGATCTGATTTTGCCCAAGTGTTTGTGCTTTGGAGTCTTTCAATTTAGTCAACAAACAAATTACAAACTCACACAAAATCTTGGCATTTCAGAGCATCCCAGTGCTCATCTATACTTTCATTGCTAATATTTGCCCATTCCCTTCCCTCTATCCCCAGCCACTCCACTTCTATCACAGCTTTCTCATCAGACTCTTTCCTAAGACTTTAGACTCAAACAAATAGCATCCTTTGTTGTTTCCCCCTGCCAGAATATCAGGATATAAAGGACAAACCACAGGGCTGATACAAATATCAAATTAGCAACAGCAAACAGAAGCAAAACCCTTCATGTAGGAACTTCCACAGGAAAGCCCAGGGACAAAACCACATGGTGTGTTTCTTACCCCTCCACACCTTCCCAGGCTTTGTTAGCAGTGTTATTTTTACAGTCCCCAACTGAGGAGCCAGGGCCCCAAGCATGCTGGTGACCCATTAAGGGCAGAGAACAGCAAAGGAGGAGATCACGGTGAAGGGGCTCTCTTTCCCTGCTGTGATGGGCTAAGGAGTAACACACAACCTGTTTTGCTCAGCTGGTGTCTGGTAACCCATCAAGTTGTGGTAACCTGCTGCCTTATATTTGTACCATCATGCTCTGAGCCCTTGTTCTGCACAAGTGCTGGGCTGTGCCTCCAAAATACACATAGTAGAGGTAGGAAAAATGGTGTAAATTAACCTGTTTCTTTAAAAAAAAAAAAAAAATTCTAAAAAACCCAGAAAAAAAACCCTGTTCACAGAATATTATTCATGATAGCTTAACATCTGTTGCTTTTTAAGTGGGAGTTTGAAGAAGGTTGTCAGTCCACAATTACCCTTTATTAAAATTGTGTAGGTCAATATGGGAATAACTGCCCTTTATTGAATGGATAAATTACACGTACTGACAAAAATTCATCATAAATGAAAAATCAGGAGGTTTTTTTCTTTAGCTCTCACACTATTTTTTAGCGTACTCTGTAATACACAGTATGTGTAGCTTCCATTACAGGAAAAACGGTTTGTTGACTGTGACGGGCTGTAATTAGACTGTAACATAAAGCAGGGCCAGTATAACACTCAGTATTCATACACTGTGCATCTCAATGGGATCTCAGTCTTGGTTGCCTGTTCCTTGTGCCTGCCATAATAACCATCGTTAACGAGAGCAGGTGAAAGCTCTTTTCTTTGTACATAATATACAAGCCCAGCCTATGGGTTCCATAAAAAGAAAGTGATATTACACTGATCGTACCAAACACGAATGGAGCTAAGAAATGCGCTTCTCTCTGATACTGAATTTGATCAGTGAATTCCAAAAGCATCACAGACAGTTCAACCTGGATAAATGTCAGACCTTTTGAGGATGCTCCATTATGAGGCTTCCAGTACTTTCAGCAACCGGGTGAAGCACGTTTTTTCCAGGGTGTGGAATTAAAGACAGCTCCATGAGTCTGTAAGTTAGTTCAGCTTGCAAAAATGCAAGTTCATTTTTATTTTACCCAGACTGGCTTCTGCTTTAATGTTGGACTGGCTCCAAATCCCAGAAAGTGTTGAAGATACAATCCACTGCCGTATCTGAGGAAGGCCAGGGACACTTCTAGATGGTGGAGGTTGCAAGAGACTGCTGCTGAAGGACAGAGCAGTATAGCAGGTACACTGGAAAGAATAAAAAAAAAAAATATAACTCAGAGATATGGTGTAGGAATAGAAAGAGAGACAATGTTGGCTCACAGGAGAGCACATAGGAGCAAAACCCAAAGATTAGTAGACTCATGAAAGATCTTGAAACTGAAAAGAAGCATTACCTTGGTCATGCAAGAATTCAGAGAGGAGAAATTACAAGGTCACACTGAAGAAAGCTCAATTTAGCCATGTATCCTCTGGATTGGAGGGAGTTTTTATGCATACTAGCATGTAAGAGGGAAAGAGGCTGCAGCAGCCAAAACAGGAGATGTTGAAAGAGACCTTTAGGTGGTAGGAGAGAAAATTAACATTAATACAATAGGTGTTACATGAGAGGGACTATTGTGATCTCTTCTGGACAACTGGTGAGGAAGCTGGCAAGGAAAGGACTCTGCTGGGCTTGTCTCAGCAGCCATGCTAGTGAATAGCTCCCCTGACCCAGAGACATGTGTCACCAGGGTGAAAGCTCTGGAAGGTCATTTCCCATCTCTGGCTTTCTTTACTTTCCTCTGTGAGCAGCTCCCATTCAGATGCTGTGATAAAGCAGGTTTCTTATTTGCATTTTCCAAAACAGGCTAATGGTTTGTTTGCTTTTTTAAAATTCTTTCCTATGACCTTGGCTGGAGAAAGCTCACAAATTACTTCTGCTGTTTGACTTGACCACTCATAGGAGGCAGAGAGAGGAACATTTCAGCAGTTCTCAGCCCATGAACATTAGGGGCAGCTCAGGCAGCTTCATCTTTCCAGCTCCAAGAACTTAGCCTTTCAAGCAAGCCAGTTCGATATGAAAAACCACAGCATAGATAGGAACTAGAATATTGCACGTGTCTAATTACTGTTCCTCTGCTGCCCTAGAAATTAAGAGCAATACTTAATAATCTGTGGGTTGTCACCCTCGCACCCTGACTCTGTGTGTTCTGAAGGATTGATTTCACACTCAGGGGGACAAATGAGAAAACAAAGACCCCTATTTTTTCCAAGGCAGTGACTGCTTGTGGAAGCCCTTGCAGCAGTTTGTTACAGCCTGTGTCACTGAAAATGCAGCCAAACATTGAAAAGAGACAAGCAAAGATCTGCAGAAATTAAAGCCAATCACCAGGGCTGGGATTTTCCAAGGGAAATTAAGTGGGACAACCTTACTGAAGGGTGGAACTAAAATACCGCGAATATTGCTGTCTTGCTGTGACCAAATTAACTTCTGTGTGACTTAGAATAGACCTGACAACTCCATATGTGATCCAAAATAGCTTCATACAATGCAAGACTCTCTCATTCACTTCCATTAAGAACATTTTCTGCCTTACGCAGCCTAACAACAGGCAAGGTACAAGAAGGTCTTAGTGAAGGGCTGAGGCTCCCAAGCACAGACGTCAGATGTGAAAAAGCAAAGCTGGGTGTCATGGACACAGAGCTTCGTAGGAGGATGTACTAGATATTTTTTCTATTGAAAAACCTACCTTCTTTGTTCAAGGAAATCTAAGTGGTTTCATTTCTCTGCTGCAAATAATTCACTTCCTCCTTCTCTAGCAGAAGGAAGCTGCGGGGATTTTAGGCAGGAGAACATTAACCCCAGAGAGAGGCCACCTCTGAAATACACCTACGTACACCAGTCCTCATGGCTGCCTCAGAAACACTGGTTTGCTGCTTGACCTATTTCTGGCTTCAGCAAAGGCGAAGAAGAAAAACAACGCACCAATGATTTTGCGCGTAGTTGTTCTGCAGAATAAACCAGGCCAAACCCAGTGTTTATTTTGCTTCCTGGGGATCTGTCAGAGAGGTCACTGGAGAAGTTACGGAGATTTAGAACAGGAGATAAAGAGAACTTGTTTTCAGTTCAAGAGGGTGATACTTACTAAAGCTACCCACCCACCCTAGATTTCCTCTTCTTACAAGAGTTTCGTAAAAAAAGAAACCTTGTAAAGGCCAAAACCTGTGAATTACGAAGTGGCTTCGATTTACCAAAGGAGGGGTTTGGAGCAGGCTCTTAAAGCCTGATGACAAACGATAACCCTCCGCGCAGGCTCCCAGCATGAAACGTGGCCACAAGCATCCCTTCTCAATGGCTTTCTCTTACTCTTTTCATAGCCCCCTTCTCTTGCCTCTGCTGCCACCTCAGCTCAGCTAGCTTTCATTTCTGCTGCCGCACGGGGAAGAGTCCTGCCCTGAGCCCATCCTGCAACAGCTCGGATGTCCTCTGCTGGAAGGCTGTTCTTTGCTAACTAGAGAAAAGCCGCTCCTGAGCTTCTGGAGAAGCAGCTGAGCCAAAATCTCCTGCAGCAACAATGTTTTTGCCCAGCTGGAGGCCCTGTGGACGTAGAAATGCTCATCTGGAAGCAGGTGGGTGTATCTGACCTCTGCAGAGCCCCTCTGCTGCACCAGCACCCGCTGCAGATCTCCAGGGAGGCAGTAGCACAAATGGGCTCAGACAGGCGGAGGGAAGCAGACATCATTTCTGGTACGTTTCATTTAAAGGCTCTGCTTTTCAGTACTTGGTTTTGTGAAGGGTAGAGGCAGAAAAGCAGAGGCTGACTGTAAGATGTAGTTTCCCAGTCAGGTACAGCACTGCTGGGGATTGCATTTACATCAGATTTAAGTCATTTAGGCTTAGTAAACGGAAACATTCAAGCTCTCATGCATTAGCTGAGAATCACTGCACCAGCTGCAGTCACCTTAGAAAGAAGAAAATAAGTGTCATCTGTCCACACAGAGCAAAGTGAAATGGGAAGCAAGAGGCAACACCATGACAACATTTAAGACAAGATGAATGCAAGAGCAGCCGGGCTGGGTGAAAGGAGAGGTCTTTCCAGTGCTGTTCCCTGTCCCTGACAGTAGCCACCTCATAGAGAGTGGGAAAGGATGTAGTAAAACTTCCCCAGAACATTTTATCTGAGGCACTGAAACCTCCCTCTGAGACTTATGGTAGAGGGCTGGAAGTGCCAATGTGCCCACACAAGTCCTGTGCTAGAAAGCATGGAAGTAAAGCATCCTTTGAGGCCAATCCAAGAGGAAAAGCTGAGGTTCGTGTCTACACCAAAGCCTTGTGAAATGGCCCTGTGGCAAGGAGTGCCTCCAGGAGGTGCGCAGAAGAGGCAGGCACCAGGGCAAGTCTAATCATTGCCCACCCAGTGCTTGGCTCAGCAAGTCTCCTGGATATAGCTGATGCAGTTGAGTGCACGTCTCGGGAGGTAGGCACAGGAGAGGGAGCCTTGCAGGACATGCTGCTCCTATTCCCATGTCTACCTCAGGAAGTCTAACCCAGCCACTGTGATCTCTCCATGGTTAACACAGGAAAGCTCAAACAGAGCAAGAAAAAGTTGATCAATTTGCAATGAAATAGACTGTAAGTCATGCGTGCAGGCAAAATGCTGATGGGACTATCAGCTGTCATTAATGAAGTCCTGGATAAGAGAGATGAGGAAGCAGGACAGTGCACTCTCACCTGGCTCCTGCAATTATGCACCCAGAAGCATTAAGCATAATTAGACAGAGCCACCTATTTTTGGAGTTAGGAAGATGCAGCAAGAGTGCCTAAAGTCAGATCCTCCTGAAAGAGAGTGGGGAGAGGGGCTACAGAGAGTAAATGCACTGCCTGGAAAGCACTAGTAATGACTCACTACACTTTCCTGCCAGGGAGGACATCTTGCGTCAGGGGGTCACAGCAACACAAGAGAGAATCCACAAGCTTTGGCAGCAGAATAAATAATTAAAGACTTCATATTGCAGGGCCTTTTGCCATGCCTGAGGACAAAATGCTTGATCGGCACCTTGAAATCAAGCTTGCAAGCCTGACGTATCAGATATGTTTGGTATTCCAAGAGGTGAGGAGGAATTTCAGAGGGGCTGGAGAAACAGCAGTTTCTCCCTAGCCAGAGGCTGTGTCTGCCCGTAAGAGGATGATGAAAGAACATCCAAGCTGAGAACAAAGGCAGCTAGGTGGAAAATTCTCCTCATTATAAGTGTAAAGAGCATTTTCCTGGTAGGAAAATACAGGGAAAGGAAATACAAAAAGTCCTCATCTCATCCTAAACAGACTTTTTTCTCTGCAGTTCAGACTCAGAAACTCCCCTTCAAAGATTCCCTCTCAGAAACTGGAGCTGCAAAATCTGCAAATGAATGACGCATCTCACCTAGGAATGCAAGGAACTAATGGAGAGGGGTGCTAGGAGGAAAGAAAGACTGCATGGGCCGTTTGTACCGATACCAGGTGCCTCCCTGTTGTAAAGCTGCTTGCACAGGATCCCACCTGGCACAAGGCAAATCTGCCACGGGGCAGTGGGTTACAAGTCTTTGGGAAGGAATGGAAATATCCAAAGGATCAACCCCTGATCCTGTATCGTTTTACACATGCTTCTCTTATGAGAAGCTTACCTTTGTGATGGCCCTTTCCTTCTCAAAGAACTACCCATGCTTAGACCACCACAGGCATTATAGTGCCACGAAATACAGGACATTTATTCTGAGACAGATTAGAAAAAAATCAACATCTGATGCTATATTCTAGCATCAAAATAAACAATGGCCACATTGATCTGTTCAGGTAATAGCTATGCAGTTAAGTTAGTGGTTAATTTTAAATTAGATCTACACCTCATAAAAAATTGGTCACCACACACCAAAATAAAGAGAGAGTCACTTGAATATTAAAAAAAAAAAATAAAATAAAACAAACCAACATGGAGAGGCATATCGAACCCAGTTCCAGTAGAGGCTTTGCCAGCACGGTTTTGCCAGGGTGCAATGGCTGCACACCACAGGCAGCATTTTCTCCCTGCTGGGGCTGGACCCATCCTCTGTGGTTCACACTGTAGATCCCCAGCTCTCAGTCCCAGAGGCGTGAAGTGCTGCTCCCCCACCACCAGTCTGGCCACACCTTTCCAGAAGGTCTTAGTCACTGGTGGTGTCTACTTACTCACTGGCCCTCAGGGGCTCTCTCAGCTGATGTCAAAACAACTTCTCATAGATCTGTGTCACAGGGGAAAGTAATCTGACTGTATCAGTGGTCTAATTTTCTCATTGCTGCTGTGCAGTGTACATGGGCCAAGGAATTGGTAAATGACCAAGATCTGAAGCATCTCTGGAATGCTACTGCCATATATCTTTTGTGACTAACCAACCTGTCTTGGCACAGTCCTGCATCTACTGGACATGGGTGCAAACGGGATAAAAGACGCTGGAGAGAGACACGAGGGTCATTTTGACAGAGGACTGGTTTAGGCCTTACTGCTCCCTTTTGCTGCCACCATTTCTAGTTTAAGCCACCAAAAAATGGAGTACTGAAGAAAATAAACATACCATAGCCAGGCAGGACATGGGTCTGGGAAGTCAGAGGGACAAGCAGGTTGTGTTTGATTATGGTGGAATAGAGACATCAGAGAGAAGTGGCCCTGGAAATATTCCTGGAAATAAGCCTGGTCCTCCAAGAATACAACTCAGTATTTGCAGAAAATTCCCATGCTCTACATGCATCACAAACACATCATGCTGGTCCTTTTCCTCCACTCTCCCAAACACCCCTTGCTTATTGTAGGGCGCAGTCTGAGACTTGTGAGCTATGCGGCTGGAGAGTCGAAGTCTGGTCCTCTCTTGGATCTTCATGCCATAGTGACCAGCGTGATGAGGCTACCACAGGGTGATCCAAATCCTAGTCTGGATGGAAGAGCCTCAAGAGTCATTAAGGCTGCTGCCTCCAGATCACCCTGGGGCTTGGACACCCACGCCTGGCTCAGCCCTAGGCCACAGAGAAGTGTGGGATCACCAGTGTCATGACCTATGGCTCAGAAGTACAGGTTATGCCCAGATGTGCATAGGGTAACAATTCACTTACTTGGGTGAAATGAAACACGGGGGTGCCTGGGGACCCTTCATGCTGTGGGTGTAAGTCACCCCCCATACTACCCCTTCCAGGTCCCAGGCCCTTCTCACCCCTCCATTCCCATGCCCTTGTGCCTCCCTGCAACCTCATCAGTCAACCAGTCTTACACAGTGACTATGACAACCAAATTTTTTTAACTGTGCTCAGACTGTTGCTAGTGTTCCCATGTAGGGCAGAAGGATCCTAGAGACTCTTTCATGTCTGCATCCTATAGTGTCCCTATCCCTATCTGGGAAGTGATAAGATGAGAAAGTTTTTATCCTTTGTTTCAGTGACTGCAGATACTGCCTGCCCAGCACTGTGGTGGCTTTTCCTCTAGAGCTCACAAAGGCTCTAAGGCTATTTTTTCCATTGGAAATGAAAATAAATCACTCCAATCAGCCACTTTTCTTGAGGTGCTACAAAACAAACTGCAGTGGAAATGTTATCATCGGTAACAGATTTAGCCTGCAGGACTGTGTGTTCATTTAAATTTTAACATTTAAAAATAGTTTCCTGTGGCACCATGTAAATACAAGGTATGGCCAGCACAAGCAGATACAAATTGAGTGAAGCTATATTGCTTGAAGTTATTTATTTCTGCATTTGACAGCTACTGATGAAACCCTGCCTCATTACTCCTCCATGCCCCTTGTGCATTCAGGACACTGGAGTGACTCAGAGAAGGAAGAGCATGCAGGAGACATTACCATCCTAATGATGCCTCTCACCGACCTGCCACCCAAATATCTGGGAGGAATAAACAGTTACTATCTTGACAAACCTCGATTCACACGACTGCCAGAATTCTAGCAGTCCCTAAGAGACCATAGATGCCATCATTACACTCCTGCTTGCCATGCTACTGTTAGAACCTGCTGATACAGGCTTGATGGGACAGCAAAATGGGTTTTGAATGCACTAACTTCTCAAAAAAAAAAAAAAAAAAAAAAAAAAAAAGTTGGTTTCTCAGGAAGCTGTGAGCTGGAAGGGGGAACCTGCCAGTATTTTGTGTCGCTACCTCCCCCCCAATAAGCGTTAAATATAGCTGCTCAGCTGTATAAATAAACCAACTGAGGGGGTGTATGGGGGAGTGTGGTGTGTGCCACAGGAAGAGATGTGCAAGAGAGGCTCTTGTCTGCTCAAAATTCAAAGCTAGCAGCTGACCTCCTCACTCTGCTTTCTGGGTGCCATGGCAGCTCATGCTGGCCCCAGTCCCTGTGGCTGAAACTGCTGCCTGCAGGGCATCAGCTGGGCTCTGCTCATCACACACTCCCACAGGCTGGCCAAAACTGAACAGATTTAAGCCATGTCCCTAGCAGAAGCTATCATTCCTCTAGATGCCAAGGCCTTGCCCTGTAAGACTATCATGGATTCTCAATTAATAGGTTTTTCCTTCTCTTCCCTCATCTGTAGAAATGATACTTTCCGAAAATACGGATACTTTCCTAAAACACTCAGCTTTAGTCCTGCCTGGCACAAGCCAGCTCAGGCCATGCAGATAAATCTTGCTGAACTTACAACAAACGGAGAGCAGGATCCAGTAAGTAGCAATCAATCAACTTGACCCCTTCAAATGGAGCCACTAAATAGCACAACAAAAGCAGCCGATGCCTTTATACAGCTCGAGGACAAGCAAGAACCAAGGAAATGAAGGTAGCACAGAAGAGATGCTGTGTCCTACCTCATGGAAGCCTAGAAAGCAAAGCAGGGAGTTGGAGAGGCCAAGAGATGTCTTTGCAAGGAAAAAGGCTTCAGCACACAAAGCAAGTTACACTGAGAAATACAAGGATTTGTACCCCTCCCAGTTTAACCAAGGGGTGCCTGATCAAGGAAAATAGATCTGTCCCAGCATTTCCCACCTGCACCTAGTTGGATAAGTGTTCCTCACACCATGACTTTTTTTGCCCATGCTCTGTCTTTCCAACTGACTGTGCTGCCTGGTATAGCTGGGTGACATCCAAGGGCTGCTGCCCTGTAACAGCGTTGTTATCTTTAGGGAGATAATGACACAGAGAGAGGGAAGGGGAGAAGCAGCCACATGAAAGACTGACTGTCAGAGCCCGGAACAAGTTTTCAGGCCTGGCATTTAAGAAAACTCTATTTCTGATGTGAAGTAAACTAGATCTAGCAATAGAAAAAGATATGGAAACCCTCATCATCAATCTTAAAGGCTGGCTTTTGAGAGAAACCAGCTTTCAGTCATGGACTCATCTGCCAGGTGGCACATCTTTTTCAACTGAATCCTTACCACAGGTGGGGTTTTAGACGAATTTGTTCAAAAAGCCACCAACAAAACACCATCTAAAACCAAACCCCAAAACCACACACAGTCTCATATGTGTACATGCAGGAAAAACTGTCACAAATGTCAAGGCTTTGTCATTTCATATCTTCCTCAAAACACAGGTTCTTTCATAATCCTACAGACATAAGCAATCAGGTCTGTATGATAGGTATTGCAACAAGAGTATCGTGTTTGTTTGCCTGTCTTTGTGAGTCAGGGCGGCTACTGAAAAACAGGCAAAGTGTTTGGTCTTAAGCATCCTACATTCAGAACATTAACAGCAACAGCAGGACATCAAGGGCCATATTGCTGTGATGTAGTTAGGGTTCCATAGGATCATCCCAAATATTGCTGGAAGTTGCATTTTTATTTACATTTTATTTCTTTTTAACGTTTAAGAAAAGACAGTACCGCAAAAGCTAGAGGAGAAGAGAGAGCGGTCACACTCCCCTTTCCAGGCTGTCCCCGCAGTAGGAATTGCCATACTAACCCACGTCCTTATTTAACGCATCAGTCATTCTTCACACTCCTTTGCAGGAGGTGCCAGGGCTTTGAGACAGGTCTACCAGCAGGTACACAGGGACTCAAGCATGCTGTGAAGTAATACATACACCAGCTAATTAAATCTACTGTTAAAACCATTTGTTTCTTGCTGGGGCTGGATCATCAGAAAGCGTTTAAACAAGACAGGTTTCATTTCTGAGGGCAGACTGCCATCTTTACTTGGGAGCTTCTCACCCTCCTTGCTTCTGTTATTTTAGATTTAAAGCACAGATCAGCAGCAGAGAAAGAATTTATACTGAAATAATAATAAAAATTAAAATCCAAGGCCAGAACTCTGAACTCTCCCTTAGAAGGAGCAGTGTTCGATGGGAAAATCCATGATTTAACTAGGCAGCATGAGCTCCTGGAACAAACGATGGTGGTGGCAGAGCAGTGTGATCCGCAGTGCACGAATCATAAAGGTCTATTTCCAAGGAACACCTGCCCCCAAGAGGGCACTATGATATTATAGATACTTCATGGTTGCGAGCACCCACTGCCTGAGCAGCAGGGCGCAGGCATGCCGGTGCCTCCATCCCAGTCTGGGCTGGCCTGCCAGGCCTCCAGCTCTGCAGCAACTGTCAGTAAATCAAGGGGAACACCTGGTTTCTGCTTTCAATGGATTTATTTCCCTTTCAGGGAATCACACAAGCAGGAAAGCAGCAAAAAGCTCGATTTTCTGGAAAGCAAAGCAACAAATGTAATGCAGAGTCTTCTGCTACTTGTGTGAGCAGATCCATATTCACTGCCCACCACAAGCAGGAAAGCAGCAAAAAGCTCGATTTTCTGGAAAGCAAAGCAACAAATGTAATGCAGAGTCTTCTGCTACTTGTGTGAGCAGATCCATATTCACTGCCCACCCAACCCACCTGCCCTCTTGTCTCTGCATGTGATAAGCCTCAGTTTGCTTTGACGCTTTTTCTCTCAAGGTCGTGGCTAGTTTATTGCTCAGTTTCTCAGGCAGGTTCTTCAAATTCCACAAAAGCCTATCCAGTTAGATCTTGGATGGAGTAGAACAGATGGAGTCTGTTCAGCAAACACACCTTCAGACTGTTAGCTGCCTTCAGCCTTGTTCCCAAGTGCCTGTCTGCCTACCTCCCACTTTGATATGTGCATACCCACACCAACGATCTGGTCCAAGATTACTTCCTTCTACCATTTAGAATTTCTCTTTACTATCTTCCAGATCTCAGGCTAAACATTCTCATCAGTCTTGATAGCTCTGAAGCTTTTTGGTTCGCATGTTTAGCCTGTTCTCTCCTTTAACTCCAGCCCTGCCAGACCCAGGTCTCATCCAGGGCTAACCAGGCCTGTGGCAGAAGCCATCTCAGTGGCTAGTTGAGCACCTTCAGGATATGTTTTAGCACCTGACTCTAGACCAACTCATGAAATCAGCCTCTGACAATGTCCATAGCCTTTAAAGGCATTTAAACATCTGCTTCATAGCCGTAACACTTTGCTGTCAGCTTTCCATCTCTGTGTACCATAGGCTGTCGCATCCTAGTTACAGGCCAAATTTGGCAGTCCTTAATTGGCCACAAATTAATTATAATACATGCCAGACAAGTAAATCTCTTTCTGAATACATAATGCTCTGGGATGATGTTCTCCACAGGCAGGGAAGTAAATCAGCGTAAGGAAGAAATTTAAGTATCTTTCATTTGGGATAGTTAACCACAAAACACTTACATGCTTTTCTTACTTAATTATATTTGGATTTAATGGACATAACTTGATGCGGTAAGAAAAGCTTCTCATTTTCTCTTGACTCTCATCACCACCCAATTCCAGTTCCCATTTCCACTAACTCAAGAGACATTTGCTGTGGCTTTCAAAAATCTCTGCCTTGCTTAAAGCCTCACCTGAAGCCCTCTCCCTCCTGTTCAACAGCCAGCCATGACAAAACACTGACTAGCTCTGTCTAGGGACAGAGATAGCAGGCACACAAATACAGTAAGCAAGTCAACAGCTGAGGTAGGCATTTAATCTTTCAGCTATGAAAAGGGATTTGTTGATGCTGAAGCAATAAGGAGAGCAGGGAAATGTTCCCTGGTCTCAGATGTATAGCAGAGCCCCAGTTCCTACCCCTACCTTTCTTACCTCCTCAGCACTAGGCAGCCAGTATCTCAGCATGCTTGCTGGGCTCTTTCCCCAGCCTCAAGTTAGGGCAGGAAGAGCAAGCTTAGACACTTCTTTTGACCCGGCAGCCTGTCAACACTGCACAGCCCTTCCCTTTGGCTCGTGAGGATGTTTGGAGGATCTCCATAGTAAGTGCACAGGAATCGCCCACTTGAAGGCCAAGCCAAGTGTCTGCAGCATGGGCCAAGGAAGAAAAATCTTCCCAGCTTTCAGAAGGGAGGAGGTGAGAAGGAGCCATCTGAATAAAGACAGTGAGATCAACACCTCTAGCCAGGAAAGGGGTGCGGTGAGCTCCTAAACTGAGTCCCCCCTCTGCTCCCATCTCTCCCCAGGCACGCCTCCCCAGCATGCCACCACCAAAAAGAAAGCTTTCTTCCCTATGCAGCTGGTTTTCCTTAGCTCTGACAAGCCAGGCATAACCTTCTGCTTACTGCAAGGACAGCAGCATAAGATCTCACTCTTCTTCCTCCCTTTTTCCTGGTGCAAAGCCTCTCAATAGCAGACCTGCCAGGGGAGTCCTCCTGCTCCTCAAGCTGCCAGCCTGCCAAAACCTGCTTAGCCCCTTTTGTCTCCCACTCCACTCTAGTTTGTTGCCTTCAGGTTTGAGATTCTTGGCAGGTGCAGCCTGGTGATACCAGCTGCAAAATAATGTTTGCAGACCAGCCCATTAGCCCTTTCCATCCTTCATCTCCTTTGGCACCTACCAAGGCACTCACAAGCTGCTCCAGGTGGTGGCGGTATGGCCTATTGCCATATATCCATTCCTTCACACAGTTTAAATTCACATTTACATGAAGAGATGTTTCTGGCACACAAGGAGTGCCAACCTCAGGTTTGTCTTCGGTGTCTGAACAGTTTTGGTTAATGGACACCCATGGAGTTTTCTGTTTGGTGTTCCTCTTATCCTACTGTATTTCTAGGAAACGTCTTACTAGTCCCAGAGCCAGCTTCACTAGCTTATTGTTTGAAGAGGCTAAAGGCAAGGTCTGATGGCAAACAGCTGTGGGGATCACAGCTGCTTCTGAACACCAGGAATGTGAGGTCCCAGATCTCCTTATCTATAAAGGGGATAAAAACCCCAACATAGCCAGAGTATTTTAAACAAACACCAATCCTTGAAACATGAGAAGAAAGAAAAAGAAGAAAAAGCATCACATTACCAAGCACAGATTTCTGACTACCTGTGACTGGTTTTCTCCATTGCTAGTGCTGCCGTTGCTGCCACTAAGGAGGCATGAGCCCATGGCCAAATTTATGCTGCCAGTGGTATGCACACACACAGAGCTTTCATCAAATGTTCAGAGGCAAGGCTTTGCAATTAGTTTTGTACCTTTGACTTTCCAGGTCTGTTTAACATCAGTGTCTAAAATAACCTCACAGACAGCTTGATTTTGCAGGAAAGGATCTAGGGCAATGACAGCAATTCAGCTCCTGAGGCAGCTTGGATTCGGTATGCTTTTCATGGGATCTGCCCTGTTTTTCCACCTGCCCAGGTATCACACAGGCCAGTGATCAATTCTCTTTAAATAGCTCACTGAATAGTACTTGACAAGTAAGGGGCAAATCACATCACTAGAAAAATAGAAGTACTTGCCAATAGTGTAATTTTCTTTACTGGCTGTACCCTATCTAATGAGTGGTTGTACCTGTTACAAGCTAGCCTCATCTTGGCTTGTTCCCTTCAGTACTAATACCTAGAGAGTGGAGTATAGCTCCATGGACTACAGAAGAATTCTCACCTGCAAAATTTTCACCAGCCTCCAGCACCTTCAGCATCCAGATTTCAGGCCAGGGTTCTCTGTGAAAGTAAAACAACCATATTAAAGAGAATGATATAATCAAATACAGGATAAAACATGGAAAGCTTCTGTTTAAAGAGCTTTCTTTACCCATTGCTGGCAAGATGATCTTGGTAACTTCAGTACCTGCTAGGAAAACTTGTAGTTACCCCTTGTAACCTCTGTAACAAGGTAGTCAAGCAAAAATATTAACATTAGTTATTTTCACTTCTTGTGCAGCTGTTTGTGCACTCCCACATTCACAGGGTGCTAAGCAATAAAGTCTGGCCATAGACTGGTCACAAAATGGGGTAGGAATTACCTGGCTGGTCATGAAAGTTACAACCTCTGGGCAAAGTATTTCTGCTTGTATGGAAATAGAAGTATTTAAAGGAATCTCAAGGGCTTTGTGCAAGTACAGAGGTCGTTCTACACATTGTAACTTACAGCCTCTTGGCATAAGGTATAAAACTATGGTTTGTTTTGGCTTCTGGGACATCTGCGTTAACAGGAGTATAGTATGGTACGCATGTGCCTGCAGGACCCACATTACGCTCAACAGCGTTTGCTCAGATGTGAAATCCCTGCCCCAGAGGTGTCAATCTGGCATCAGATTGATGACAGGCACTCTGAGCCCCTGTCACCACTCTGCCCCTTCTGCCCCCATGCCAGCGGGGCTCCCCGCGGCCCTGCCCTCATGGATCGGGTCACAGGATGGGGAACTTCGGGGTCCATGTGGTCACAGGGGAGAGGGAGAAGTTTCTGAAACACGTGCTCTAATGGCCCTCTTGTGAGCTCAGTTGCTTGCCATACTGCATGACAGCAGGTACCTCAGTCCAGTAATTACACTGATGTGGTACTGCCTCACTGAGGTTTGGCAAGAGGGCAGCCACCCAAAAAGGCACCACACAGACCTGTTTGATTAACCCCGATGTTCAGATAGCAGACTGGTGATTTCCCCGCTATCAACTGCAGCACAGCCAGGATTTTCCTGCAAGAGAAGACCTAATTATTAATTAAAAAAGTCTATGGGATGACACAGAAAGAAAAAAAAAAAAACTACCTCTGTTACATCTCATGACTCGTTTGTTCTTCTCTGGTTGAAGTTAACTGTATAGAGTGCAGCGGGTTGGAGACCTTCAGCTGCCTTAGCTTCTGGGCAAGGTTGAGTTACTAAGTAATTGCAACACACCCAGAGCCTGGGCAAGGCTCACTCAGAGCTCCTCTTGATTTTGGTGTGACAGCTTGGTCTCTGGTGAGCCATCCAGCCCTGGGCAATGCAGGGCTCTCCCTGGGTGGGCTTACCCAGGGAGGTACATTAGCTTACACAGAGTTTGAAACAGGCAAGTTGTTTCTGGGGCGCCTGGTAGCTCCCTGGTGTCCCTGCACTGCACAGCAGCGTAAATGGTGCTTCAGGAGTTGATCAGCCTTTTGGGAGAGGAATCAGCTGTGTCAGGCCAATGCACGACCACGCTGCCAGAGTCAGAAAACATCCCCATAATGAAAACCCTGACAGTGAGCTCCAATAATTTATACCTCTGCAGACCAGCTCACCCTGCTCACGTACCAGATTTAACAAACCATTAATTGCTGCCTGATTTCTAATTACTCTTATTTACAAGAGCAATGAAACAAATCAGTTCTACAAACACAGCTTTGATATCAAAAAATGTACCAGAAAGTTGAGAAACTCGGCATCATTTTATATGTTGGTACCGAGTACCCTACTAAAGTATATTGGTGTGACCTAAATATTTATACCACAGGTAGCAGTACTTGAGGTGGAGGGATTGAAAGCAAGAGAGATTTTCTGGTGCATTTTTATACCAATAAATGTTGAGCCAACATCTAACAAGGCAAAAATCTGTTTCTCTGAGATCTAAGCACAGCACAAAAAGCTGAGCTCAGGTATCTTTCCTCCTCCTCTGCCTGACAGTGTCCTGCCAAACTGAAACCTCTCATTCAAGCATTTTGCTGTCTGTCTTTGGAGGTTTTCACAGCAGGCCACGCTGCGAGCTGTGGATTGGGAGCACAGAGATGCACAGTACGACGTCTGCAGCCCTGGCAGCAAAGCCAGCTCGCTTTAGCCGGGAGCGTGCAGGAGGGGGAGTGTTTGAGACATAGCTGCTCTGTCCCAGTTCTCACCAGGGCCTTCTTCCCTGTCTCCTTCCCGGCACTGCTCAAGCTTCAGCCCCTGGGACGCTCCTGCAGTGTCTAACTTCACCGTGTTTTTCTCTGGGCTTAGAGGAGGGCTTACCGAGTCTGAAACTGTCCACGTCAGCCAAGCTTGCTAAAAACCTCCCCAAAGCGACAAGCTCCCTCGACCAGATGGGGAGTTACCAGCAATGGGGGACTCCACAACATTACCCCTTACCATTGCAACGTAGTGCTTAGCCACCAATTCATTTTTTCTACTGCAGTTCAGACAAAACATTTTTTGGTTATGTTATTATAGGGGGCTTGAAAGAGGTTTCCCATGGATGAGGATTTTACCTGTAGGCTTTGGGAACATGTCTACAACATGAACTCCTATTCCTGTTTTAAAAGATATACTGAACATCAGCCAAGCCCCTGTAGATAGCTACACACACATCTTTTTATCTGTTGGAGTGTGTGACAACAGAATTTTCTAGAGGTGCTCCAGTAGTAAGTGGGGAAAGGATGCCTGGTCTAAGCATTTTCCCTTGTAAAAATGCCTGCTTGGTTCGCTTACGTTTAGCCACCTCAAAGTTCCCAGTTCCTGGGAAAAGTCCAGCTCAGACCTCTGCTGAAGTCACTGTGGTTATGACTCACAGGCTAAACAGAAGTGCCAGGAAATCATGTGTATCCAGCAAAATGGCTCTCTGCATCTGGCCGACTGATTGCTAGGCAGGATTTTTTTGTGTTTAAGTAACAGCAGTTTCTGAATGGGAACTTCTGGAAATGGCTTCTTTCTGATCTGCCTCAGAAGAAATCTGGGGGCATTAATTTGATGGCCCAAATCAAAAGAGAGCATTGGCTGGGTCCCATCCTGCACCTCTGCAGGTGTGCGGGATGACCTCCACTTGGCCTCCATGCAGACATCAGCCCCAGGTAAAGTCCTTGCCATCGAAGAGAACCTCCCCTGTCTTCAGAGGAGATAAGGACAGGCTGAGGACATTCCTCAGTGTCCAGCATAGAACCACAGAAAAGTTTGGGTTGGAAGGGACCTTTAAAGGCCATCTAGTCCAACCCCCCTGCAATGAGCAGGGACATCTTCAACTAGACCAAGTTGCTCAGAGCCCCATCCAAGCTGAACTTGAATGTTTCCAGGCAGGGTAACTGCTGCACAGGAGCGAGTCCTCCATCATGGAACAGCTGTGTGTTTTGCCAGTTATCAGGCCTAGCATAAAGGACACAGCCAGCATAAAGATGAACCAAAAACCAAATTGTATTTGATACAAAAGGGTCGGGACATGGGTGAGCGCTGGGGGTACAAACAAGTCAGTCAGATTATACATAATTGACATCAATCCCACTGACCCCAACAGCAACACCCCACAACCAACAATGGGTGGAATAAATGGTGAAATGCAGTCTCCCATAGAAGGGACGGGAGACAACCGAGTCAACAAGCCAAACACATAAGACCAAGGAAGCCACATACTGAATCTCCACACAGCCCACATTTACAACAGCCAGACCTGACTGGAGCCCAGTCCCAGGGAGGCGGGAGGTCCTTCCCCAACAGGGAACTCTGCACAGGACATCCACCTCACACACAGACACTGCCCCTCCTGCAAGGGGTCCCAGCTTTTATCCCTCAGTGGGACACCTGACCTTGGGTTACTCAGTGTGGGACACCTGGGGCTCATTTACCCAATGGCTCTGTCTGCAAGGCCGGCACCACCCTGGAGGGAAGCCTGAAGGTGAACTCACCCCCCTTTGTGAAGGGCTGTGGGAATCACCCATATGTCAACCTTAATTTGGGGCTTGGGGTTGAGACCCCAGCATTTCAGTGTGCCACTTGCCTGGCCTTTTGACACAGCATGCCTGACAATACATGTCTGATGATACCTGCCTGGCAACTGCGCTTCCACGACACACTGAATCCTCATACTTACAACTGGCCTGTAGAAATAGCATCTGAGGTGGGAAAATGGTTTGGTTTTGACCCACGACTTCTACAGCAGATAAAACTCAACATGACAATTACATTACTTGCCCTTAGGAGTCAGAGCAAAGCACACCTGCAGCACATACAGGCTTATGTTTGGAGTTTTTAATTAATTTGATGTCCTCAAGAGACCTCAGAACACTGTCAAGATGAATTCATGAGATGGATTGTCTTCTATCTTTGGTTGAGTCTTATTCCTCTTTAGAACTGATCTGCAGAATGAAACATATATTCAAAAATTAAAAATAGCACTCGGGTTGGTATTTAGGAAGGCGGACGTTTTGTGGTCCTAGGCTCCTTTGTACAGCTGGAAAGGAAATGTGGGCTCCACAGGGAGGACAGTATCCTCTAGCAGCTTTAAAAAACAGCACAAACCAGAAACAACTGTTTGTGAGAGCCAAGGATGCAGCATCGTGAGGAAGGAGCAGACACTGCAATGGGAGGGACGCTTTGCTCTGGAGTGGATGTTGCGACCCAGCCCAGCTGCCCTCTGCTCTTGCCCTGTGCTTAATTTGGCTGTCACCTCATGGCAACTAAAACTGACTAAAAGCATTTCAAAACTAAATTACAGAAGCTCTCCATGGTCTCACTTCTTCTCTGTAAGTCTCCAAAATATCATTTAGATAAAAATAGAGGGAGAGCAATTTCAAGTTCGAGAAACAGAAAATCTGTTTCTGCTGAAAGATGCATTTAAAGTTCCCTGTGCACGCCACACGAAGTCAGAAAGCCTACCTAGTAAAATAGCTCCCTGCACCATCATTGTGAAAAAGTAAATATTTACAGCCAGCCAAGGTGGTATGCAGTTAGGGACAGTAGAAATCACTCTTTTGTACTACTCTGTGCAGTTCTGCTTTTAGTATAACTAATACCCTGCTGAAAACTGGTATAGGTCCCCAAAGGAATTCCTCATTCCAGAAAGCAGACATTTAAATTATCATCATCCACAGGGCCCTATTTTGAAAATTCAAATGAAGAGGTAGAAGAGGTAAAAACTCTAAAATATCCCCCTGTGGGAGGTCTCCCCTGGTGTGTGCATGGGGGAGAGCAAAGGTCAACAGCTTCCACATACAATATAATAAAGCTTTCAAATCCTGGAGCAAAACACCAACTTAAATTAAGTCTACCTGGAGTACTGCGTCCAGCTCTGGGGCCCCCAACACAAGAAGGCCATGGACCCGCTCGAGTGGGTCCAGAGGAAGCCACACAAATGCTCAGGGGCTGGAGCACCTCCCCTGTGAGGACAGGCTGAGAGAGTTGGGGGTGTTCAGCCCAGAGAAGAGAAGGCTCCGGGGAGACCTTATAGCGGCCTCCCAGTGCTGAAAGGGGCTACAGGAACGGTGGGGAGGGACTCTGTGTCAGGGAGGGTAGGGATAGGATGAGGGGTAATGGTTTTAAACTGAAAAAGGGCAGACTTAGATTAGATGTAAGGAAGAATTTCTTCCCTGTGAGGGCGGTGGGACACTGGCACAGGTTTCCCAGAGCAGCTGTGGCTGCCCCCTCCCTGGCAGTGTTCCAGGCCAGGTTGGACGGGGCTGTGAGCAACCTGGGCTAGTGGAAGGTGTCCCTGCCCGTGGCTGGGGGTGGGAACTAGATGATTTTTAAGGTCACTTCCAACCCAAACCAGCCTGTGATTCTATGATCATACATCATGCCAAAATCTGATGCAGGAGAGAAGCTACTTTGTGAGCTGGGTTACAGGCTGGATTAGGGGAGGGCAGCTTCTCCAAGGTGAAAGCGGCCACCTGCAACAAAGGCACCTTAGTCATCAAGGTGGTGGACTGACAACAAGCACCCCCAGCCTTCACATACAAGTTTCTGCCCTGGGACTTCTCCATCGTGCACAATATCTGGCACCCCAACATCATGCGCATCTTTGAGCCCATCAGAGTCTGCAGTGGGAAGCTCTGCATCATGATGGAGGCAGCAGCTACTGTCCTGCTGCAGCTGGTGCAGCAGCTGGGGAAGCTGCCCTGGGTCCCCAAGGTCTGGGACATCTTTGTATAGGTCATGGGGCCCATATTCCACCTGCACGACTACAGCTTGGTACACCAGAATCTCAAGTGTGAGAACGTGCCGCTCACCGCTGATGGCCACCAGACCAAGCTTAGTGACTTTAGTTTTAGTAAGGAGGCCAACAGCTACCTGGACTTGAGCACCACATTCTGCAGATCAGCAGCCTATGCTTCCCCAGAGGTCCTGATGGGCATCCCCTACAAGGCCAAGAAGTGTGACATGTGGTGCTCTATGTGATAGCGGCCGGCTGCACACCCTTTGATGCTGCCAACATCCGCAGCATACCCCAGCATCAGAAGAAAGAGGGGCTGTGCCTGGAGGGGCTGCCCCCACTGCTGGCACCCTACCAAGCCCTCACTGCCCAACTGCTCCGGTTCAGCCCGGCCTCCCATCCTGGCGTGGGGCAGGTGGCCAAGATCAGCTGGATGAAGAGGGACATCTGAATGAGGAAGCCCTCCCCAGAGAACTCAGGAGAGCAGAAATGGGTTTGTGCAGTCAGTGCTGCAGTGGAAAAGCATTTCTGTGGTTTATTGATCGCTCTGAGCCCTGGGGTGCCTGTCTGTGGAACTGACTGAACTTCAAGCACCAGCAAGACCATGTTCTCTCAGAAGGTGGTCAAATCCCTCCACGAACGAGACATGTGAGCCTGCTGTGGGCTGGGTTTCAAGACCCAGTGGCCACGATGAGTTAGCAGCAGGAGCAAAGGGTGGGCTGCTTACACCAGCAGTGGCTGCCTGACCTCAGGGGGGGCCTGCACCCTGTCAGGCAGGTTGGGGATCTCCCACAGAGTCTGCGTGGCCAGGGCAGGGTGGCGAGGTTCAACGTTCAGCCGCACAGTGCTTTATGTTGCCTACTCCCTAGCACATGTAACGAACACTGAAACTCCCGTGCAACTACCCCTCTCTGTGCTCCCCACCCTCTGCCACCGCATGCACGGGGCACTGCCCGGGACTGCAGGAGGAAAGCTGCTCTCACGTGGGTCTTGTCTTGTCCTCAGTCTTGTTCACCATCAAACTGTATTTGAGCTGGTGGGAGGGGAGAAGCAAATCGCTACTGGAGAGAAAATTTCACACTTTTTGCATCCCACCATTTAGATCTTACAGTGATACTCACAGCAGGATCTCTGCAGGCATTACCAAGACAAAAGTCTTGGTGTGGGTTTGAGATCCACACCTTACAATCGATTACATCTTTCAGATATTGATTCTTAACAACATCTGAAATCTCTGCCAAAAGATATTTGATGTGAAAGAAATGCCACTGGCCATAGAGAACCTGAAATGGGAAAGAGATGAAGATATAAATAACTGCTTTGCTAACACCTGCTCTTCAGCGTTAATGTAGAAAGTTACTGATTACTCAGCACGCAGGCCCCAAAATCTACTACAGATCCCTACTGGCAAGTCCCATTTTCAAAGGGTTAATTAAAGGTAGGAGCTGGTATCTGAAATGTGCTTCCATGAGACATCTCAAATCCCCTTTAAACAATCTCCAGTCTAGCTTCTACCAAAACTGAAGTCAAACAGAAGAATTCCCGTTGGGTGGTCTGCCAGTCTTCATGTTGCTGGTGCCACGTGAGCTAACACAACACAGCCCTGGCAGCAGCTCCCGCAGCCAGGCTACGTCTTACATGAACAAACCAGTGCATACAGCTCTGCTGGAAGAGAAGGAAACATCTTTGGCAAATCAAACACTTTGGGTCTATTAAAAGCAGCAGTTTAAGTAGAACAAGATGTGGCAGCAGAGCCAAGCCCAAGGCTTTTCAGCACATGGGCTAAAGTGAATTTTGCCACCCCCAAAATGAAGATTTATTTTGTTCTCCTCCTTGCAGCTGCAAAATAAAACTTCGTAGCAGCAGCAAAGGCCAAAGTAGACGGAGTAAGGGATAGGAAGGGTGTCTTGGGGCCATCCATGGGTGGGGAAACAGGCTTGGGAAGGAGCAGGAGGGTGCTGGGAATGGAAAAGAAGGATTGAGGTCGTAAGGATGCAGGAAGCGAGGAGGCGGATTTCAGGGTAATGAGATTTTCAGCAAGGCTCAACTCTCTTTTCCCTGCTTGCCTTCCAACCACCCTGTCAGCCTCATTCCTCTCCAAAGCTACCACCTTTCTTTGGGAGAGTTGCCCAATCCATACCCCAGGATATCCAGGTACCTACCTTCTGCCTCACTCCTTGCTTACGTCCAAGTACCACTCCACAACCTGGAAAGTGGAAACCTGGTGCCAGGCCTAGTGCTACTGTATTGCCTCTCCTTTTGCTTTCTTTTAATTTTCTTTCATTAAAGACAAGGCTAATATGAGTCATCCCAAAACCCAGACCCTATTAATCTCCCCTCAGCACCACATTCTCCTAAACAATTGCATCTGTTGAGGGCATGAGTTGGGACAGATGACTAATGTTTTGCAAGGCTATACAGCCTTGAGTGACTTGGGAAAGCAGCTGAGGTTCAAGTGGCAAGTGATTTGAATGAGCCACAAGAGGCTCGTAAGGCTGCCCTGCAGCCCTCGCCTCTCCACGCAGAGTGTACTCCCTGCACTAACAATCTCAGACCAGCCCAAGACTGTGAAAATAGTCCATTACAAGTCTAATTATGCAGATTGAAAATAAAAATCACAATTAAAGACTCCGAACCAGTTCTTACCTAATTTGCTCCAATGGGAAACCGGTTTTGAAGTAGAGCAGAACCAGAGGTGTTGAGCAGGCTGAGGAGAAGGCTCCTTGGCCGTACCCTGGCATGAAGGCCAGGGTACTGTTCTGCGAGCATCTCCCTTCTCCTCGCTCCTGAAATCTGTGTGTGTGCTAAGCCTGACTGCTAAGCTGTGCCCCTTCCCTGACTTCTGGCAGGTGAGCCTTTCTACCCCAGCTGTGACTCACAGTGCCCTGCATTTATGGGAGAGCCCCTGAACTTTGAACGAGTGCCCATGGGAGGCATAAACAGCTGCACTGGGTTATCAATATCCCGATCAGTCCCTCTGGTGCCATTCTACAGCGTGACTCTGTCCTCCTCAGGCTGTTTGTAATGTACTGGTGAGGTACCCGCACCGAATAAATAACTTTCAATG
The DNA here is from genome assembly GCF_965140245.1 of Athene noctua. Classification (NCBI taxonomy): domain Eukaryota; kingdom Metazoa; phylum Chordata; class Aves; order Strigiformes; family Strigidae; genus Athene; species Athene noctua. The sequence goes on along the minus strand of NC_134043.1, from coordinate 35,961,364 downwards.
AAGGAGCTGATCACCATGCAAGATACACAATAAATATGCTTTATTTAATCCTCCTTCAAGGACAAGAAGGGAAATGTTCAGAGACTGTATAAGGCAGCTCTGTGGTATGCCACCATCTAGCTCCTGTTGGCTTACTACACGGTCTGAGCATTACCCTGTCCAACAGCCCCGTCACTGGCTGTTGTCATACCCTCTGTCACCCGACAGGCTCACTGGCAAGTTTTCCCGATTTTTAGACCCATGTCTTGAAACCAGTCAGAGGGACTCTTGAGAGGATACTCAGCAGAATATAATGCTTAGTATTTTCTCAAGGTATTTTCTAAGCATCTTGAAGCAATTTTATGCTATTTAATCTGAGAAAAGCGTTAATAATTTCAAAGACATCTTCCAGACTTTTAGTATAGCTTTCCTCCCACTGCTCTTTTGTCCAAATTCAGCATCACCTTGCCTGAAATACAGTCTTTATTTCAGGCAAATGAAAGGAAGAGAGATAATTTGCTGCACGTTGACATTAAAGCTCCCTTTTCAGCTAAGCAAAATTTACTTTCAAGATTTTAGGTCATAAGCTGATGTGTCTGATAAGCTTTAGGACTCAACTATTTAGAAGTCTACATGTTACAAAACTCTGGAGATAAGTATATTCATGAATTGTGGGAAAACACTGCTGGGTAATCAAACACCTCATGTATTCCTGCTTTAACTCTCAAGCTGATGCTCCCAGGGCTGTACGTTTCTGCCTGCAGCAAAGCCGGGTTGCCCAGCCTGCAGCTAATGACCCGCTACAATTACCCTTGGCTGAGCCAGCGCGGGCAGGCTGGGTGAGAGACATACCTGAGTGACCCTGCCTCACTGGGAAGGCAGAGCTTTCAACAGGCAATTTAGCAAATGAATATACCTCGCTCTGCTTGAATACATTAACCTTTCCATAATTGCAGTCTTTAATGCTAGAAGCCTTTTATCCAGTTACCCAGCATCCTCCTCTTTCTTTTCAGACTCCACGCTGTACAAAGTTATAGGTCTCCATGCTTTTGTGTGCATCTTAACCCTTCTTCAGTTTAAGATCTCCTCCTCTTCTCTTTTCATAATCCATCGCTCTGCAGGACTCTACGTTTACTTGTCTGTCGGAATAGATAGAGAGGGAGAAAGGGGGAAAACATTTTCCTGTCTTGAGACATTTGATTACACTGAGCATAATTTAAAAAAAAAAAAAAAAAAAAAAAAAAAAGGCAAACAAGAAGTTCTCGCCAAAGGACAGGATCCAGAGGCTCTTTGTGCACATAATTTTCCTTGCAGACAAGGAGCTTTCTGTGAATAATATTTTCATTTTCACAGCACCTAGAAAACATGAATCCTCACACTAGCACAAAGTGGTAAATATTCTCCCTGTGTTGCAGCGAGCAGACTAAGTGGTTTACCTCAAGCTAAGAAGATTTCATTTTATATTACAGTTCAAAAACTTCCCTGGCCTCCAGTCTTCTGGTCAGATCATGACTCTGTCTTGAAGTGATAATAAATTCAACAATATATGATGACCTGGCAAGACATGTGAATTCCCTCTCCCAAAACTGCTTCCAAATCAATCTCATTTTATCTCATAAATGAATGAAAGGAAATATACTACAAAAGCAGATGGCTAGAGCTGCTGGAGCTGCTTTTCCATGCTCTGAATAAGGGATCCAAATTTCTTAACTTCATGTAACACACCTTTTCGACAGTCAAGGAGGTACCCACACCACAGGACGTAATGTGAGCCCGGGTTGCCCAGAGAGGTTGTGCGACTCCATCCTTGGGGGTTTTCAAGGACCGACCAGGCAAAGTCCCAGGCAGCCTGGTCTGACCTCAGAGCTGACCCTGCCTCGAGCAGGACGTTGGACTGGAGACGTCCAAGGTCTCCTCCTGACAGTTACCCTGTCACCCCATAAACCCAGAATTCTGCTATGAGGCGACAACTATTCTTTCTCTCACAGATACACAGAATTCTCAATGATTTTGACTACAAGGGTGATAAATAACTGTATTTTCTAGACCCATGAAAATGTGGGACAACAAGCAATGCTTGCATCTGCCAACTACGTTTAAGTTATTATTGACTTCTCTTATAGGTGGCAACACAACATAAGCACCTAAAAAGACAGAACACAGGGGTAAGCATGGTTATTAGGTGTTTCTCTTTGAAGTTAGAACGGCACAAGGGCGGGTGGTGTGTCTGTTCTCCTTCCTTCTCACATTATTATCAGCCACAGTAGCAACCAACAGATTCCTTGAAAGACAAACACGGTGTAATTTCTTTTTCTCAGCTGACAGATGTTCATTATATTCAGGTAGCACCTAAATGTCACAGGAACCCTATTGGGAGAGATCCTGTGTACAGATGTTATTGATCATCCCTGCCTCAAAAGATCTCACCTCTTAAATGAGAGGCATTTGGCCACAGGAGAGGACCTTCCCTTGGACCATGCAGTCTGCAGGTGGCCTCACAAAGAACAGATGGTAGGACATCATGGTGATCTGTTTGCCTCATGCATCACCTAGCATCAGAGAAGCATTTCTGGGCAGCACAGCTCACAGTGTGCTTTACAATACAAATGATTCCTGATTAAAAAATAATTAAATGCCTCTTAGCAAACCAATTTAACACCAATAATGAGACAAGGTCAATAGCGGTATCATCAGAGTTAGCATGGTAGCTGACAGGTTCACAGATCACCTTGCACCCTCATAGAAATGTATTTACAAAGGGGCCAGATCCCACCAGATGCTGAGAACTCTCAAGTCCTGCTAAATGGTTTTAAAGTAAGTAGTAGCTGAGGGAACTGAACACCACCAGACGAGCCCTTAAGAAATCCCTGACTGCTCCTCCTCCATATGATCACTTTGCTAATTCTCCATATACTGTATTGACCCACTGGAAGTGTAACTGGCAACATAGTTTTTTTCATAATACTCTGCATGGCACTGTCATATCAGTATGTTCTCCAGAGAGGGACAAATGCACCATTTCCATTAAAGCCTTAATTAAAAATACAGCTGGAGCATTTACTGCAGCTGACTCGCTTAACTTTAACTTGACGTTGGCATGCCTAGCCTGAAGGCTGGTGAGATGTTGATGTTCCACCACAAGTACAAGGTAGGGCTCGGTGGGTGGAAGCAACAGGGAGTTTGCAAAAAGGAGAGGCAAGGTTTGTACAGCATACTGGCTGCTATGTCCTAGCAGAGCACAGCAAACAACCTCACTCAGGGGACACCAACAAACCAGACAACATTCTCATTAACTGCAAGCAAAAAACCCCCTAAATACGCATTATTGTCTCAAATATAATTATAATCCTTGGCCTCTCATTTGCATGTTCATTAGCTTGTTAATACCATCTACCTATTAAGGAATAACCTTAATGGAAGACCTAAAACAGTCATGCACATATGCACCATCATTTATTATAAAAATAGCTTCCTCTCTTTCTATTTGACATATTTCTCCCCCGTCCAGAAAATGGTTCAAATTGCGCCATCCAGGGTAAACTATAATTGATGAATAAATCTCAAGGAAAGCAATTTTGCTTTCTGTGCATTATACAGCCAATTATCTTTTCCAATACTGAGAGCTATGTTTATTTACTAGTGATGGATCCGGGGAATTGCTGGAGGAAGGACCCGTGGGAGGGTTGGACCTACTAGCAACCTTCAAATAAATACACACAGCCTTCAAATATATACACGTATTCTTACAAATAGGGGGAGAAATATCAAAAGCAAGTCCTCACAGACAACAGGTCTTCAAACCACTGTGTCAGAGTAGAAGGAAATTGTTAATGGCAAAGGGAGCCCCGTTGTGCAGAGGGGCAGCCTAGGCACGGGTGAGGACATCGCTCCCGAGTCCGAGGAGGGAGGGTGGGGATCGATGTGCCCGGGGAAGCAGGGCGGCAGCAGGCAGGACAGCAGTGGTGGCACGGGTGGAGCTGGGGACAGGGAGGCAGAGCGCAGCCAGCCTGGGTAAGCAGGACAGTTGCTCGTGTGCATCTTGAGTTGATCATGCAATAGCTTCTGATTCAGTGGCATGATTAACTAAGAAGATGTGAGTGAGAGACATTACTCAGGGCAGGAAAATATCCAGGACATTGCCTGGAGGAAAATCACAGTGGTGACTGTAGCCCTTCCCGAAGCCATCATCTATTTCATTTCATCTTCACAGCAGAAAAAGCAACTTCAGTTTTCTCCTCTT